>NC_031501.1:4036295-4222122 GCF_000237925.1 Schistosoma mansoni | reverse complement strand
CAGTCTTGAGTGTTTTTGTAGTTAAATTGCTCAATTAGATAACAAGTGGGATTTGAAATTACCACTACTACTACTACTACTACTACTACTACTGTGGTGTGGTCTACTTATATCTATATAAGTAGTATATGGTGTTGGTCAGACATAGAATGTATTTTGCCAGAAGACCGATGTGCAAAGAACTGAAATGAAGCGCAATCGTTTGGAAAATGCATGAGCAATGAAATTAGAGAAGAAACAGAGAAGATTGAAACAATTGGTTGTTAATTTGCAAATTGACTGTTCATTGTTTGGTTATCAGAATTTACTGAGATAGTCTGTAATTTTTGCTTAAATACATTCGATTGTCCCCAACTAGTGTTTTGTTCACTACAGTAGTAGTAGTTAGTGTTTTGTTCACTACAGTAGTAGTAGTAGTAGTAGTAGTAGTAGTAGTAGTAGTATTACTAGTTATTACACTAAAAACAGTATAGCTCAAAGCCATTCCTCCGACAGCTTTTTTCTAATTCAGTCAGCCAACAACTCAGTAGACAAAGAAAACTCACAGCACAGGACGATGTAAGTATTTATAAAACTTTCGAGGTGCTCCTGACAAACAGCAACTAATAATGCTTTGTTCAGGTCACCGGATTAAGACTTAACGATAATAAATTCACCATTTTAAATATTCGATTTTTAGAATAACCTGGTTAAATGTTTGTGGAATGCGGACGTTTCTCAGAAGTTCTGCACTCCAATTATACGTCAAATAATCAGCAAGGAGCATAAGAGTGATTCAAAACAATTCAATGAAGCTCACTGCAATTTTGAGAGGAATTAATTATCAATTAAATAATTTGCTAATTAAACATTAATTTTAACAAGTCCAACTCATAGGATAAACAGTCTGACTAACAGAATGACGATTTGTTGACAAGAAAATAATTTAAAATTAAACTTGACAGTACTCGAATTGATTAACTGAAACAGATTTGGGTACTTACCTTTGAGACACTGTAAATATGAGTGAGAGTTACGTGTTGTCATTTGAGCGCTCAAACCATAGTAGGTGAGGGAAGGGTTTTATTTATGTATTTATTTATTCATTTGAACACATAAACATTGATACAAAGGAGGACTGAATAGATATGCGCCACACAACTCACTTGATTTGTGTGTGGACTGAGATACTGCCCAGGGTGTCCAAACTGAAGCAGGTGGTTTTCTTAGGGGACCACATCCGGAGCCTTCGACCTAAAAGTCTAATCCACCAGGCAGTGGAGCAAAGTAAGGAGATGTAGTCCCATGGTAGTCGGTGACCAACATTAGGTTCACACGCCTTTTCTTTCCTTAGGATCCTGGAGCTCATGTGTACCATTGGTTTGAGATCGAGGTTTTCCAACTCCCCTAGGTGGATCCTCCATATCTACCAACCCGGTTGAAGCGCCTGACATTCATTTTTGTCCTCTCTCAATTTCGTGGACAACAATAATGCCTCGAGAATGCAGTGAGTAGGACTTTCCTGGTAGTGGCTGTATACGTGTGGTCATGTGAGAGAACTTCGAGAGGGAGAGCTGACTCTCCCCGCCCTCAGCATTACCAGGGCATTTGGGGACGGCTTATTGGGTTAAAGTCGAACACCATAACCACTTATTCATCGCTTTACACTCAACAGTACACGATATACATAATTCAAAACGTAGCCTTAAACCAAAGAATAGCATCGTTAAATCCAATATAAGTATTATTGAACATACCCAAAATAATAATGCGCCATTCATACAGAGCTCACCAAACAGAGCATCCTAAATTTCACACGACACATTAAAACATGTAGACCAAAATAAAGTTTAGATGTTTTTCACCATCGATTGAGAGTTAGGATACTGATAAAAACCAGAGAGCACTGAACAAACAGTTGTTCTAGTAGAGATCTCTTCAGCAGTATGCATAATTTCATTAAAGACAGGAATCATGACCTCCCAGTTTTGTCTCGAGCTGATCACCAAATTAGCCCCCTAGTTAGGTGCTAACCTATCTCTATTTATTTACCCATAAACATGGACAAATAGCTTTAATGTTATATTTTGTATTAGAGACTACATTTAAAATAAATATAGAGAATATTGAAAATTTTGCTAACCCATAGTTTTCTTTGGAAATTGTATGCTGCTCCGAAAAGAAACAACTAGACCATGAAAGTGATGAACAGATAGGCGCCCATACACATAGACGCACTTATGAAAGCATTTATCAAGTGTTTAAAACCTACATACAGTTATTATTACTTACTTTACCGACACGATAATTAGTATTTCTTAAATCAAGCATCCAGATAATTATTCCATCTTCTGAAGGTTTACTGTCCTCTTCACGCGCTAAATAAACCATGTGCCAATCAAGTTCCACCTGTAATTATACAAAAAACAAATAAATAAACTTATGCAAACAATTAGTCAATACTACAACACTCTTCATAAGCACTGGAACCATTTTGGTAGTCTTGTACTCTCTGAATTAGATAATTTCATTGCTGTTTAGGACAATCGCATCTTTATATAGAAGTGAGTTTTCCAATCATTTCACAAGAATGTTCTATTTATTTATTTATCTGAACACATAAAGGGGGTACCAAATACATATGCGTCACACAATAACAATGAGGTTGTGAGGAGATAGAGAATGTAAAGTGCGTATAAGAAAAAGAAGAACAACAACGAACAGAAATTAGTGTATGAGAATGATATGACAATAATAATGAAAGAGGCAGTTCAGTTAGCAAAAGTATAACCAGAAAGAATTCTTCCAATTAAAGAAGTTACGTTCATTTTTTATGAAGAAAGTAAAAGGTTACAGCAGGATCGCCGCTGGATTCTATTCTGAGCCATATCTGACAACGTCACTGTGTTGCACCATCTCTAGGACCAAACTTTAACCAATCCATGATCTTGCGTAACCCTTCATTCATTGTCTGAAGTGACTCCACTCAACATGGATTGGACTCCACTGGTCACGGCTTCTCATTAGAACACCAGCAAATATATCTCGAAGGCAATCACTAGTGAGCACATGATTATGATCAAGATGGGGGTTTGTGGAGATTGTAGTGAATTTAATAGTTGAATAGTTGAGTCTATCTAAGCTAGATCACCAATGAAAACCTGGAAGCGGGATCGTGGATGCACACTGCTGAAGAGTCCCATACTAGGACGAAAAGACCCTCCAGTGCTTCCAGGTTTCCAATGGTGGTCTAGCTTAGATCGACCCATGAATTCAATTATTAAAATTACTACCATATCCACAAATCCCCATTCTGATAATTTAGTTTTGTAAACAAGCACCAGTCGATCAACCAATATCTAAATAGAATACTAACATTATCTTAACATCCACTTCCCTACCAAAAAGTTATATTGAATGAGGAAACTAAACAGATATATAGGAATTAACCAACCTTTCGAAAAATATTTCTCCACTGATAGACCATAGACTGCCATCCATATAAACCGGTTTTCCGAGCATTTTCAATCAATTTGGTTGACTCTTGATTAATCGCTTTTGGTGAATTTGTAGAACATTGATAATCTAATACATCAGTATCCGTTTTTGCATTATTACTATTATTATTAGAATAATAAGGACGTTGGTAAATATTTAAAGCTGAATTATAACGTAAGTGAAATATCCCACTTTGAAGTTCCGCATTAGACGGGGTAATAATACACTTTGATCTATTTTTTTTAAAGAAAGAAAATGAAATGAAAGATACATACACAATATAATTAAGCGAAATAACAAGACACACTGAAAGAAAATAACATTAACAAGTAGTGTACAACATGTGAGTAATGATGGCAACAATAGTAGTAGTGGTAGTAATTTGAACGAAACTGCCATCATCTATAAAATAAATGAAGAAAATGATAAAGTATGACTATATGATGAAACAAATACTCACTTTGATCTGAATACAATGAATACAACAAACCTGGCCTACAATTAATCCTGAAAACTAAACTTTGATACAAAGACTTATTAAGAGAGAATGGATTTCGAGTAATGATTCCTGGAGTTCTAGTTAGATGTGATCAATGGAGTCCAAGCATGTCAAGTGTAAGATAGCGCTTCATTAATGGCAATCAAAGGCGATTGCTTAATATTGCGAACTGATTGAAGTTAGATATGTGGTTTAAAGTTTAAGCACTCGTCGAGAGAGACATAAAAGTTATAGTTTAGATCCTTAGTGGAGCTGTGAATGACCACTGACCAATAGTCCCATACTAAGATGAAACAACTGACGAATGCGTCACAGTTTTAAAAAGCTGCATAATTATGACAGACAAAAGAAACCAATCTGTTACAAATAAATTCACATTGTTCATAACAGAACGACAAAGAAAAGCTCATGAGAAGAGTAACAAACTAATAAGAATATAAAATCTTCAGTCGTGGTAAAAATGAAAGACACATAATGTGTGGAATGCCGACAAATGGGAGCAGAAACGCAGATGTACAGGTTTGTGTACAAGATTTTGAGCCATACTTTGTCTACAAGATAATTGAATCGTTTCAACTGAATATATCGATGTGGGACAGAATGCAAATAAGCAACCCACGAGCTTAAAGCTTAGAGCTTTAATCGATAAATCTTGAATGCAACAGTGAAACCATAATCTATAACATACCTAAATCAGCTATAATAATTTAAGTATGAAAATATCTTCTCACATTCTCTTATTGGGTAATAAACTTGATAGTTTAGCAAAGTTGGGGGAGGTCAAACCAAAACGTGCCATCAGTCCATAAAGTCACTAACTTATTGTCTGAGCCAGGTTGGTAGATACAGACTACTTAGTCGGCGTCCACATGACTACCGTAACCAATGGTAGTAAACTGGGTGACATGGCTCAGAATCGATCACAATGGTATAGGTGTATACACTCTCTGTCTTCCCTTAAACTGCGAGATTAAATTGCTTTATATCTTTCTTTCCACCAAATAATTCTTGCTTCCTGTTCTATACCCTTATGCACTATCCTTTTTTTATACATTACTACCATTGAAGTAACTACTTTTATGAATTCGGTGTTCATCTTGTTGTGCTAATGAGGTGTGGCAACTTGGACCGATCCATATATGTGCCTGGTCCTACGTTGTAGCTAAGTAACTGACTGACTGACTGACCTGCATCCTGGAGTTGACTTTCACTTCAGGAATCGAAACCAGTACCGTGTGCTTCAAACACCACCACATTATCGACTTAGCTACTGATCCCAGATAGCCATTGGCTTGAGTAATCGGGCGGTGTTTAATTCATATATATTGGTTGTTTGGATCTTCAAATGACCGAGTGAACATCAACTCAGGGATGCAGGCACGTCCAGCAGACGAAACCCAAATAGGACGATACGGGCGTCCTGTATTCCACTACTAGCCATTATCCACCTCTGCTGATAATACTTACGACTTAGTGGCAGTATCAAAGTGATCCCCGCAGGATGCCCATATACCAAAAAGAGACTGATCAGTTTCAGCCCTAAACAACCATGGAAAGATTCAAGCAACTAATACAAATGAATGATAATTAAAGCATACTCAAGTCATTCCAGAAACACTATGAAGAAACAGAAAAAATGTTCATTCTGTCAAAGGAACTGTTGTAATTATCCAATAGTAACCTTTTACATACATGATCTTGAAAGATATCCGCGTACCTAATTTTCAAAGATATACACAGACATCACATTATTGCTTGGACCACAGTAATAATCTTTCTATATTGAGATAAATATTAAGCAAAGTTGAACTTTCGGAAGGGTCCAATCTGAAGTTACTGTTATTCTTGTATTCCCTTATTTGTAAGTTTTTGTTTGACACAAAAGCTATTGTTGTGTGCTACACCTTCCCCATGTTATTTTTAATTCATTACGGAACTATCACTCAGTCCTCTTCCAGACTTATAGCATAGCTGTGCCCATATTTTAATTCCCTAGTAATGTTGATGTGTTGTAAGAATTTTACGATACATTATTGTATGAGTGACTTATAAATTCGAACTGTATAATTAGAAGTTACCTGCTTACCGTGTTGTGTTCTATTCTGACTATTTGGCAAGCGAGGATGAGAAACTGCATTCTGGACCGATAGTCACTTAATGTTATTACCGGCTATGATCTCACTATCATTGTGTCATTGGTTAGCCGAAAATAATTGATACTAGATAGACAGTCTGGGTGAATGAATCAATATTCGAACTAGATCAATACAATTGCTTTCCTCTCTTGTGCTACCATCACATGGACACCAGAAGTAACTAGACAAAAAGCTGTTTATTTATACCGTCATATCATAGTGATATTGAAACAATATTGTAAGATAGGGAATAAAACCTACCCTTTAAGAAGTGGTTCAACAGACAGAGAAGTCTGACCCAGTTCACCACGAGCTTGACGCCATTCCAACGATCCAGTTTGACGACCCGGAAGTTGATCATTACACTTTGAAGGATGAAGGAAACTCACCAATTCATCAATAATTGAATCCCAACAGTATGGTTTTTGGTCAATATCGGCCGGATTGTTGTTAAGTGACCAGTTTTTGACAGCACCAGTGTGAATGTCCGCTAATTTATACGCCAATACGGATTCCCTAATCATATTTCGACGGGATTGAACCTGTCCAAGAAATGGGCAAAAATGTACGATGTATGGGGACTATGCAGTCCAGTTTCATACCGAACGTGTATGTTGACAAAATGTATATATATATATATATATATATATATATATAGACTAGATCATAAAATAACATCAACCAAAGATCTAGACTAAACAATTAATTATTACGGTTTCATTTCTCAACATTTCTTAAGATTAAACAACGGAAAGATAGATTTCATAGCAAAGAAATTAAAGACCAGTTACCATCCACTACCATATTTATGCTACGTTATGCAGTGTTCCAGTTCAATGCTGATACACATGCTTCTTATAAGCGAACCCAACTAGCCATTCGAGTGAGAAAACCGAGAGCGAGAAAGGAGCTTCATTGACCAAACCTAATTGAGAGATATTTCTACACCCACTTATATACATACCCCCTAGAAATTTAAGTCAAGTATCCAACTAATGACAAGTGTAAACTTTATTAGGAAAGGAAGCCATATCATGATCAATAGTGTGCGCTTATCGTTTGGATGATATCTGATTGGCTCATTGTATCAGTTTATACACGAATTGTTTTAATGTTATATTCTCGAGATCTTAGTACGCAATTACGATTCGCTCGGTCAACCTGAGTCAGATTTAAAAGTACCGACCGCTTATAGCCATAAGATTAGAAACAAAAGAGTTCATTAGGAGAAATCCACCTCAATAGATTAGTTGTAGGTCACTAATCGATACAAGATGCGAAATCTATCGGTTTAACTTTACAAAATTATTAACAATTAATTTATCAGGTACGGATTAGTGTACTTGGCTTCGAATTACACTCAAAGTATGATAGCTAGTTATCCTATCTGATTGCCGAAATCGACGTAAGTAAAGCGGCGTTCGAACCCAAAACTTAGTAGAACCCCTTAACCACTGAGTCGCTCCTCCATTATTACTAATTCGATGTAATTCATGTAAGCAACAAAGTGAGAAATATCCGAAAACCTTACCAATAATAAGAATAATAACTTAACTCAGTGACCAAGTATTATTCCTATTGGATAGATGTAAATTATAAACATGATGAGCGAGAATTAAGCGTAATAGTCAGTTCTTAATTCATTGGAAAGCAAGTAACCTACAAAGTTGATATCCTCCAATAGTTCGTGACATCTACTCACGCTACTTTTCTGTTGTGCACCTTATTTTAATAAATGGGAAGCCAATTCTTCTTTGATATCAGTTTACTAGGAAATTCGAGTACATTAATCGTCAGTCTGCAGAGTATATATCAGTCAGTCATATCACAGTACTGATCAGCCATCTCTATTCATTCATTTTAACAATTACAGACCTTGATCATCATTCATCATTAACCCTAACACATAACAATACTACGAACAGCTGTTTAAACCAAAATGAGCATGGTGCATGGTGATATGAAAAAAAGCAGAACTGTATACTATAATCTGATTCATCCAGAAAAAGGTTATTGCTTTCTAAGTTTTGAGACTTTTTACAGTTGTTCTTTTTTGCTCTCTCAGTTATGATTGGTTTAGTAATATAAAATAGTTTAACCTGGGTTCTTTTTAATGTAGCTACAGATCCAACGACTGAAACCGTTCACTCAATTAGTATTATCTTAATTCCTTTATTATTTCATAGTTTGCAACAGGAACTAACTTTAACTAATTTTTGTATTGTTTGTTTGAATCTTTCCATTGACGTCTAGGACTGTAATTGATCAGATACACCCAGCTGACGAGTCCTAAACACGACGAAACGCGCGTCTTAGATTCTACTGCTAGACACCATCTCTGTTTATAATGCTTAGGAATTAATTTTGCGTAGACAACCATTGAAAAATAGAAAGCACTAACAATTGTTTCATTCTAGCATAAGAATCCTCAGTAGTATGTACTCACAATTCCAGAGAGAGTCGAGTTTAGAACGTTTAGTTTACGCGATGACTCCTTGATCTTTGGACTACAGCTGATATACCCTCGTTTTTCTTGTCTTCCAGAATAAGGAATTTACAAATACACTTTAAAAATCTTCACACAGCCGAAACCAATTACTTCCCACATGACAATCGACTTTCCAATCGAATTGATCGTGAACCAGTAGAACGTTTTACATCAACGTGTAGTTCAACATGTGTTCAAAAGACAGTTGGATCAACTAAGAGAGTTACATTTGAAGGGCTAGTACAGATCATCCAACCTCCAGTTCATTCTAAATGTAAATTCAAATATGAAATACTTAACGATATATCTATTGAGATTGTTGAAAATATATAAATTTAGTTGATAGGGAAAAAAGATATATATGATAATAAAACAATTTACTTCTGAAAACTTTTGTGTATAACGCCATGTCACATCTTGGATATCCACAGCTACTGATTTGGTAGTATTATCCAATTTCTGATATAATGATCGAGGTGGTACTGTGTAAGCCATAATATAATTAATTTTTTTATTCCATCCAGATTCATACAATAAAGGTTTGTCCAATTGTACTTCACATGGATCACAGTGAACCCAAATTTTTTTATCACTATGTTTATCCTTTAACCAGCTATATAGAGGTAAATTATTTTTTAGAAAAATGAGAAAATGCTACATAAATGACGTTAAAGTAATGTTGTATTTTAATGCAGTCACCCCATTACTTCAATTCCAGGAATTCTGTAAGTATAACATTAAATGGAGTAGTGATTTAGTCATGATGAAGTGGATTAATGATTGAATGACTTAACTTGTAACCAGTAAGTTGTAGTTTTGATCAACACTGTAGCAACAACAGTCCTTTAACTGAGCAATTATGTAGTATCACTAACCCTCACATGAATAATGCCCCTCAAAGCTGAGTACCTACTGTGATACTTGATGGATGAATTACAGTACTTCATTTGGTAATCAATACATCTAACAAATAGATCATATTATGGAATATACTATCATAGAGTTGAAAATATAACATTATTATTATTTAAACACATAAATATTGGTACAAGGAAGCACCAGATACATATGCGCCACACAAATCTCATTTGATTTGTGTGAGGGATGTGATAGTGCCCAAGTGCCCATACCGAAGCAGGTGGTTTTCTTAGGGAGCCACACCCGGAGCCTTTGACCTAAAGATCTGATCCACAAGGTAGTGAAGCATCTTAAGGAGATGCAGTCCCATGGTAACCGGTGACCAACGATTGATTCATACTCCATTTGTTCCCTCAGGATACTGGAACCCATGTGTACCATTGGTTTGGAATTAGGGTTTACCAACTCCCCTAGGTGGACTTTCCGTGTCCACCAACCCGGTTAAAGCGCCAGACATTCGCTTTTCGTCCTGTCAATTTCGTAAACAACAGTAATGCCACGAGAAGGCAGTGAGCAGGACTTCCCTGGCAGAGGCTATATACGCGTGGCCATGTGAGAGCATTTGGAAAGGGAGAGCGGACTCTCCCCACTCTCGGCCGTACCAGGGCATTTGGGGGTTGAAAATATAACTAAGTATATATTATTATAAATCAGTACAAACGCGAGAATAAGATTAAACGATTACTTCCCAACATTAGTATCACTTAATTGATATATATATTTTTTAATGAAATAGGAATAGATTAACTTAATAATGTAGTCAATATATAAAGCAATAATACTCATAAATGAACTTTTCACACATCCCAAATCATTACTCAGTAATCTGCACAAACGTTTACTACTCTAAACTATTAAGCGATCTCATGTATCCTATAGTTTACATTACGAGTTGATCTTACTTAGACAACCATTTAGAAGTAAGCACTTTACAGGTGTTTCGTCCTAGCACGGGGCTCATCAGCAGTGAGCATCCATAACCCCACTAAGGATTGAAGGCAGGATTTTCAAAACTTAGGGATGAGCGTTCAACATTTAGACGAATGAGCCAGAATCCAATGGTTTGCATCAAATCGCGACATCCTCCAATTATCTTCCAATACTATCATCGGTGGGTAATTGTTTCACACCTGACGTACTCAGGCTCCACTAGTAATGGCTTCCCACTAGAACTCCAGGAATTACCACTCGAAATTAGTCACTAATGCACATTTAATTAATGCTAACGAATATTATCTTTTAAATAAGGATAAACTAAAAATATTTTATACGCTATGACATGACCGAAATATTTAAATAGCACAGAAACAGACGACTTTGGAAATCCCTGTAATTTTTCTCAGAAAAACTTAGACATACGAATCTATATTCTAAACTGTTTTAACCCCCTAAGAAATTGTCATAATTACCAATTAAATGATAATAATGATCAAAACATACACTTCACACCAAACATGATCTGTCCAATCCATAACAAGTCGACATGCATCAAACCAAGGTTGATTAGTGTGACGTTCAGCAGAAACAAGAAACAATGTAAAACAATTTGCCCATTCACCACATCGTCCTAGACGAGTTTCAAGTAATTTTCTAGGATTGTTATAACGAGGAAAACGATATGATGGATGGGTTCTATTTGTTTTACACTGATAAATCTCTACTACGTTTACACCACCGTCATTCATTTCATCCAGTCGAGGCTGATCATTTGAGCATGCGACCATTTTGCCCTGAAATTAAATTAATGAAAATTTTACAAAGTGTAAAACAATTTAAGGTAAAAGTGAGGTGTGTGCTACTTGTACGGACAGATATAAATAGTGTGTATCAAGAAGCAGAAGTAGAAGTTTTACGAACAGAAGAGGAAAATGAAGAGAACGGAAAACAGAAAACAACCGAACTCATAACATGAATGGAAGAACAATGGAGTTGATGAGGAAAAACTCAAAGTGGCCTGTTTGAATATCTGGGCTACTAATTTCAGCCACCTAGACATTTCAACAAGTTACCTGTCTTTTGTTTGATTCAACACATTATTATGTCTATTAATCGCGTTTATGAAAAGTTTATAATCTTTCTCTGTGAAAGTTACAAAAAAGTACAATAATCAGACAGATCGTGGTGGCTAGCAATTTGCATCGAAAGGAATGAATATTATTGAGATAACGACTCCAGAACTGCTAACATCTAACTGGAGATCAATCAACATTTATCGTCAGAATCGATAAAGAAATAAAAAAGTAAACTTGCTGGACTAGGTACAAACTACCTGGTTGGGGTTCACGTGATTATCATAACCGATGGTTAGAGACTGAATGAAATGGCTCAAAATCGTTTGCAATATCTAACATATAACATTCAACAATGATTTTCAGTCTTGAAACAAACCTGACTTCCCTTGAAATCATTATAGGGTAAGACTGACTAATCAGATTTATTGTTTTCCATTGACTGTTTTTATTTATTCAAACCGAAAACAATTGACCATTTATGAATATAAGGTGAAAATGTTGTTAACAAACGTTTATTCGAAAATTACAAGCAGAAAACTTACACCACATGTTTTACATACAAAGTCATCAGCCCATTTAAAGAATTCACTCTTAAACCAAATTAATAACTCTCGAAGAAAATCTCTGGGTTCCACATTATCTACAGAACAACTATTATTTTGAGAGGCGGATAAAAGAAGCTGTTCAGTGGGAATCAGTTCACGCGCCCGAGTCTAGTGAATAAATAGAAAAAAAAAGAAGAAAATGCATTAGCCTTTGTGTTTGCATATTGTGAATCGCATGACAGTACCGCTAGAAAACATTAGTTAAGCAAATGCCAAGGTGCTTCTACTGACTGATGGTTGATACCGATTAAACCAGTTGAAGATTGTAACAGTGAATAGATATTTAAATGAAATTGACCATTCTGTAATCCAATTGCTCCTTACCCTAAACATTTGAAATAAGATTGAACTGAGGTTGAAAGTAGAGAAACTACGTAAGGATGGTGAATCTGTTGATAAGCTTTGAATTTTCACCGTACTATCAACTACCATCAGACAGGATGGGCGATACTCACTGGTACGAGATTAAGTTAGAAGATTGAGGCAGGCTAAATGATAAAATCATAGACTGCTTGGGCCACGTGATAGATGCAGACTACCTGGTTGTAGTTCGCATGATAACTGCTATCAGTGGTTGGAGATGCTGGATGTCATGGTTCAAGGTCGGTTGCAACGGCGTATATATAGTCACTCATTTGCATTCTTTAGATCATAAGTTTTAACATAATTTATTATTCTAATCCATTCCTTCTATTTAAATCATATTCTTTATGCTTAATTTATAGAGCCAATGACTCTACAACTGCCTTGACACATTCGCTATACATTTCATTAATTTCATTTCCTTATGTTGGTGTGACAGAGTAACATGGGTTGATTTACACTAATGACATGTTCTAGGTTGTTTATGACTAATTGATAGGCTGATGATTCTTGTATCAATTCCTTGATAGGTCTAACCATTTTAAAATTACAGTTTAATGCCAGTGATCTGAACAAACAAGCAAAAGAGAAATTCTTTGCGAACGACTGATTAAATGAATTCAAAATTTGAACATCTACCTACTGAATTAACCAAACAAGTATATTATGTACAAACACTTTATGAACTGCTTACCTGTAATTCTAAATCCATATAGTTTACAACAAAAGAACGATACTCAAGCAATCGATTGACAAAACTTAATTCAGAACTTCTCAGTTCGAGACTGTCTTGATTTACTTTCACAGAACTAACCGGCTAAAATTAAATTAAAGAATTGCAAATCTGTGGTAAGTGAGTAAATAATGTAATTATAACGAAACATATTGACGATTTCTTGAAAATAATGATCTAAGATGTTACGAATACTTTGTCAGCCAACAGCAATATCTTAACAGAAATAAACCAGTCAAGTAAACTGATGAAACTCATTGCTAGTTAACATAAATAATACATCATTCCTATTTGTCGTGTAACTTAGTTACCTAATATATATGTCCATATGCTTGGCTTTCTTACACCCACCCTGTTTGTATGAGCAGTAATGATACTACTATCCGACTGCCAAAACAGAATTGGGTTGGGTAAGATTCAAAACTGTGACCCACTGGTTGACAACTGGGTACTTTAAACATTAAACCACCGAACTACACGACAAAAGTGAAATTTTAATTTTATCAAGTGATCACTACGTGCTTAGATCCTTCCGATTTTTTACAAAGCATTCTAGTACTGAATGCTATAAGTAGTATCCTATATTGTATTTCATTCAGCAATAGACGTTTGTGGTGCATTCTACTAATTCATTTTTTTATTTCAAGGAAACACTAACATAAAACAAACATTCAGATAAATTTCATATAAAGCTAACTAGAAATCATTAAAAACGTGACCTTCAAAGCTCGTGTGGTTATAACTAATGAAGTATGTTCATAGTCTAAATTTATTCATACAAACTGTACACCTATTACATGCCTTAACTACTAACTGATTATTTAATTAAACAGAACAATATAGGTTTTTGTTCACAAAACCTGATATTTTATTATTTTTCACCAAAATGTTACCAAATACTGGTACTGATCGATATCGATTAATACATGAAATCCCCTTGAACTATTTGATACTAGCAGTAGTAAAGAGAATATACCCTTTCTGTCGAGATAGTGTCACATGTTCAAATGTACATACCCCCTTCAAAAGAACTTTTAACCTTCATGTGACGGGCATTTCCACAGAAGGAATGATAAAAGTGGGTATTTCCAGCCTAAGTAACGTTAGTAAACACGAAGAAATTGCCTATGGGAGCTATAAAACCATTATTTCTAAAGAAATGTCACATGTGGGATCCAGGATCTGGGACCGACTAATGTGGTATAGCATACTTTGACCAACGCTTGACCCTGGTCATTTATTTCGGCAATTAGATTGTTATCCCAAAGATTTGGGAGTTAGTTCATTAAGGAAACTATCTGATAAGTCTTCGGCTCCTAAGTAGCATTATGCCCTTTATAGTAATCATGACAAGTCAAAATTAAAAAATAAAAATGATCTGCCTTATAAGTAATTGCTGGTAAGCTAGAAGCATATCACTATTTTATAAGCAAGCTAATTTTGTATTAACGCATTTTTGTTGAATCTCAGAAGCTCGTATCTATTAGAGTTTCCTCATGTTTAAACAGACTTCAGTCGTTAAATGGCTTTTCTATGAAAATTGATGTAACTAATAGAAACAATCATGCAAACTGTTTAAATATGGGACGTTCAATGTAAGAATTTCGGCCCATAGTAGCTTTGGTTAAGACTCCATAAGGTTTTAGCACTGATGTTTGCAGTATCCTAGAAGTATCGTAAACTTGATAAGCAAGTCTTTTTTGTGTTCGTCCAGGGACTCAATACCACTGTTGGTCAGTCATGATAGTGACAGTACCATAGAAATACAAAGTAGCGCTAATCGACTGTATTCTCGCTAACAGATGTTTACAAGCTGCTATGTTAACACCAGTAAGTTTGTTAGATTGTTGACTGAATAAAACGGTGTGTATATCATAAGTTTGTAATTAAATTGGGCCACATCTTCCTACGAGAAACTGGACTAAACAATGTCTCATTACTTAAAAAGTTTACATTGACGTTTTCCACATATTATCAGAATGGAGATTTGTGGAAATTGTGGTGATTTTTAATAGTTGAATTCATGAGTCGATCTGAGCTAGACCACGATGGAAAACTTGGAAGCATTGGAGAGCCATTTCGTCCTAGTAAGGGACTTTTCAGCAGTGAGAATGCACGATTTCACATGCGGGACTCGGACCACAATGGCCACACATTCAGTGTAAAAACTTGAAATAACCGTAATATGACTCATAACTGGTGAACAAATAGTTGTATAAACCAACTAACATAACATATGCTGTTTTATCTTAATAAATAATCAAAACATACCAAACAAGATCTTAACTGAATAAATAGCTCCTTCAGACGACCGACATCAAAAGTAGCTGGTAAGACAAAAGCATTGTCAGCCTCCTTAAAAAAGAAAAAATGTGAAGATGAACGAACCGAATCAACATTATATATATATATATATATATATATATATATATATATATAACCGTAAGGTCCCTAAAGTGTGTAAATGACTTAGTTCAGTCACTATTGACACTAAAGAATATTTAAATATCTACGACATACTAAACACGACAGTATAAATTTTCGCGTTAGAATCAGATCTAATCAACATTGTATGATAAAAAAAGGTAGAAACAACTGTACATGATTGTTGTATCCCGAAGAGAATTACGAATGGTAACTTTTGAGGACTATTTATTGGCCAATATGATATGTATATTTCTTATTGTAGTTAACCTAATCATATTCGTTTCCTCTTATCACTAACTTTATTTTGACCTTTGAACTATTATTATACGATCCTTGAGTTATCATCAGTTTATTGATTACTATTCACAGCCACATTCGGCTAAATATTGTACGAATGTTATTATCTATTTTATGGGTCGATATGGTCTGTTTGGTTGGTATATAAACTCAGTATGTTTGAAATACAATGATTCATACCACTGAGGCTGTTATTGGTGTTTTGGACTCAACTGGCTGGGCTAGGCAGAAGCAGGACCAGTTAGCACTCTAGACTGCTCGTACGGTTTCGTGTGTCACTGTTCCAGTCGATAATTCGCTGCCCCCTAATTGGTGGTCTCATCAAGTCACACATCAACTAGGCATCCACTCGGCCACAAGATATAACAATGATATCAAAGAAAGTTCACTAGTATGGCTTAAAATTCCTAATAGCAGTAAAAGGATACTGAAAAAACCGCAACTCATGCAATCACGTCCGACATTCATGATTTAGTAGTTAGATAGGAAAAACCTGAATGTAACTAGGCCAAGACACGGCATCATATCAATAAATAATAAGTACTGCTGTATACTGCACAGAAATGTGCAAACGTTCACTTTAAAAGTGGTCAACTGAGTTGCATAAACTGTTGATTAGAGACCATACGTAATACAACTGGAAATTAGCCAGAATAAACGACATGAATTCCCTTTTTATCTTCATATTCAGAACGTCTTATGATCTTCATTTATTTCCCTCACAAGACTTATAATCTTCCGCCCACTGTGAAGACATCTTACTTTTCTTAGTTTTATTGTCTTGAGGTTCCAGGTTAGTATTTAAAACTTACAGTATAGAAGTTGAACCTTACAACTACACAAAATCCTAGCTCATGATAATAAACTTAGGTTGCAGGAACTAGAGTTATAATAAGTGATTATCTGGGTAAGAAACAGTTTGGCTTATTTCATAATCGCCAAACAATACAGAGCATTGAACCACATAAAATGTAGACTTCATATAATTAAACACGTCTTTATGGCTCCCACTATCTCACCAAGAAAAATTACTTAGACGGATATATTCCCAAATGTAACAACCACAACAAAATGCCACTAGGCAGAGCGTTACCACCCGAATAAAATGAGCTTGTGTGATTTTTAGTCCTCCGTTGATTTGACTCTTACTTGATTGTATGGTGGTGCTAATGAAATATACGGGCCACCAACCCTATTATATAATTTGCGACAATCTGCGTTAGAGAATAATGGAATGAATCAAATACGAAGGGGGATTTTGGATGTTTCATATACTTATGACCCCAGACAGACGATAAGAGAAACTAGGGGGGAAGCAGACCGGAGAAGCCAAACGTGCCAACTTTCTATGATAAAGCGTGACACCATAGGAGCCAGACAAAAATAAGCTTAAGACATGTGATGAATAGGGTAAGAGATGAACACATGCTCATATAAAAACGGTCGAAGTCATGAGCGAAAAACTGAAAAGATCAAAATGTGGCCAAAAAAAAATAAATTAGTTGGTTTATCCGAAAGCTAGAATAACCCATGTGAACTTGATATGGTACTAGACACTACAGTTTAATAATAAACAATTTCAATATGTTTGATGTATATTACTTAGGTTCTCTTATTTATTTAAGCACATAAACATTGATATAAGAGGGCACCAAAATAGATATGAGTCACACAATTCACTTGATTTGTGTGTGGGCTGAGATACTGCCAAGGTGCCCAAACCGAAGCAGATGGTTTTCTTAGGGGACCACATCCGGAGCCTTCAACTTAAAGGTCTAATCCATAAGGCAGCGGAGCAAGGCAAGGAGATGCAGTCCCATGGTAATCGGTGACCAACATTAGGTTCGCACGCCCTTCTTTCCTTAGGATCCTGGAGCCCATGTGTACCATTGGTTTGAGATCAAGGTTTACCAACTCCGCTAAGTAGATCTTCCATATCCACCAATCCGGTTAAAGCGCTGGATATTCTCTTTTTGATCTCTCTCTCAACCTCGTAAACAACAATAATGCCTCGAGAATGCAGTGGGTAGGACTTTCCTGGCAGTGGCTGTATGCGTGCGGCCATGTGAGGATGGAAAGAAATACCAAATACGCAGCTATTTACTCATAGATCCAAAAGAAAGGGCGATACTATCCAGACCAACGAAACAAAAACTGAAACACACCTGGAAGCCTGCAGAAAACAGGAAGTCCATACATCCAGGAACAACTAGGAGTGTTTCCATGAAATCAGAGCTATCCAAACTAATGTGGCGAAACTTATCTTCTTGAGGATGACTTAGAATTCTGTCGCAAATCTTGTGCAAACACCCATATGCACGCAATCTTTCGAAATGATTTTTATTGAGTTTCAACTGTATTATAGAGTTATCCAGAGAGAACTCATTCAAAATGTGTCGTAACCGACCAACATTGCTACCTTAACTCAGGTTATCAAATAATTTGGTCTAACCAACGATTGTTTCAATGCACTTTTCATCATGATACAGTTTGAAGGTTGGCAGAGCTGAAATCCCTTCTTTCCGGGAAAGTTCCAAGCAACGTTCCGTATTCACTTTTACAAAGACAAAATTTCTCTGTTGAAACTCAATTGAGAGAGCCTCAAACTGCGGGGCGATACGACAACAAGGTCCACACCAGTCAGCATAGAAGTCAACTACCAAGATTTTTTCTGATTCAGAGCATTTTCTCAAGGTCTTCTCGAACTCAAAAGTATCCTCAACGACACGCATTAACCGACCTTGAATTCAAATTCGAAGTAAGGTAACTAGTCCTTTAAAGCAATTCTCAGTTGCTAGAGCTTAGGACATGTGACCTACATCAATCATCGCTATTCGTAGTATCATAGAGATTTATTAGTTTCTTCAACTTATTGACGAGAATACTGATGCAACGACCACTTAAATCAAAACTCAATTTGAGGATTAAAACTTTGGTCGCAACATTTTATTTAGGCTGTTGAAACTTTTGGTAATGTCCTCTCAGGTGATCACTCGTCGATGGAAGGGATAGGCGGGACATGTTTTCACTAAATTCATTTGTCAGCGTGCGTAATGCATATATATATTAATAAATCCTGAATCTGTTGAAATTCAACCTCCTATCCAGCATAATGTAAATGATTATGGTTCCATTAACCAACCAACCAGGGATGGCAACTTGTTTGAATGGATATGTTGCCGATAAAATTGACCTTAGACTTTACCTATGCATTGGTACTCTTCTTTCTGGTATAACAACAATAGCCTTTGGTCTTGGATACTTTTTCAATGTTCACTCATTTGCTTACTATGCAGTTGCTCAAGGTGTTTCTGGAATAGTTCAGGCATCCGGTTGGCCAGCAGTTGTAGCTTGTATGGGGAGTTGGTTTGGTAAAAATAAATAAATAAATAATAACACGCATTTAGTGATTTTTATAAAGACAAAATAGAGACCAAATTGTTTTCTTTATTTGTTGCACTTTATATGTGATCACTTTTTTATCCAGCACCTAATATATCAATGAAAAACACACATAATTGATTGGTTGATTAATACACACTCTACTGTTGTTATTCAAACAATCTCAGTCATCTATACCTTTACTTTATTGACCACGGCCTGTGGGTGAAGATTGCAATAATTTTAGAACACCTTTTATGCCATTTCATACCACATGGGAATGTGAACCCGGATTATTATTCAATAACACTGGTGGATTCACATTTTGCTTCACTCAGTTGGAACCAACAATGCAGAGGAACCTGTTTTGATAAATTGAACTCTGTTTGTTGTTGCTATCCCACTAGGAGCTTATAGCGATATTCATTTCATAAAAGTTGTTATCATCTTTGCTATTTAATGTACTTTTTGTTGTAGATGTTATTTGTTTCAGTTTCACCCTATTCCCAGACAGTTGTTTCTTTTCTTATGTTATTAGTAACTTTGCTCATTGTTACGTCTTGAATAACCTATTTTACCGGGGTCCACTGCAGATCATACTTCAACTCACGACAGGAAAGGAATCAAGTCAGGTTTTTTCAATTTATTTATATAATGTAGGTCCGAAAAGTTGTTTACTACTTCAACCGTTACTCGTTGAAACCTTAATAGCTCCTCCACCGCATCCGAAACAAAGGCTGGTTGCTACTCTTCTACAGGATAGGATGAGGCGTCCTTATGTATATTTAGATACTGATATCTCAAGAATAGACAAGGCAGAGAATAATATAGGTTGTTTGATGTCACTAACCATTTTTACCATAGGCATAGGAATGCCAGACTGCATAGGAAGAGACTCATATGAACTGGATTTGAATATGGCCGTAAAAGTTGATCAAGAACCCTTAATCAATAGAGTCAGTAAATCTGAGATTAACACCGAGATCAAGTTTTGAGGAAATCACTTGTTTCAAGGTGTAAATATTTATTTGTAATCGACACATTGGTTTTACCTACTTTGTTTGGTTTATTGTTGAAATGGACTGATATGATTAATTAACCTATTCAATCAGATAATCCGATCCTTTCCTAGCTTGGATTATCCTGATATGGATCTACGTCGTTTCATTTTGTAGATGCATTCGAGAAACGGGTAAATTCATTTGAAAAAAAAATCGCTACCTATTTAGCAGAACAAAAAGAAAGATGATGGGCAAAATATGATCAACTTGCCGCGTATGCCTGCTTCTCGGTGCTGACCTTAGTTCATTCTTAATCGTTTAATCTTCACTAGTCAGCTCTCGACGATAGTTATGGGTTTGAATTGCTAGGTAATTCAGATACAGTTCTGAAAAGGCGGAAATCCAAATATTATCTCATCAATTAAATGTTTTTCTGGCATGAGATGACATACTTCAGTGAAATGTTAATTAATACAGATGTTAAGTGCCTGAGTGCCAACAAGAATATCCGCAATCAGATGCGATCAAATTGCAGCGTGTACGGTTTCAAAAGACCAACAGACTGCTCCCAATATACAGTCAAAATATGACTCCTTCAAAACTCTACACTGCCAACTTCCAGTTTTATTGCCACATTGTTAGAAACTCATACATTTGTAATTTCTAGTTGTAGTTAATTACTTTTAACCGAGACTTAGGTTCCTTTTTAATACCTACACAATCATCGTTGAACCGCCACAAGTTGGGCAAATCTTCCAAAGCTGAAAATTGCAAAAGTTGCAACAACGATGAACCGCCCCATGCCAAAACCTTGAGTTCAACAAAAAAGACTTTGTTGCCAATCATTTGGCATCATGAAACAGAACATTCCCAATCACCACCGAGCAACAAAGGTTCTAGATGAAAGTTTAAACACATGATTGGATGAACAACCTAGGATTCGATAATGCTATCAGAAAATTCATTTGATTGTAGATCCAGTGTATTTTCACTGACCCAACAAAGACATCACTACTATATGACACTCCAAATATGGCCTCGTATAAGGAGAGCGTAACTTCAATGCGATTCCAAGTTTTGAGGTGCTTTACAAACCCTGCACATGATCAGAACGCCTTTGAGAGAGGTCACCTTGCATTTACCTGGGTTTTTCGGTCAGTTTTGATACTTCTAATCGTAATTATTTTTCTCAATCTTAAGAGCCATATTGCTGGTAGGACTACGCTACATTTTCAGGGCTTCAACTGGTTTAGTGACATTGAACTATATCTCGAGGATTGTGGCACCCATTCTAAACTGGATCTTCTATAAACCACTCAGAAAACGGCCTTATGAGGATCACGATGATGACGTACTTGTACAATAACTCCCTTCTGACTTCAAATTCATGAAAAAAAGCCTTATCAGGATTAGATCTAGTATCGCAGTAACGTATACAGATAAGTACATTGATACTGGCCTAGACTCAAATCCTACATATTGACTAAACTTTCATCCCCAGTAGTGAGAGAAAGCTTGACAAAATCCTGTCATAAATCATTGGTTCTCAAAAGATCATATCTCTTTCCATGGGTATCCGGTAAAAATAATTTATAACGACTCAGATTGATTGTTCAAGAGTTGGCCGCAAACATCCTATTAATGTCAAAACATTATAGGTCAAGTATTCAATCACTTCCTTATTTTGTAAAGACATTGTATTTCCTACTATTTTGGATGCTGAAAAAGTCTGTATGTTTGATGGATGTAACCTCACGCTCCGATTGTTCTGTTTCACGACCTAATTAACGATCCATTCACTACCGGTCTTGTGCGTTCTACCGGTATAACTAGGGGCACACATCGGCAAAAAAATGAATGAGCAACTTTTTGAACTCCAAAGTTGATTTCCGTTTCGCTTATTCATAAAAGGGAACCTGATTATAGTTAACGTAGATTTCGCATATATATATACATATATATATGTATATTGTTTTTATCACAAGGTATTCGTATCATAGTCATCGTTTCACCCTGTTCATATTATATTTATATATTGTTTGTATACTACACGTCAGAATCAATGCATGCAAAAAGTACGGACAATAAGTGTAATTTGTCACTGATACGGACGGGCAATGTCATGACTGCTAAAGTCTAACCCCTAGAATTTGATCGTAATTACCCCGAGCCCTGGTTTTAGTCAAGCTTTAAACAAAACTGAAATCGTGACTTTCGGGGAAAACACGTTGACGTCAGATTTGGGGATTCATGAGGCTTCTTCCCTCAGTGTTCAACGTAGTTTATTTAGATCTGGCAACACTGGTGATAGGCTTTCTAGAAAGATATGACTTTCTGGTCGATACTACAAAACAAACTTTTGACACTGAACGAAACTCCACGTCACACAAAAGGCAAATAGTCATATCACTTCTCGAAATTTGATACAGACTCTGTCAGCGATAACAGCGAAATTCCTGGATATATTCGCAGAATTTCTAAACCAAACCAAACCATCAGCCTTCCAAAAGTAAATCCCAGTATCTGGGGAGGATATCCCCAAGTCAGCTATCACTATACTTTTTGGACTGTTTGAGTTTGCATACATGCTATTCGGCCTGAGGGATGCGGCACAAACATTTCGAAGATTTATGGATAACCTACTTCGGGATATGCCATTTGCACAGAGGTATATAGACGATTTGTTATTGGCCAGTCCCGATTTACAATCGCACGATCAGCATGTGAAAGCAGTGCTAAAACGGCTGGATGAAAATGAAATGAACATACATCAAAGTCTGTCTTCGAGTTCAAACTCTAGAATTTCTCGGACACACCATGAATCTCGAAGGGATTACGCTGATCAAAGAAAAGGTGGACACCGTTAGACAACACTCTATACCAAGTTCTCCAACACAAATTCGGAGTTTTCTAGGTTGGGTTGACGTTCATTATACATTCATGCCTGGTTGTAACTCCGCCTGTAGCCCCTCCGGAGGCTACTGCAAGTCCCAAGCCCGGACAAAGAAGGAGGGTTGGGAATAGGTTTAGCGACCCCATCCCATAGGAAACTGACCTGCTAGAAAACGCTAATCAGAAAAATAATTCAAACCATTCAAACTTTGCCCTGAGAGTTGAAGGAAGAATTGTGACGCCTCATGATAAAAGCCGAGTTTCTTCGGAAGTGACGAGGCCGATGATCCTTTTAACAACCAGAGCAACAATTTTATAGGCTCGTGGAACGTCCAGAAAATGTAGGAAACCGAAAGAGTCTTCCAAATTGCCGCAGAAATGGGGAAATACAACCTGGAGGTGTTCGGCATCGGTGAAACACATTAAACGCAAGTTGGACAACAAAGACTAGCTTCAGGGGAGCTTCAGTTATACTTTGACCATGAAGAAAATGTCCCACATATACAGGGCGTTGCGTTGATGCCATTCAAACAAGCACGAAAAGCATTTATAGGATTGGATTCGCATGGACCAAGGATCATCAAAGCCTCCTTCAAAAAAAGAAACAGGGTATTACAATGAACGTCATCGCATGCTATGAGCCTACCAACGACTACAACGAAGATGTTAAAGATCAATTATACGATAAGCTGCAGTCAGTCGTCGAGAAGTGCCCCAAAAAGGACCAGACCATTATGATGGCAGATATATATATCAAGGTGGGAATGGGTGACACCTGATATGAAGATATCATGGGACGACATCGACTGGGAGAAAGGAACGAAAATAGTGAAAGATTGGCAAACCTATGTGCCTTCAATAAACTGGTCATAGGCTGCACTACCCAACATCGAACTGGCACCCACGGACCTCCGAATCGATGTTAGCCCACCAACAATTGATGAGATCAGCATGGCCACCAGACCAATCAAGAGCGGCAAAGCAGTAGGACCAGACAACATTCCAGCAGAGGCACTGAAAGCAGATGTAGCAGCAACTGCAAAGATACTCCACATTTTCACCCGTAAGACTGGAAAGAAGGACTTCTGAGCGAAATACCAAAAAGAAAGGCGGTCTCAGCAAGTGTGATGACTACAGGGGCATCACTCTTCTCTCAATAACAGGAAAAGTATTCAACAGGGTATTGTTAAACAGAATGAGAGACTCCGTGGCCGCCCAACATCGAGATCAACAGGCTGGATTCCGTAAGGGTCGATCGTGTACAGATAAAATCACAACTCTACGGATCATTGTGGAACAATCAATTGAATGGAATTCATCACTCTACATCAACTTCATTGACTACGAGAAAACATTCGATAGCATGAACAGGATAACACTATGAAGGCTTCTTCGACAATACGGAGTGCCTGAGAAGATATTCAATATCATACGGAATTCCTATGATGGATTAAGCTACAAAATCGTGCATGGAGGACACCTCGCTGACTCATTAGAAGTAAAGACCGGTGTCATGCAAGGTTGCTTACTCTCACCCATTATCTTTCTCTTGGTCATCGACAGGATCATGATGACGTCAACATCCGGAGGGAAACATGGGATGCAGTGGACAGCTAGGATGCAGCTGGACGATTTAGACTTCGCAGATTATCTGGCTCTTCTACCGAATATGCAACAACAAATGGAAAAGATGACCAGTGTAGCAGCAGCCTCAGCAACAGTAGGTCTCAATATACACAAAGAGAAATTGCAGGACTCTTCGATACAATACAGCATACACTCACTATACTCGTTCAGAATAAACTTAAACGTTCTAAATCGAGATGGAACATATTTATCGAAGACAAATAAGTGTAAGATGATCCTAAACTTGTTAAGAACTATTTAGTGAACACTTTTATTCCTCACTAACTGATAAAAAACCACCTAATGATTCAGAACTAATCACGGCACCTCCGTATGAGATTACTAATGTAGACTTCAGTGTACAAAATATCTCTAAGGCATTTGGTACATTGAAACACTCCTACACTGATGGACCAGAGGGTATTCCGGCTAGCATACTAAAACGTGGAGGTGATGATATGTGCGTTTTATTACTCAAACTATTTGCGATGTCACTCTCTACTGTGTGTTACCCTACTGCCTGGAAAACTGCACACATCATTCCTGAAATTAAAACAGGACCTGAAGCAAACGTTGAAAATTACCGACCCATAAAATAATTTCATTGGTGTCTAGAGTGATGGAAAAAGTAGTTAAGTCGGCGGTATTCCGACATCTAATAACCAATAATATCATCTCGGTCTCCCAGCATGTATTTCTTAGGTCCAGATCATGTGATATATGGCTAGTAGAATACATGAATGACATAACTCTGAAACGAGACAACCGAGTCCTTGTATCAGTCATATTTTTAGACTTTAGGAAGGCTTCTAACAAGGTCCCACACAAATGGCTTCTAGTCAAACTACGGTCCTTCGGAATCAACAACCCACTCTATTCATGGTTTGTTTCATTCCTAAAGGGACGTCAACAAATGGTTAAGTACAACGACTGTCTCTCATCATCTTAACCAATAACTAATGACGTCATCCAGGGAAGGGTATTAGGCTCACTCTTGTTTCTCATGTATGCAAACGATATATGTAATATCATGAAATTGGGGAAACCATACTTATATGCTGGCTATCTCAAAATAGTATACAACTGTAAGTCTGAGGCTCTAAGTGAAAGTGTATCCCTGATTCCAGATGATCTCAATAACCTAAGTATCTGGAGCGAAAAGTGGCAATTACAATTTAACCTCAACAAATGCGGGATCATACATTTTGGAAAGCACCCCTATGAACTACAACTTTAACTAAATAAAAGTAAAGTCCAGACACTTAAATCAGCATATGATCTAGAAATTAATTACACAAGACGCCTAAACTTTGGAGAACATGACTCCTCTATTATTTCTAAAGCTAAACGGCTAATTGGTTTCATAACGAAAGTTTCTTCACGATAGAGGCTAAGCCCACCCTTTACAAGATATGTGTACACCCTTCCCTTGAATACTGCTCTTTCATCTTCTCTAATATGAATACCACAGACAAAAGAAGAGTGGAAGTTGTTCAAAGACACTTCACACACCAACTGTTAGGAAATGACTCCACTCCCGATTACACAAGTAGATGTAAGCACCTCTCTTTAGAACCTTTATGGCACCGTAGGTTAAGGAACAATCTGATATTTCTCTGCATGGCAATAAACGGACTATCATTTCTAACCTCCTGTCCAACTATGATCCATGACCCAGCCTACAGACTAAGAAACAACACATATACATTATTTACCGTAAAACACCATAACATATACGTTGTAAGTTTTTTACAGCATGGTATAGTTTATTGTGGAACAGGTTTCCAATACCTATCCGTAACTGTGATACTTTTTACCAAATTTAAAAAGCTAATAACCTTGTTACTAGACTCTAAAGAGCTTAATCAACTATTCCTTGAACTCCCACCCACCAATGAGGCACTTTATTATGAACCACTTAATATCTAGACGGAACAAGAATATAACGAACCCCATTGTTATTAGCATAAATATAACCAAATTACAGAACCCATGCTTTATCCTCTCCCACTATTCATTGATTATTATTCATGGCCTTCTGCTCCTAATACTCACTTTCAGATTCCGTATTTCTCTGGTGGTTAAAACCACATTATTCTTCCTAAGTGCCATGTCTTTTTTCTCCTATTACAAGTAGACAGATAACTCACAAATCTTATGGATGCTGATCAACTAAGGCCGATCAAAAGAAGCTCAAGTATCCTAAATTCTTGTGAGTTGCTCAATATTTTATTTTTCTGACCCTGAAAACTTTACAATTTTCTAATCTTTCATATTTTCTGGTTTGCTATTAGTTCTTACCATCTCTTAACCACATATAATCTGACCTGTCTCTTATAGCTTATACCATTAGTTATCTTCATAGCAGCATAATCTAATAAATGGATGTCCAACCCATAATACAAATGCATTGGCCATCTGATTTGCTTGTAACATGGAACTAGTGGAGACAACGTATTCTAACTATAGGTCTTGATTAAAGCAATATTCATACTGATCACAAACGTAAGGGAGCCTAACATCATAAAAGGAGGGAGGGTGGCGTTACTGACCAGAAAACATGATGGTGGGGAGATAACTTCAATCCACCCGTGTCTGTAGGGCAAAACGTGTTAAATTACGGCTACTGATGTCAAGCTGAATGTTACGAAATAACGGTATCGATGCGAATTTATTCATGCGAAATGCCTCTTTTAATCGTGTTTAAAAGGCTGAATTGGTTCCACTTCCTATCGAGTAATCCTATTACAAGCAAACAAGACAATTTGCTAAAAACGAAGTCTGCTCCATACCCTATAAAATCTAAAACCAAAGAGGTTCAAATAGCTTCGAAAAAGAAGAGACAACCATTTGTATCAGAATACAGTTTACAGCATCATATTTTGTAATTACACATAATTCCATACTTTCAGCTTCTTTCTGAACTTCCTTCATTGATATAATTCCTTATCCACTCATACCTTTTTTACACTTATTTTCTTTAACATATTAGAATGCTCTTTCTTAATAAGTACCTTAATAACAGAGATATAGACTAAGTGGTTATACCTTAACTATTCCTCCATGAATATTGTGTGCTCTGCTTCTCGCCCTTCCTTTTCTTACACCCTTTTCCAGCCCCACTTGAGATACGCCACTGAAAACAGATATGGAACCGGTGACTTCGTCTTGAACCATTAATAAAGCCTCAGGTATTCCAGAGGGATACAAGGTTGAAGTTCCTAAAAGCCCGCAACTTCGCATGCTGCAACGCTACCTTCATAAAGTGTGCCAAGTGTGATATTGATATGTTTCTTACGAAATCCATATCTTATGAGATGTCAACCCAGCTGAGTCATTTACTACAGTGAAAATTGTAACTTCCGTGACGAATTGATCTTGCCTGTAAACCGGCATGCCTTATGTAACGAACTGTTATTTAGGAATAAATTATTATTAATCTTCTTTCAGGCTGTAACTCCGCCTGTAGCTCTTCTAGAGTTACTGCCGGTCCCAAGCCCGGGTAAAGGAGGAGGGTTGGGTATGGGGTTAGCGACCCCATCCCGTAGAAAAGCTAACTCGCTAAAAAACGCTAACCAGAAAAAATCATTCAAACCATTTAAACTTTGCCCTGGGAGTTGAAGGAATAATTATGACATCTCATGATGAAAGCCGAAATTCTTCGGAAGTCACGAGACCGATGCACCTTCTAACAACCAGAGCAACACTCTTTATAGGTACATGGAATGTCCGGACAATGTGGGAGACAGGAAAGACCAGCCAAATAGCAATGGAAATGAGGAGATACAACTTGGCAGTACTCGGAATCAGCGAAACCCATTGGACATAAACTGGACAACAAAGTCTAGGTACAGGAGAGATGCTGCTGTACTCTGGTCACGAAGGGGAAAGTGCTCCACACACTCAGGGAGTTGCTCTAATGCTGTCCAAAGAAGCACGAAATGCACTTGTGGGATGGGAATCTCATGGACCCAGGATAATCAAAGCATCATTCAGAACAAAGAAGCAAGGGATCACAATGAACATTATCCAATGTTATGTACCCACCAATGATAGCAACGACGATGATAAAGATCAGTTCTATGAAAGGCTGCAATCAATTATAGAGAAGTGCTCACGAAAGGACCTGACCATCCTGATGGGAGATCTAAATGCTAAAGCCGGAGTCGACAACACAGGATATGAAGATGTAATTGGACGACATGGATTCGGAGAGAGAAATGAAAATGGGGAGAGACTTGCAAACCTATGTGCATTCAACAAATTGGTTATAGGCGGCACAATATTCCCACACAAGCGCATACACAAAGCTACATGGATCTCACCGGACCAAACCACAGAGAACCAAATAGATCACATCTGTATCAACAAAAAATTCCGAAGAACAATGGAAGATGTGAGAACCCGGAGAGGATCTGACATAGCTTCAGATCACCACCTGGTTGTGGCCAAGATGAGACTGAAGCTAAAGAAACACTGGACAACTGGACAAACAGCACTACAAAGGTGCAATACAGCCTTCCTTCGAGATACTGACAAGCTCCATGAATTCAAGATAACTCTCAACAACAGGTTCCAAGCTCTACAGGATTTACTGAATGAACAAGAAACTACTTTGGAGGACAACTGGAAAGGGATAAAAGAAGCACTAACTTCAACGTGTCAGGAGGTTCTTGGTCCTAAGAAGCAACATCACAAGGAATGGATCTCTATGGGAACTCTGGACAAAATTCAAGAAAGGAAGAACAAGAAACTAGCAATTAACAACAGTGGGACACATGCGGAGAAAGTCAAAGCAGAAGCAGACTATGCAGAAGCAAACAGGGAAGTGAAGAAAAGCATTAAAGCCGACAAGCAGAAATACATGGGAGAACTAGCAACGGCGGCGGAAAAAGCTGCAAGGGAAGGAAATATGAACCAGCTATATGATACAACGAAGAAATTGGCAGGGAAATATAGCAAATCAGAGAGATCAATCAAAGACAAAGCAGGCAAGCCAATCACGGAGATTCAAGAACAAAGGAAAAGATGGGCAGAATACTTCGAGGAACTGCTGAATAGGCAAGCTCCATTGAATCCACCGGACATCGAACCAGCATACACTGACCTTCCAATAGATGTCACTCCACCAAAAGTTTTCAACAGAGTGTTGCTGAACAGGATGAAAGACGCAGTAGACGCCGAACTTCGGGATCAACAGGCTGGATTCCGTAAGGATCGATCGTGCACAGACCAGATTGCGACACTACGGATCATCGTTGAACAATCAGTTGAGTGGAACTCATCACTATACGTCAACTTCATCGACTATGAGAAGGCGTTTGACAGCGTGGACAGGAGAACATTATGGAAACTTCTTCGACACTACGGAGTACCTGAGAAGATTGTCAACATTATCCAGAACTCATACGACGGGCTACAGTGCAAAGTCATGCATGGAGGACAGCTGACAGATGCATTTCCAGTAAGGACCGGAGTCAGACAAGGCTGTCTACTCTCCCCATTCTTCTTCCTTCTAGTGATTGACTGGATTATGAAGAATTCGACATCTGACGGGAAATACGGAATACAATGGACAGCTTAGAATCAATTAGATGATTTGGACTTCGCAGATGACCTAGCCCTCCTCTCTCATACACACGAACAAATGCAGATGAAGACAGCAAACGTAGCAACAGCCTCCGCATCGATAGGTCTCCACATTCACAAAGGAAAAAGCAAGATTCTCAAATGCAACACGGAGAACACCAACCCAATCACACTTGATGGCGAAACCCTGGAAGAGGTGGAAACATTCAAGTACCTGGGGAGCATCGTTGATAAACAAGGAGGATCGGATGCAGATGTAAAGGGGAGGATTGGCAAAGCAAGGGCAGCATTTTTACAATTGAAGAACATATGGAACTCAAAACAACTCTCAACCAATTTCAAGGTCAGAGTCTTTAATACGAACGTCAAGACAGTCAGTTCTACTGTACGGAACTGAAACGTGGAGAACTACTACGACCATCATCAGGATGGTACAAGTATTTATAAATAGTTGTCTACGCAAAATACTCAACATCCATTGGCCGGATACTATCAGCAACAGCGTTTTATGGGAGAGGACAACCCAGGTTCCAGCTGAAGAGGAAATTAGGAAAAGACGTTGGAAGTGGATCGGACATACATTAAGGAAATCATTATTGTGCATTACAAGGCAATCCCTAACTTGGAATCCGGAAGGGAAGCGGAAAATAGGAAGGCCAAAGAACACACTACGTCGGGAAATAGAAGCAGATATGAAAAGGATGAATATTAACTGGAAAGAACTGGAAAGGAAGGCTCAGGACAGAGTTGGATGGAGAATGCTGGTGAGCGGCCTATGCTCCTCGACGAGGGGTAACAGGCGTAAGTAAGTAAGTCTTTCAGGCTGTGGAAATAGAACGAACATGTTATTATCCGGTAAGTTGATCGAACCGACATTCCTATGGAGGACGATCCTGGGAGGAAACTAATGTATAAACTTAGGTTGATTGGTTAAGAGTTGGTCGCAAACATCCTATTAATGTCAAAACATTATAGGTCAAGTATTCAATCACTTCCTTATTTTGTAAAGACATTGTATTTCCTACTATTTTGGATGCTGAAAAAGTCTGTATGTTTGATGGATGTAACCTCACGCTCCGATTGTTCTGTTTCACAACCTCTGGTCTTGTGTGTTCTACCAGTATAACTAGGGGTACACACAGGCATGAAAAATTCTCTTACTCTGAAACATTAACAGAAATGTTACGTCCAAATTTTTATACCATCTGATATTCAATCTTACAAAGAGTAAGAACCTGACCTTCATTCCTTAGTTGTAGACACGGTCTCAGAGTTTGAGTCAAGTGGTAAATGTTGTACGCATTGCTCTGAGGTTCTCTATCTGGTATTGTCCTAATAGTCCAGATGCTAGAAACAAGGGATCCCCGATTTATTATCAATCCCTGAATTAAAATATTTATCCGTGCTAGTCGTCCTTGTAGTTATAGAGTATCTGTGGAGACGCTGTTATTGTACATACTACTCATGGACTAGAAAGTAAAAGGTGAAACAATTTAGGGAGGAGGTATGTAAAACTAAAGTTTCGAACGAGAAAAATAGCAGATATAAGCGAAAATGTGCTTCGACTGTCTTAGCAAGCGACTTTGCGTGAATCCAGTAACTTATCCACACGTCTGGTGGTAGCAAGAAAATTGAGGCGTTTATATTGCAGTTTGAAGATGCCACAAGTATTGTAGTTTGATAACTTTTTACCAGTAACACCTATAATCGAATCGTGCCCACCCAGTTAAAATCAGAAGTCAGAAGCGAGGAGGTTGGAAGATATATTTCATGGGTTATCAAGATATTGATAAGTGACTGATGTAATCTGGCTAGTGATCGTAGGAGATGCTTCTCACACCGCTTTGTAACGTGATCTGGTACGGATGCATGACCGATCGCCTTCAGTTAAACGAGTCCACTAAAACTAATGTGGTCAGCATCCAATGTCGAATACTTACTGGGCAATTGATTTTGGGGAATTATTTACAGCTACAAGTTGAAGTAAGTATGAAGAGAGCAGCTGATTGAGACGGCTAGGCCTACACCATAGTGGTTGAACTTTGATATAGTTATGGTTGTCAGATTTATTACTAAAGTTGTCTACCATCAAGTGAAAACTTAGTTTGTGTCCATGGGAATGTTTAAACATTCCAATGTGATAATGGAAAAAGGATTGATGATGCAACGGATGTTCTAGTTTTACAACTAGCTACCAGTAGCACCTTCTATATTCGATCGTCCCCAGTCAGATAGAAATCAGAAGTCAGACGAGAAGAGGCAGGAAAGATATATTTGATTCGTTACCAATATATTGAGGACCTTTTCTATAAGCTGGCTAATGAAAAGTAGGAGCTGTGTCCCACGCCGTGTTGCAACGTGATCTGGTACGGATGCATGACCGAAAGCCTTCAGTTAAACAAGTCCACTTAAACAACATGGCCAGCATCCAATGTCGAACACTTAATGAGCTATTGATTTTGGGGAATTATTTACAGCTACAGGATATTCCTGGTTATTGCTAACAGGTCGACGAAGTCACTGCAGACTAGAAGATCGTCTGTGTAATGCCAAGTGCGAAGAAATCAATTGGTACGCAATAACTCGTCACAGTGCTATTGAACAATTAACATCGTGAGAATATAAAAAACATGTTCCCCAGCAGAAGGTCGTATGACGTTATCGGGATGATTCTTGTTTTGTGTATCTTTGCTATCGTGCATCAGGCCTCAGGAAACTCATTGACTTTTGAGTTAGAAGACAGGTCTGGCCAATGTTTTTACGAAGAGTTTTCTAAGGGTGATAGCTTTACCCTAGCGTTCAACGTATGTAGTTAAAATCACTAAGTATATAACAAAATCAGGTAATATCCGGTGGGAATTACGATGTGGACATGGTACTTAAAGATCCCAGCAAAAATGTCCTTAAATCGCTTCACCGTTCATCTTCTGAAGAAGTCAATATCGATGTTTCAGTAGACGGTATTTATAAGGTAAGTTATTCGGATTCGTTTGAAATTATTAACGTTTGTAAAAATAATCTTCGATCAATATGTTTACGTAACTCGGAGCTGAATATAAAGTCAGGATGCACCCATAAACTTTACTGACTCCTAGCTCTTAATATAAGTTGTCCTATATTTTCCTAGCTTTTCCACCCAAGCCGACATCGTGTGAGCTATGTACTTAATAATTTCTGCGTATCTAAAACAAAGCACCCCTCGCTTCCGAGGAAAGAAAAATGAAGTTTCACCAGTGATACTGAAGTCATATAATCGTCACTTAATCAGTTACGAATCAGCGTTTGTAAGCATGGCATGTGTTTCTCACCTTCCAAGTGCTACGTACTTTTACAAGACTGAGAGGACCCTGTACCCACACTCATTCATGGTAGTGAGTAGTGAGAATCAGTCTAGAAGTTCGTGTATCTGGATAGCTGTGTAAGTCCTGGTGGTGGGTTTGAGTGATGAGATGAATTCACGTGTAGTGAAAGCCAGAGGGGTGTATGTCAATGTAGGCCATCTTTGATGCCTTCATGATAGTCTGGCTGTAAAAAGTCAGATCTACAACGTTGTAGAGTATTCTTGCTCTATGCTTGTAAAACCTGGCCTTCGGGTTGAGGATGTTAACGACTCTTCTTTTACCATGGTACTCACCTTTATTTCTCTCTCCCCAAACTCATTTTTTATTTTATTCTTTTCATGTGGTGTGACAACTTGAGCCAATGCTCTAGGTTGATGATGAAAAACTAATTGTGGTGCAATAATCATTTTTTCCTTGAATGATTTTTAGTTGATAGTGCGTTTTTAATCGCGTTTTATTAATATGAAGAACAAGGTGGGACCCTCTTGTGGATAATTAGTCTGTGCCTATGGATTCCTTGACGTAGCTTTCACATTTATTGTGATGTGAAGATGCAGACGTTTCAGACTAACAGTTATTTGTATGCACATCCATACAACTGTGTCCCAAATGACAAAATTTCAGCCTTAGATTCTTGACGATAGTCTGATAAGACTTAGTAATTAAATTTCTATTTGTTGCATCAGTTGTCTAACATTTCAGTGTGCGGTGCGAGGACTTCTCGTAAAATTTACAAGAATCAATCTGATAGTAAAATTTATCATATCAGATGTTGAAACCACCCAACAACATACTTTTTGAGAGAATATGAAGTAGGACCTGAGAGTCTTCACATCAAAATCAGCACGACGAAATGAAATTAACATAATAAATATTACACGGGTCGGAGTAATTGTAGTAGTACCGATAGTAAAGGAAACTAAACACTATGTTTATGGTCCGGAAAGAAAAAAAACGAAAGGATACGTGTGAATGAAAAGTGGGACCCAGTATTTTGAAGAAGATAATGGATCCATCTGCGCCACTGCTACGTATTCTGACTTGTGTCATCCAATGAACTTGACTCAGTCCAGCGTAGCTCAAGTTGCGATAACATATTATCATGGGGAGGCAAATATTCAAGTCAAAATACTTGTAATATCAGTAATATTATAGGAAACTAGAAATGAAGAATATGATTCAAAGGGAAGGTATGTATGAAGGAATATTGAAACCTAAATTCCCAAAGAAGACAAAAAATGAATAGAGTAGTAAACTATAAAAGAAATCGAGAGGTTTGAATTACAAGGTGATGTGATGTCCAAAGTTGCAATACGATTTTATGATTTAGCCATCTATCCCACTGTGACTGATAGTTTGTATCGTCTTGGTGATTTCAACCAAAGGACCATCTTTATGTATATTCCAGACTAACATCCAGAGGGTCCAGAGACTGGTGTTACATGGATTCGAGGTCCTTATCCTCTTTTTAACAGTTCTCTCCCCAAATGCCCTGGTACGGCCGAGAGTGGGGAGAGTCCGCTCTCCCTCTCGAAATGCTCTCACATGGCCAGCGAATATACAGCCTCTGCCAGGGAAGTCCTACTCACTGCCTTCTCGTGGCGGGGGTGTTGTTTACGAAATTGAGAGGACGAAAAACGAATGTCCGACGCTTTAACCGGGTTGGTGGACACGGAGGGTCCACCTAGGGGAGTCGGAAAACCCTGATTCCAAATCAATGGTGCACATGGGCTCCAGTATCCTGAAGGAACAAAGGGCGTACGAATCAATCGTTGATCACTGGCTACCATGGGACTGCATCTCCTCACGATGCTCCACTGCCTTGTGGAGTAGGCCTTTAGGTCAAAGGCTCCGGATGTGGCTCCCTAAGAAAACCACCTGTTTCAGTCTGGGCACCTGAGCAGTATCACAGTACACACACAAATCGAATGAGATTTGTATGGCGCATATGTATCTGGTGCTTCATTGTACCAATATTTATGTGTTTAAATAAATAAATAAATAAATGTGGTAATTGATAACTGGATATTAGATAAACCAACTTGCTCACGAGGAAAATACTTCCAACCTAATTTAAGACTTGAAAAATAATATTTTGTAAACATCTTCGAAAAACATGTTTACAACTACAAATCAAAGGAATGGCTAATCAGAGATCAATTACCCAATAGTTAAAAGGGAGAAAAACAAAAATATTTAGTCCAAATGCTCAGTACGAATTTGAAAAGAATATTTCTATTCGGTGACGCACTGTACTCGTGAATTATCGGGTTGTGACAATATATAGACAGTTGATAAGTCTTCAATCAATTATTGTTGTATAAACATTCCTGTTTGTGTTCCACCCGCAATGTTTTTTTTGTTTTCTTTACTATTTACTAAGTTTTTTATATCGGTCAATACAGCGAATTTCTTAAACAAAATAAACTTCCTAAGTACTAAAGCTCCTTCAAGATGTGTATAATCTAACTAGTAGCATCCAAAGACCATTAAATTAGAAACTTCACTCATTTGCAGCTTATTAAGTGCAATGTTATCTTTCAGGAATATAGAATAACAGGCATTTATCTATTTTCAGTCTTGTTGCTTCCGTGTTAATTCCGAATAACCAATGGTTGACAACCTTGGGTGACATAGTTTACGATCGCTTGCGATGGCCGAGGTGTACTCATTTTTTATTTTCCCTTAGATCTTGAGTTCCAAAAGTATACTTTTCCATTCCTTAAATTTATATATTTTTTTCGCACTTTTTAATTACCATTGATACTGTTACCATTTCTACTCTGACATCACACACGTATACATCAAATGAGATTTGTGCGGCGCATATATATCTGGTGCCCCTTTGTACCAATATTTATGTGTTTAAATAAATAAATCTGGGTTACTTATAGCTGAGTAACTGAAATAGCGCTCAAAACTAAGATTTAAATCTACCTATAGTTGTACTTGGTATTTAATGTCCATCATTTTGTTTTATAGGATATATTTTTTATTTCTACTCAAATGTATAGATGTGAAGTTTACATCGTAGCAGTAGAAATCTATGTTTTACATTCATTGTTTTATTGTGTTATTTACAGGTTTGCTTTAGTAATTATTTCTCTTCTATATCTCACAAAATTGTGTCCATGACATGGCGCAATTCCAGTTTCAATCCTTCGGAAAGCACATCATCTTCAGATCACAGCACCCAGGTGAGTTCATTAAATATGTTTTAGTGACTGTTTTGCCTCTATAAATGATTGATTGGGACCTATTAGTTTAAAACCCTTTATCTCGTTTCTGATATTCCTCACTTTTCACTTGTTTGGAGGTTTCTAGGTCAAAGTGACATAAATATTTTACTGTTTGATTGAAATAATTAACGTTATTACCGTTAGACGTGTTGTTATGTAAATCAATTAGTCATAATATGGTCATGAAACCAGAAAAAACTTAAAAAGGATTCTATTATACAATCGAGTTTCCTTATTATCAGTCCTTCCAAAACGCTTTCTACTCGTAAATCATTTCCTATTTATGCTATTTTCTTTGTCATTAAGATCACAAACTATCTAGTTATACAATCATTAAAAGCTAGGAAGTACTAGAGATCTGTCTCGTTCTAGTACGGGACTTCTCAGGAGTGAATATTCAAGATCCTACGTGCTATCCTACTCAATACTTTCAGGTCTGGCGGCAAGCACTTAACATTTAAACCGTTGAGCTGACATTCAGTGTTTTACTTGTTTGACGTCAGTCAATTCGTGATGTTGCACATTCATCTCCAAATATTATTGGTAAGTAAGTGCTTCACATCTGTTACTTTCGAACTCCATTATTCATATATTCTCACTAAAGCTTCGTAAAACTACTTCTGGAAACTAGTTACGAGCAAACACATCAGTACACGGAAGGTTATGGAAATTATTGAATGTTATTGAAATCATTAATTAACCTAAGTTAAACAACCAATCGTTCACAGGAGTAGGACAACTTTGACTAAAATAGTACAGAGTTGAACAGCTTAAAGTTTTCGTAGCTCACATTTTTAAAGAAATAATAATCCGAAACCTAATAATTCTTTTCTCTTTGTCTTCTTTTTTTTGTACAATTGTCTTCGAAATTGCAGATTTCAGAGAGTTTATATAATCTACACGCAACAGTTTCCAAGGCTCTAACTCAGCAGTTTGAAAGTCGTATACTTTTAGTACGATCTTATTCAAATGCCATTTTCCTTCATAACCGTGTACTGTATTGGTCATTAGGTCAAGCATTAGTTATTATTTTATTTGGAATTGGTCAAGTCATAGTTATGCGATCGTTCTTTTCATCTCAATCAAATCAACGATCTGCAAAGCCCATTCCCATGTCTACTCCACAACTGCATACAGTTGGTTTTTAATAATTTTTTTTCAACTGATCTCTTTTATCATTGAAATATAGAACTTCCTTCTGTATTGAAAGTTTCCTTTTGGAATATGTTCATGTGATATGTATGACAATGTGATTTTTTTTTACTTATTTTACATATTTCCTGGGTTTCTTATCCTTTTTTTAAAAAAAATTATGTCATTTTAATTTTGTAGTCTTTGTATTGTTTGTAAAACAGATCTCTTTTTTTTAAAAAAATCTTTGGTTACCAACACGTTTCGGTTTTATTGTTTCTATGTTTGTTTGTTTTTCTTCTTGAAAAAAATAAAAAAAAACAAGTTCCATTTTACACAAGGTATCTAATACACGTATGTATGTATAATTAGATTGGAATCTTTTGATTAGGTCATCACTCGAAATGATTTCTTACACTGTTTCTTTTAAGTTTATTTTGGTAGGCTTTGTGAAATGATGTTATTATATTCTTATATAAGCTACCAGATATATGTACTGGATATATTTGCTATGTTTTCTCTAAATAAATGGAGATAGTTGAGAGGAAAACTATTCATGGTGTTTTGTATTAGTTAAGATTTATCATGCTTTCATTATTATTTATTTATTTAAACACAAATGTTAGTACAAAGGGGCACCAGATATATATGCGCCACATAAATCCCATTTGATTTGTGTAACGGCTGTGATACTGCCCACGTGACCAAACCGAAGCAGGTGGTTTTCTTAGGGAGCCACATCCAGAGCCTTTGACCTAAAGGGCTGATCCACAAGGCAGTGGAGCATCTTAAGGAGATGCAGTCCCATGGTAGCCGGTGACCAACGATTGATTCATACTCCATTTGTTCCCTCAGGATACTGGAGCCCATGTGCACCATTGATTTGGAATCAGGGTTTTCCAACTCCCCTAGGTGGACCCTCCATGTCCACCAACCCGGTTAAAGCGTCGGACATTCGCTTTTCGTCCTGTCAATTTCGTAAACAACACCCCCGCCACGAGAAGGCAGTGAGCAGGACTTCCCTGGCAGAGGCTACATACGCGTGGTCATATGAGAGCATTTCGAGAGGGAGAGCGGACTCTCCCCACTCTCGACCGTGCCAGGGCATTTGGGGGGGAGCTTTCATTATGCTTTACTTCGTCTTTTAAATAACCTTACTGGTTACGATAAACAAATTTTATCGTTATCTTATTCCGTGTTGAGAAGTAAGAACTATTTGAAGCAAACATTCTTTTGTTTCCCAGTACATTTTATAGTACAAATTGACATCTAGACGTCCATATGAAACTGATCATTTTCAATATAATGCATAGGCTACTTTCTGTCTTTATATAGTATGAACAACTTAAAGGTCCGATGCGTGATTACAATTTCAAACAATTATTTCTCACTAGATGAAAGTTATTTTTTTCATGCATATTACTATTCCCATGGGGTTTTCTAAGTAGTAAACAACAGGATACTTTTCTCTGTACCATATTCATGTTATGGAAAACTACATTGTTGTTAATGTTACTGATTTGTGGAACATTTTAAGGTGAATGATCAATACCCAGTTTATTACTATGAAATATGATACAGTTGTGATTGTTAACTTCTAATCTATTGACAATAAAGTGTACTAAACTACAATGAAGACCTTGTGTGTGATGGGTTTTCATCGTAAATTATAGTACTGTCATCTGTTTATACATTCATGTTGAATTCATTTGTCAAACAGTCATGAACACAAGTTCGATTCCATGTGCATTGAAATTATAGACTATGGAAATTCCAAGCAATCTATAGAAGCATGGTATCCAGACCAATTAGCAATCAGAAAATACACCATCATAAATTCGACCTATAAACACATAAGGAAGAGACCAACCAGTCACAATGCCAAAGGTCAACCGCCAAAGATAGTCACCATAAATATATATATCTAGAGTAGTTAGTATATATATAGAAATTTTATTTGCAAAATATTAAAATTTCTCATTCGGATCTCAGTTGGATCATGATCGAGTTTTACTTCAATGTTCAGTAAGATTTCTAGAGACATGTTAAAAATGTCGAACTGATAAAGACAGTTTGTGAGTCAATACAGTATGCTAAATCATAATCCTGGATCGTTAAACACTTTATATAACCCACCAATTCAGATTCCAACCAGTTCTCGTTATTTTGTTACATTTGCTTTCATCATTACCTCAGAAAATGAATCTATTGTGATCATAAATTAAAATCACGAACAGTGTTCACACACACACACGGACACGTATAGGATGCACCAAGAACTAAACATATTCGAGAAGATTGATATATGAAGTAAGAATTAGGAAGTAGACTAATGCTAATAGAGTGTGATTATGTTTTGCTGGCAAGAAAAACTAGTTCGAATAAAAAACTCAGTTATAATTGTATCTAAAAACGTAACAGAAAACATTGAACAAGCTCTATGTATCTAAATTTTTATACTGCTAATTAATTAACATAATTTTTCAATGTTAGATAGAGTTAGTGTTAATTTAAATGATAAAGATTGTGTTATTGGATTGTTACAATGAAGAATGAAAACTTGTTCAACACTACTAGTTAGTGGTGAACAATATTGTCTTGAGGCTTTACTTCAATATACAATAATGTGTGTGTATAAATGTAAGGAAAATATTAAACTAATAGATTTATAAGAACCTTTGTTTTAATTTGAAGGAATAGTTGGTGAATGAATGGTAATAATGGAGGACGATTACGAAACTGAACATAGTAAGTAAGAAACACAAATTGACAGTAAGATGACCGATGTACTAGTAGTGAGTAGAATAATAACGGTTCGAATCAATGTTGTTTAAACATGAAAAGAAGGTCAAAACATGGGGAATAAGACACTGAAGGGACAATGATTTATAGTTTTTAGAATAATGTTATGCGAAGAAGAATACATACTAAAGTGTGAATAAAAACAAGTAAACAAAGGATATCGAAAATAATCAATTGCAGTCCTAAACATCAGTGGAAAGGTCCAAACGACCAAATGCTTACTACTGTTATCCCTCGTTGGGGAGCATAGGCCAACCACCAGCATTCCATCCAGCCCTGTCCTGGGCAATCCTCTCCAGTGGCTATTCATCCTCATATCTGCTTCCGATTCTCGACGTAGTGTGGTCTTCGGCCTTCCATTTTTCCGTTTCCCTTCAGGATTCCGAGTTTGCGCCTGCATTGTGATGCAGTTTGATGATTTCCGAAATATGTGCCCTATCCACTTCCAACGTCTGCTTCTAATTTCCTCCTCAAATTGTGACTTTGATATTGGTTGACAGTTGTTTTGAGTTCTATATTGTTTCAACTTGTGTCCTATCAATATACAACGTAATGATATCGCCAATTAGAGGATGATAACTTATCGATCTGACCAATGACAGGTAAATCCGTACGAGTAGTCTATAGTCCTTATCGGTCCTTTTTCCTGTCTAGCCCTGCCTGTTGAATCCAGAACCCCAACATCAGCCTCCGCGATATGAATCATATATTTCAAACATACTGGGTTTCTATACAAACCAAACAGACCACATCGTACCATAAAATAGAAAATAATATTTGTACAAGATTTGGTCAAATGTGGCTGTGAATGTGGGAGACTGTAATTAATGGACTGGGCATAACAGTACATCGTATAATAATAATCCATAAGTCAAAATAATGGTTATAATAAGGGGAATATGAATATACATAGTTTAGTTACTTACCAATTACACAATAAAAATATATATGTTTAGTATCAGTCCATAAACAGATCTCAACAGTTACCATTCATGATTCTCGTAAGGTTATATCAGACGTGTTCTTTAACTGTAGAAATGTCCTTACTTTACCAATCCTCGCATTTTCGTCTGCACCGGATCCTTCTCGTTCATCGGTGATGCTGCTCAGATACCTGAACGTTCCCACATCTTTCAGAGTTTCCCCATCAAGTGTGATTTGTTTGGTGTTCTCTGTATTGTATTTGAGGATTTTGCTTTTTCCCTCATGTATTACGATTCCTTCTGATGCAGATGCTGCTTCTACACTAGCTGTGTTGACCTGCAATTGTTCGTGTGTATGGGATAGAAGAGCTAGGTAATCTGTGGAGTCCGAATCTTCCAATTGATTGCAACCGGTCCTTGGTATCCCTTGCTCTCCTCAGATGTGGTGGTTTTCATAATCCAGTCGACCATCGGAGGAAAGAGAAGGGGGGAGAGCAGACAGCCTTGTCTGACACCAGTCCTTACTTGGAATGCATCTGTCAGTTGTCCTCCATGCACGACTTTGCACTGTAGTCCGTCGTATGAGTTCTGGATGATGTTGATAATCTTCTCAGAAACTCCCTAGTGTTGGAGAAGTTTCCATAATGTTCTCCAATCCACACTGTAAAACGCCTCATACTAAATGAAGTTGATGTATAGTGACCTGTTCCATTTAACTGATTATTCAACGATGACCCGTGGAGTCATGATTTGGCGTGTGCACAACAGATCCTTACGGAATCCAGCCTGCTGATTTTGAAGCTGCATGTTCACTGGATCTCTCATCTGCTTCAGCAACACTCCGTTGAAAACCTTTCCTGGTATCGATAGAAGTGTGATGCCTCTGTAGTTATCACATTTACTCACATCTTCTTTCTTGGTATCTTGACCATCGTTGTATTTGAAGGATGGCAACACAATGTCGATAATCCAAACGTTCGTCAGTGCTGAAATTCAACTGATGTCACTAGCTTGAAACATCTAGCTCGTTGGATTGGTCGTGTTTTACTTGTATCATCCCAGTAACTTCCATACTGCCCATCATTTTCTCACTCTGGGAACGACAACGTGAATTTATTCGAATCACTGAGACTAGTTCGAAGTCATCCAAAGTCTACAGCTATTTTTTTCGATTACCATGTGGACACTAAGTAGTCTACATCTGATCCACGGTACAAAAGAGAGTTCTATAGGACTGATACTTGTCAGTTCTTCACAACTTCCTGGTTGACATTGTTGTCTAATTGATGGTTAAAACACTCAATTTCTAATCATTGTAGTGCATGTTTGTATACCATTTCAATATATAAGTTCTGGCAGCCTGGTTAATATCACTTTGCTTGACTCAAAACAACATCACTAATTGTCAAGTCTCATATTGTCATGTGTGCATCCTGTACGGTTTACCTGGATATTGCCTCAAGTCACATGCATTATCAGCAAACGTAATATTGTTGTGAAATCGAACTATTTATTCCAAACAAATATTGATTGATATCAGGGGTTTTTTGGATATTATAACAATTTTAACAACTGAGATCATGAGTCAATTGAAACTACACCACCGTGGAAATCCTGGAAGCACTGGACGGCCGTTTCGTCCTATTGTGGGACTCCTCAGTGGCAGTGCGCATCCACGATCCCGCCTCGCGAGATTCGAACCCAGGACCTATCAGTCTCGCACTCGAGCTCTTAACCTCTAGACCACTAAGCCGGCATCCAACGGTGTTAATGTCTAACTTCAACCAATATTGATTGTTTTTATTCATAAGGCACTAAAAAGCTGTTTCAATTCTAGAACTATGCAATCGATGAATTATTTCTGACCCGTTAATTAACAGAATATATTTTTCATCATATTTTTTCTTCAGTCATGCAAAATGTACTCTGAATTATTTAATAATGCTTAATGAGGCTTGATATGAAGAACAGAATACAGTCATTAACGTTAGATAAACTTATTAAGTGCTATAATTAGCACTTATGAAAAAAAGTATCAGTTAGAAATTACAGCATCGATTTTAGTTAAGCTAGCCTTTGAATGCTAACGGAAGTATCATGGACAGCATAGAAAAGTAACAATGTGACTAACCAGAGCAATTAGTTGTCATCATCGAGATATAATCTTTTATATGATGAGTTTCAGCTAAGTGTCAATGATATCATATTCAGTTTGATCTCTGATTTGTTTGTGAATAACCATACATTTATTCGAAGGTGTAACACCTAAACTTTTAAACAGGTCTTCTATCATTATAGACTCAATTGGACTTCAAAATACTTTCAATAAAGTGGTCGGTGGACATTTACACAGCTCCGATTTTGAATTACATATGATCATGGTCTTGAATGACGAAAGTTATTTCGATACCGCTCATGTTGAAGGTTTCTTTTGTCTATAAAGTAGTGAACCTTTATATCTTCGTCCTAATACGACACTTCTTAGCAGCGCACGTCAACGTTCCCACATGTGGAAACCGGAAACATAGAACTTTCGATCTCGCTCGTGGACGCCTAAACTCTAGACGACTGAGCTAGTATCCAACAGTGTCAGCATCTAACTTCAAGCAATCCATGACATTGAGCAGTCATCTCCTACTGTGTTCGGTGAGTAACTGCCCGATACGAAATAGTTCCATTGGTCATGACTTCTCATTTCCTCTCAAAGTTACTCACTAGTAAGGACATGATAACTATAGGCATAAGATTGTGGAGATTGTAAATGTTGTTAAAATGAAATCAGGATTTTAATATAATTCAACAATCTGCACAACCCTATACCAAGGATTTTTTAATCCACTTAATAACTGGTCAGTTCTAGATAGAATGTAATAAACCGCACATTGCTTGTTATTCACTTGTCATTCACAACTAATATTGATAATAAGAAGAATACGTTAAGGTTACGATTATATAAATTCACAACTGATAAAACTAGAAAATCATTGCATTGCTAAGTGGATAACTCGATGGCTTTTAAAGTGAAAGGTACTGGGTTTGTATGACGAGTGAATATGCAGATCAAAACATCGAGAATACAATCACTTGTCATTTACTGAGGGTTTGAGTCCTAGAGTGAACATCAACTCTGAGATGCAGGTACATCCAGCTGACGTGTCCCAAATAGGACAAAACGCGCGTCATGGATTCCACTGCTAGTCACTATCCATCTTTGCTTACAACGCTTGTGAAATAAGGCTATATCGAGACAATACGCACAGTATGCACATATGCCAATTAGAGACTGACCAGTTGCAGTCCAAAAAACATCAATGGGAAGATTCAAACAAACAATACTAAGTGAATTTAAACTTCACCCCATTGCACAAGCAAGTGGCTATCAGGACTCAGTGGCCGAGTGGATAACGGGATGGCGTTTGAAGCGAAGGTACTGGGTTCGAGTCCCAGAGTGCATATCAACTCTGAATGCAGGTACATCCATCTGACGAGTCACAAATAGGACGAAATGCGCGTCAAACTGGATTCCACTGCTAGCCACTATCCATCTTTGCTTACAAATCATTGCATTGTTTGAAATGAATAATGTTTTATTGAGTGAGGGTTAAGAAGAAAGTAAATATATATAATACTTCAGTGAATTGCATTTCTCAGTTAATTTAATCAAATTATTGATTTTGAAAATTCTATGCACACATTAGATTATTGATTTATTACCAGTTCAATTCATTCAAATTTATTGATTGACCCAAACATTTAAGGCGATATGTAAATTATTATTATTATTATTATTATTATTCCGGATTTCGTTTATTTAACAGTTAGTGAATGCTATGTCCTTTATTTGATTACAGCAACTATCGGCACTTGAACGCGTAGAAACCACATAGTAGCAAAGCAAAAGAAGCATGGGAAGCGATTATTGGATAAGTCGAAAATGTACAGAAAAACAGAGAACAACCATCAGTGTAATATTTGAAAAGCTCTCATTCGAAGCGATGATTTGGCCACCTTGTAAGAAGATAACTCCTAACTTTTCTTGTTGTGTGTTATCATTTTCGGTGGTTTCTTCTATAGCTTCTATAGCTGTATATAAAAGTCGCACTTTTATGTGCGAAGGTAAAAGTCGTATTCAGCTATACGTGATAGCACCTAGTCGAGTTTCTTTTGTAAGTCTATTTTGTCTGCTCCCATGATTATGATTTAATTCAAATATGCCGCCGCTCCTGGAATGCCTTGTAACATGGTATCTATAATTTGCTGGAATACACAGGGTGCCGTCTTGACTCTAAGGAACAGTCGATTATGTTGTGTGTATTGATCGTGAGGGGATCTGTACACTCGTTACATTTCGAAATTTGTAAATGCCAGTCTGAAAAGTCTGATTTTCCAGAAAATGCTCCACCGTTCAGCTTGGTGAAAAGATCTTCAGATAAAGCTAAAGAATACTGTTGAGGTTCTAGAACTTCGTTTGGCTCGATGTAGTAATCTACTACCGTTTAGTTTCTTGACTAGTACTATCGGCATAGATAAATCTGAGAAATTCTGAAGCCGTTTGAGTTCCTGTTCAACCACTGAGAGAGCAGCACAGGTCTTTTAGGTCAATAAACTGTAATAACACAGGATCTGAGGGTTAGTAATACTTCAGTCTTCCGGCATTCTCCTAATCCTTCTGTATACATATGATGGTGCATTTGTAACACGGCGTCCTTCTGGTTCCCCTCTGATGGGTTAGGGGTTCTCAGTCGTCTCCAAATGATGCTAATCAAATGGTCTGTTAATTGTAGTGCATCTACCAGATCTAACCCCAATAAATTGATTCTAGATTCTTTGCAAAGTATACTCTTGCATTCGTTGTTGAATTACATTTGGAAACAGGGCAAGAAACTTCTCAAGCAATATTGGTGTTGATCACCAACGTAGATGATCAGTAGCGAATGACTGGGGACCTACTAGACGGGAATAGTATGATCAACCAGCTAAAGTTGTAGTCACACCTTATGGTAAGTACGTACCGTTGATTATCCAATCGTCGTATTCATGTATTATGACTACTTTGATGACTATACAACACAAACGACGTGAATACAGAAATATATTAATAACAGAAGGTACAAAGAACAGAGTAAAACCACCATAACATAAACCAGCCAATAGAGTGCAATTAACTGATGCGCGTTGTTTGTAATTAACCTTGAGAATCGGTGACTTCAATAGGTCAATGACATTCAGAGATTACCGTTGAAATTTCTCCTATTCATTTCAATCGTACAATATTTGAATTTGTTTATCATTTTTCAGAAACAAATCAATAATTCATCTCCTCTTGGAGTCGAAATTTGATCCATTCCCAACTTCTATTTACTCACAATATTCAATCAGAAGAAGAAAAACAAAATAAAAGAGATCTATCATATTCAAAATGACTCCCGGAAAAATATATTTCTTTGTTTACACAATTAGAAAGTGGAAAATTCTAATACATATTCTCATCATATCGTGTATACTCATTAACCATTATGGTATTTATGCTGAAACTGTTCAATATTTGAATCACGCAATCACTAACACATCTGTTCTTTGTGAACATTATGTAAAAAATGAATGGAAAGTTGAATGGCAAACAAACAGTTTATATATTTCAATGTGTTATTCAATAGGATTCAATTCGAACATTGAATGAGGATTTATATTTGTTTAGACAAAGTGAATTGAATCTATGTTGAAATTTAACTAACTGAGATAGAATGAAATTGAGAGTAGTAGTTCAAAAATTGTTCACATGTGTGAAATGAATAGATTTCTTATCAGAAAGCTTGTATGAAGATGAGAAATTGATTTAACAAAAACGTTCCACTGATAAATCATTTACAAATTCCAGTACACTCTCCTCCCTGTAGAATGAGGTTATCATCATTGTATTCTGAATAAATATCATTCGTTCTCCGGATCGGTTCACGTGAGATCCACTCTTGTTTCAGAAGTGTTCAGTCGACAATACTCTCCTCAACAACATCGAACTCGATAAGACAGTTGAGAAAAACAAAAGATCGAATGATCTAATCAACCACAATGAATGGATGCAATCACATTCTGAATTGATCATTCAAAAGAAAATAATTCCAATAGGAGAGAACCGATGAGATTATCCCAACTGAGTTCTTCAGTGTATGTTTGTATATTGTCAAACACCTTTGCATAATATGGATAATTAAACAAACAGCATTGAAATGAATGAAAATGGTATATTTGTAATATTTCAATGAACAGAAATAATCACATTACATTACATTCGATTTTTCCCCTCAACGGTCAATCTGTTTGAACGCGTCAAGTGAAACCTCGGTAATGTTAACAACAAAATAATATCGGCGATAAATCCATCATCTCCAATAACCACTAAAATAAATATTTCAATACACGCAAATATGCAAACACACAACATCTATTCATCAATCTCACCATCAAATGTGAACACGATTGTACAACAGCACTCAAGTTGAATGAATGAACTCGTCAAAATGAATATTCTCTTCACCATAATCATAGGAGTTTTATTGAAATATCAAGACCCTTCAAATCAGTCAATTGATCAATGATGTTCAAATCTATTGTAAATATTGTTTGACAGAGTTTTATATTAACACTTTGGGCACATTACGAACTGTTATTTATTCAGTCTCATTTGATGGTTTTGCATTCTGATTATAAACACGAGCTACAGACTGGTATGTGCCCAATACAACTAAATGTCTACTCTCAACTTCATCTCACATGATGTGTGCTACTGATGTTGACGGATATAATTGGTATATGTGGTTAATTGAAGGTGAAATGCCTGGAGGCAGAAGGTTAAGAAGATCGAAGAAAGAGAACGAGAACAAGGAATGATTGATGTAGAAACGAAAGAACAATGAAGTGGGCGACGATTGACTGATATTTGTAAAGGAACAGTCGAGTTTGAGACAATCGATTGACATTTTGCAAACTATACATTTACTGTATGGTTCTCAGAATTCAACTAGAGATTCTGTAATGTTGTGTTCTCATTCACTACAACCAACCAACCATAACCAAACTATTCAAAATCTCGAGCAATGAGCACTTTGATCAAAACAATTCTGTTTACTCTGACAGAATATTGGAAATTACATTACCACTGTTTACCAACAACTACACTTCAAATATTCAATTTCATAAATGTGTGCAACACGAACACATTTGACCACACTGCGTCGAGAATTGGAAGCAGACATGAAAAGGTTCACTAGCAACGGGAAGCAATTGAAAAGTATTACTCAAGAAAAAGTTGTATGGGGAATGCTAATGGTTGGCCTATTGCGTGGTAACAGGCGTAAGTAAGTAAGTAAGTTATATATTGTATGGAAAAAAGCATTGTGAATTAATACCAAAATAAAGCATTTGTGTAAAAGCATAGTAAAGTATTGAGTGTAAGACAACTTCAGCCAATTTTTAGCCAGTTCTTAGGTGATCAGAAAACAGTTTTTGTAAATGAATAATCTGAGAAAAAGAAAAGAATAATAACAATTTTTTACAGGCAACACCAGCTGCAAATCAAAATGTAAACAACTCATAAATTCGTTAATATGGATATGGACTATCTGTCTTCTCAAACTGTCGTAGATACCCTAGAGCTATTTAAGCGTCACCATAGCTAGGGTGAGGTATTTAGTGTTGGGATTAGGGTTTTAATGTTCTGGTTTTTATGAAGAATCGATGTCAACCGTGACGTAAATTCCCCCTGTGGTTACATGGGTGAGTGAGCATCACGCAAATAATTCAAGAGGTACTATCTGATTAGTTTGTCCGTAAAATATAGTCCCACAAATTTAAATTTTGTTCCAGCACTAAGGTTTTATTAAAATTTAGAGTGTTTATTATATGATATCCTAGCCCTCCTATCTCATACGCACGAACAAATACAGACGAAGACGGCAAATGTAGCAACAGCCTCTGCATGAATAGGCCTCAACATACACAAAGGAAAATGAAAGATTCTCAAATACAACATGGAGAACAGCAACCCAATCACACTTGATGGAGAAACTCTGGAAGAGGTGGAAACATTCAAGTACCTGGGAAGCATCGCTGATAAACAAGGAGGATCGGATGCAGATGTAAGGGGGAGGATTGAAAAAGCAAAGGCAGCATTTCTACAATTGGAGAACATGTGGAACTCAAAACAACTCTCAACTAACTTCAAAGTGAGAATCTTCAATACGAATATCAAGACAGTCAGTTCTACTGTACGGAGCTGAAACGTGGAGAACTACTACACCCATCGTCAAGATGGTACAAGTATTCATAAACAGTTTTTTAAGCGAAATACTCAACATTCACTGGCCAGATACTATCAGCAACAGCGTTTTATGGGAGAGGACAAACCAGCTTCCAGCTGAAGAGGAAATTAGGAAAAGACGTTGGAAGTGGGTCAGACATACATTGAGGAAATCACCAAACTGCATCACGAGGCAATCGCTAACTTGAAATCCTGAAATGAAGCGAAAAAGCGGAAGGTCATAGAACACATTACGTCAGGAAATAGAAGCAGATATGAAAAGGATGAATATTAACTGGAAAGAACTGGAAAAGATTGCCCAGGGTTGGATGGAGAACGCTGAGGGGCGACCTATGTTCCTCGACGAGGGGTAACAAACGTAAGTAAGTAAGTAATTATATGATATCTATATCTACAGAATTGAACATTTAATACCCTTAACACTATCAATTCTCACATCATAATGGCAAAAAATAATTTTTATTTATCATTTCAAACATTTTGAACACTATACAAAAAATATTTTTACAGCTTAATATATATATTCTAATTTGAATTTCGCACAAGAGCTTAAGAGTCTCGTTCTCAGTTTTGATTGACTCGTCCCGGGCACCTGTAGCAGTTTTATATTGTTCACTTATAGTGTACATCTATTAATTATTTTGTATTGATTTACATGATAAACTCTTATAATTAGCCATTATCCGTATTTATGTGACTGTCTGTGTGGCTGACAGAACATTTTATTTAATTTTTATGGTCGGCCTAATAATTCACCTTACAGTTGATGATTACGTCAATCCACATCTAATTCACTCATCACAATTATTGACAGCTGGATCAATCTAAACCCTGTACTTTATATTCGCGATCCATCTGAAATTAATCTTTCTCAGTACACTTTATATCCGACTTTAAAATCGTTTAGTAATCGGAATTTATTACACAGAGTGACCAGTCTAGGAAATATACGAAGTAGAAATGGTGGATAAGATTTGTAGCCCAACTTAATATTTTAAATTCATTGTGTTCTGTAGGTAAGGTTGTACAACTGGAGATCTTTCATGGTACTTTTATACAATACAGCCATCCCTTGCTTCTCTTGGAGATGAGCTGTTTTATTAATTCATGAGGGTTAAATCAAATAGTTCTGGTGGCCTTATTTGTGAATGACTGTTTTTAGTGGTTTTATCAGCCTTAACTGTCTTTGGATTCTTGTTGACTTCTGATTACAGGTTTGGTTGATCTTTTCCATATCTGTTGATAAATATGATCTATATTGTTATGTCTATTGACTGCAGATCCACTGAAACATCATGGTTGTAACATTTTTTCAATAGAATTCACGTCCATTGTTACTGGCGCTTACTGATATATTGGTGATCACATATCGTATCTATTTATTATCATTTTTACTCTCCCTTATTTTGATAAAACTGAGTCCGTTTCGTACAACATAATAATTGTCATAATCTCCTTGGTTTAAAACTCGATTGTGTTCAACGAAAAATGAAGTGAAATTATGTAATAATTAAAGAGAATGTTACCTTTTAGTTAAAAATTGATTTTATTAAAATTCAGTCCGGTGAATTTGGATTAAAAATAAAACACTGAACAGGACGTTTTTGTTGTATCTTATTATTTTATATGTTATGACACAAATTCTTTTTTAAGCAAAGTGTTATAAACAGAGAGAGAGGATGCTTGTTATAACGCTTGGGGGTTTCTGGTTATAACAGCCCTTTCACTTTTTACACGTATGTGGGATGTTAATTTGCCTTAGACGAATATCTACACTAGATTCCCACCCAGTGTCTATTCTACAGGACTTCAACAGAAGTCAGATCAAGAACACGAGATTAGTCTGACTATAACATCAATATATTTCCACACCAAAATCCGACACAAAGAACAGTCAATCAATAAGTGTCCAACAACAAGGAACAGTTCATACATAATAAGAATAGAAGAATATATATAACACATATAACATCTGTCATCCTATCTAATGTCTGACTCATCAAGACAACCAATCATTGTCATTCTCGCCCACACATCACAAAGATAGATGATGATGATGGCTAGTAATGGAATTCAGAACTCGTATTTCGTCCTATTTAAGACTCGTCAGCTGGATGTGCCTGGATCCCATTCAAACAAACAATAGAAAAACTCTTTTATTTTTATTTATTGTGTTGTTTCTTTGTTTTCATTTTCTTGTTTATCTCTTCTTATTGTTGAATGTGAATGAATTTCACCTGAAGCAGATTGTACTTAAAATATATTTTACATAGTTGAGGTCATAAGTCAATTGAAGCTAGACCACCATGGAAAACATGGAAGCACTGGACGGCCGTTTCGTCCCATTGTGGGACTCCTCAGCAATGTACATCCACACCGTTGGATGCCGGCACAGTGGTCTATCGGTTAAGTGCTCGTGCGCGAAACTAATAGGTCCTGGGTTCGAATTTCGCGAGGCGGCATCATGGATGCGCACTGCTTAGGAGTCCCAAAATAGAACAAAACGGCCGTCCAGTGCTTCCAGGTTTTCCATGGTCGTGTAGTTTCAATTGAATCATGATATCAACTACATAAAATTACTAAAATCTCCACAAAACCCACTTCTGTTAAAATATATTTCTTTAATTTTCCGCTTAATATCAGATTTTTAGACTTTGATAACCTGTATACACAGTATTAGACTGTCAATAAATAATCTTATCTTGGTAAAAAGTAAAATGTAACTCACTCAGATAATCGTTGAGATATATAAATTCAATGATGTGATGCGGAAATCTATGTCTGATTTAATCAGATTATATGAATAAACTATTAGCATTTTCAGATTAATGCAGATATTATAATGTAAACTCTGTTCATATTGTATTAATCTGCATAATCCAATCAACTAAATAATTATTGTACACTCACTGATTACATTTACGTGGAATTGTTTGCTTGAATCCTCCCATTGATGTTTAGGACTGCAGTCGATCAGTCTTCTATTGGCATATGTGCATATTGTGTGTATTGCTATGATATTACCTGGATTAACAGGCATTATAAGCAAAGGTGGACGATGGCTAGCAGTGGAATCCAAAACGCGCGTATCGTTTCATATGGGACTAGTCAGATATATGTACATGCATCTCGGACTTGATGTTCACTCTGAGACTCGGAACCTCAGTACATGACAAGTGATTGTATTTTCGATGTTTCGATCTACATATTCACTCGGCATAGAAACTCATTTAAATTGATGCAAATCTGATGAGAATTGGAAGTGTGACATCCCATATTCATTGTGATCCATTGATGTTGAACAATGAGAAGTATGCGAATGAGTAAGTTGGTGTTGGTCAGTCAACACCATTCTCAGAGGTTCGGAGTAGCAGTGGAAAAACGATTCGCCGACCATCCAGTTTGTCTTTATCCTATGTGAGTGCATTCCTGGTAATAAACACGAATAATGCATTCGGTGAAATCTACCATGAACATGTCTCTCTCTAGATATTTGTAATTCGAAATACGTTCCTATCCAGACTATTACGTTTGTGTTCATATGTTTAATTAGAAATGTTATTTTCCGATGTGACAGTTATTTCTCCCATCATTTGGTAAACTATTCAATGAATGAAAAATGCTTGAACAGGTATTGTGATTGGAATTGGATGATGGTTGGTAATGGAATTCAGGATGTGCATTTCGTGTTACTTGGGACTGATCAGCTGGTTGTATGTATTCCATGATTGTCATTGTGAATTATTTTCACGATATTGTACATTGTACAATGCTCACTGAAAAGTGATATGTGAGTGTGTGAAGCTGAAGTGATATGGTGATGTTATGTCTTGTTGTGAGAATGTGGATCGTCGTTGAGGGATGACTTCATGAGAAATTATGTTCTGAGTATCAAGCAACTGTTCTGGCATTTATTAGGGTATGTTAAATTAAGTGTTTCTTATACTTTGAAGTGTGTATCAATAAATGTGTGATTATGAATATATGAAGTGAATATAACTAGTTGAATGTGTTTGAGAACCATGCAGTAAATATCTAATTTGCAAAATGTCAATCGATTGTCTCAAACTCGACTGTTCCTTTACAAATATCAGTCAATCGTCGCCCACTTCATTGTTCTCTCGTTTCTACATCAATCATTCCTTGTTCTCGTTCTCTTTCTTCGATCTTCTTAACCTTCTGCCTCCAGGCATTTCACCTTCAATTAACCACATATACTAATTATATCCGTCAACATCAGTAGCACACACCATGTGAGATGAAGTTGAGAGTAGACATTTAGTTGTATTGGGCACATACCAGTCTGTAGCTCGTGTTTATAATCAGAATGCAAAACCGTCAAATGAGACTGAATAAATAACAGTTCGTAATGTGCCCAAAGTGTTAATATAAAACTCTGTCAAACAATATTTACAATAGATTTGAACATCATTGATCAATTGACTGATTTGAAGGGTCTTGATATTTCAATAAAACTCCTATGATTATGGTGAAGAGAATATTCATTTTGACGAGTTCATTCATTCATTCATTCAACTTGAGTGCTGTTGTACAATCGTGTTCACATTTGATGGTGAGATTGATGAATAGATGTTGTGTGTTTGCATATTTGCGTGTATTGAAATATTTATTTTAGTGGTTATTGGAGATGATGGATTTATCGCCGATATTATTTTGTTGTTAACATTACCGAGGTTTCACTTGACGCGTTCAAACAGATCGAGCATCGAGTGGAGAAATGTAATGTAATGTGATTATTTCTGTTCATTGAAATATTACAAATATACCATTTTCATTCATTTCAATGCTGTTTGTTTAATTATCCATATTATGCAAAGGTGTTTGACAATATACAAACATACACTGAAGAACTCAGTTGGGATAATCTCATCGGTTCTCTCCTATTGGAATTATTTTCTTTTGAATGATCAATTCAGAATGTGATTGCATCCATTCATTGTGGTTGATTAGATCATTCGATCTTTTGTTTTTCTCAACTGTCTTATCGAGTTCGATGTTGTTGAGGAGAGTATTGTCGACTGAACACTTCTGAAACAAGAGTGGATCTCACGTGAACCGATCCGGAGAACGAATGATATTTATTCAGAATACAATGATGATAACCTCATTCTACAGGGAGGAGAGTGGACTGGAATTTGTAAATGATTTATCAGTGGAATGTTTTTGTTAAATCAATTTCTCATCTTCATACAAGCTTTCTGATAAGAAATCTATTCATTTCACACATGTGAACAATTTTTGAACTACTACTCTCAATTTCATTCTATCTCAGTTAGTTAAATTTCAACATAGATTCAATTCACTTTGTCTGAACAAATATAAATCCTCATTCAATGTTCGAATTGAATCCTATTGAATAACACATTGAAATATATAAACTGTTTGTTTGCCATTCAACTTTCCATCCATTTTTTACATAATGTTCACAAAGAACAGATGTGTTAGTGATTGCATGATTCAAATATTGAACAGTTTCAGCATAAATACCATAATGGTTAATGAGTATACACGATATGATGAGAATATGTATTAGAATTTTCCACTTTCTAATTGTGTAAACAAAGAAATATATTTTTCCGAGAGTCATTTTGAATATGATAGATCTCTTTTATTTTGTTTTTCTTCTTCTGATTGAATATTGTGAGTAAATAGAAGTTGGGAATGGATCAAATTTCGACTCCAAGAGGAGATGAATTATTGATTTGTTTCTGAAAAATGATAAACAAATTCACCTTTTGTATGTTTATAATTGATGGGTATGATGGAAATCAAATGAGGAAACGTCATTGATATTTGGGAAATGTCATCTTTATTCACTGCGATATTTTAAATGGTATTTTCCAGGATCTTTTTATTGTTGTGATTTTCGCCTCTGTCAGCTATCATTTGACAAAATCACCAATTAGATTCCTTACTTATATAGCCTTATTCTTGTGTAAAGCCGATGACACGTCGAACAACATTTGCAACCTTCTGAAACTGGAATTCTTATTGGTCCTTCTTTTTTAGCCTTGCTGGTTATGGCCCAGAACGCAATGCGTTTCGTCCTATTTGGGACTCGTCAGATGGATGTACCTGCATTCAGAGTTGATATGCACTCTGGGACTCGAACCCAGTACCCTCGCTTCAAACGCCATCGCGTTATCCACTCGGCCACTGAGTCCTGATAGCCACTTGCTTGTGCAATGGGGGGAAGTTTAAATTCATTTAGTATTGCTTGTTTGAATCTTCCCATCGATGTGTTAGGACTGCAACTGGTCAGTCTCTAATTGGCATATGTGCATACTGTGCGTATTACCTCGATATAGCCTTTATTCACATGCATTATAAGCAAAGTTGGATAGTGGCTAGCAGTGGAATCCAGGACGTGCGTTTCGTCCTATTTGGGACTATCAAGAATCAGTAGCTGAGTGGATGGTGTTTGAAGCGAAAGGTACTGGGTTTGAGTCACAGGGTGAACATCAACTCTGAGATGCAGGTACATCCATCTGACGAGTCCCAAAAAAGACGAAACGTGCATCGTACTGGATTCCACTACTAGCCACTATCCATCTTTGTTTATAATGGGACTTTGTGATTTGTTACTGATCACCTTAAACCATCAGATTGATCAATCAGTTATACATTAAACCATTCACTTGCCAATAATTGATGATCAGCCAGTTGATAGTGTGTGTGTTTTTTTTCTTTTTTTTAAAAAAAGTTGCCTTTTTAAAAATACAAAAAAAACTTTTCTTTTGTTTCATTAAAAAAACAAAAAAAATTTTATTATCGGTAGGTGAAAGAAAAAGTTTATGGTTGATTTATTTTAATTTTAATGAATAAATGAAAAAAAAGACCATAGAGATAGACTTGATATGACATGATATAATATAAGTTCATTGGTTACACCAGTTTCTATTCAATTCTTTATCGTTGAAATATAAGAATATGAATTATTGAAAAACAATCACATTTGTATGATTAATGGAAATTTGAGAATTTCAGTCTCTTTTTTGTGAATGAAATTGATTAATGTCAAATAGTTAGTTAGTCAGGACATGTACCTACATCTTAGTATCGATGTTCATTTTGAAACTATCATGTAGTAGTTATTTTTTTCAAATACCGAGATTTCTATCTATGTAGTTGGTGATCCACTCTTGAACTAAATTGTATATACCACTGGGAAGCTTTTCAAATGAAGAATTGAGCTATTTTTGAGCCATCCAAAATCGTTAAGTAGTAGTAGTATTTATTTACTTATTTAGACACAAAAATATTGGTACAAAGGGGCACCAGATATATACATACGCCACGCAAATCTCATTTGATTTTTGTGAGGGCTGGAATACTATTGCTCAGGTGCCCAAACTGAAGCAGGTGGTTTTCTTAGGGGTCCACATCCTGAGCCTTCGACCTAAAGGTCGGATACACAAGGCAGTGGAGCAACGTCAGGAGATGCAGTCCCATGGTAGCCGATGACCAACGATTGATTCATACGCCATTTGTTCCCTCAGAAAACTGGAGTCCATGTTCACCATTGGTTTGGAATCACGGTTTTCCAACTCATTTAGGTGGACTTTCCGTGTCCACTAACCCGATTAAAGCGCCAGACATTCGCTTTTCGTCCTCTCAATTTCGTAAACAACAACCCCTCCACGAGAAGGCAGTGAGTAGGACTACTCTGGCAGCGGTTGTATGCACGTAGCCGCATTTCGGGAGGAAGAGGTGACCTTCCCCACTCTCGGCTGTACCAGGGTATTTAGGGGCTAAGATAAGCATGGCCTCTGCGTAAGTAGTAGTATGTCACCTACAAATGAACACATATCTTTAGTATTTTATGAAACATTACATAATCACTTTACAATTATGATCCCGTGAAGCTTATTGAGCCACCAGTATCGTCTATATAAACGAATGATTAACCAACAAAGAAATGAATATCTCCCTGAGTGATATGGAGAAGATTAAACAAACATAAAACATTGCTGTTTTATCACTTTTAGTTCACAGTGGCCATGTAATAAGTGAACGTTACTCCTGGTCTCTTTGAAACCACTCTCTAAACTAACTATTGGTTCAAATAAATCCATTAGTTCACCACTAACTAGTAGTGTTGGACAAGTTTTCATTCTTCATTGTAACAATCCAATAACACAATCTTTATCATTTAAATTAACACTAACTCTATCTAACATTGAAAAATCATGTTAATTAATTAGTAGTATAAAAATTTAGATACATAGAGCTTGTTCAATGTTTTCTGTTACGTTTTTAGATACAATTATAACTGAGTTTTTTATTCGAACTAGTTTTTCTTGCCAGCAAAACATAATCACACTCTATTAGCATTAGTCTACTTCCTAATTCTTACTTCATATATCAATCTTCTCGAATATGTTTAGTTCTTGGTGCATCCTATACGTGTCCGTGTGTGTGTGTGAACACTGTTCGTGATTTTAATTTATGATCACAATAGATTCATTTTCTGAGGTAATGATGAAAGCAAATGTAAAAGCAAATGTAACAAAATAACGAGAACTGGTTGGAATCTGAATTGGTGGGTTATATAAAGTGTTTAACGATCCAGGATTATGATTTAGCATACTGTATTGACTCACAAACTGTCTTTATCAGTTCGACATTTTTAACATGTCTCTAGAAATCTTACTGAACATTGAAGTAAAACTCGATCATGATCCAACTGAGATCCGAATGAGAAATTTTAATATTTTGCAAATAAAATTTCTATATATATACTAACTATTCTGGATATATATATTTATGGTGACTATCTTCGGCGGTTGACCTTTGGCATTGTGACTGGTTGGTCTCTTCCTTATGTGTTTATAGGTCGAATTCATGTTGATGTATTTTCTGATTACTAATTGATCTTGATGCCATGCTTCTATAGATTGCTTAGAATTTCCATGGTCTAGAATTTTAATGCATATGGAATCGAACTTGTGTTCATGACTGTCTGACAAATGAATTCAACATGAATGTATAAACAGATGACAGAACCATAATTTACGATACAAACCCATCACAAAAAAGGTCATCGGAACGAACTGACACAACACTTGTGAAATAATTGGAAAGCTCACTTCTAGATGAATGAAGGATCTGAGTGAGATATTGTCTAGAATCACAATCAAATATATCCATTTGAAATATCCAACTCAGAGAAAACATCTTTAGTAACATCCGCCCAAGCCAAAACTGTTCTGTATCTTTTCAAAGTTGATCTAATTGTTTTACCGCCTTGAAATGTATAGCGGTAAGTTGTTTTTTTTTCAACTTTTTGTAAAGATAAATTTAGAAAACACAACGATGTAATACATAGTGAAGTACAAAAAAGATATACAAAGGGTATTATGCATGAATGTGACGGTAACTAATGAAAAAAAACATAAAATGTCTGAAGAAAAATGTTTATTTCAGTTCCACCCGTCTCATAAAACTAGGAAAGATACTGAAAGAAATATTCACAAATAGATTATACAAACATAAATTTAGTGGTAAGCTTCTATACAATCATATATATATATATATATATATATATATATTTACAATTCAAATTGCAAACTGAATTTAGTTAGACGAACACCAAAAACGGCCTTATTATAGCGCTCGAGTTCCTAATCTCAAGATCTTTTCATGGGTTATACCATGAAAATCCTACAGTCTCCACATATTAACTTATAATAGTAATCATTATTTGCAAACTAGTGACAAGATCTGAGATATAGATCATGGAGTTCCAGTGAAAAGCCAAGACCAGTGGAGTTCAGCTATGTCGGGTGTGATATGGTTTCCTACCTCTGGGAATCAATCAGTGTTGCGCAATATTACGAAGTGATTAAAGTTAAACATTAACAATATCGAATGTTAGTTCAGTGATCTAGTGGTTAGGCATTCGTACGCGAGATACACTGTGCTGAGTTTGATTCCGGAACGCGAGTTCGTGGATACACACTGCTGAGGGGTCCTGTACTAGGACGAAAAAGTCGTCTGTTGCTTTCAGGTTTCAAGGCTGTCTAAGGGAGATCAGTTCGTGTTTTAAACTGTACAACTCCACAAATCTTTCCATACTAATGTTTATACATCTTGCAATATTAATATACCATATTGCAATCAGAATATATGTATTTTGTTGCAACTTATACTTTAATAAGTAATAAATGTTGAAAATTTACCACACGACAAATAATGTGGACCTGTGCTGCATTGCATATCAACTGTAGATGACATCGTTTGCATCACACGTATAGCTGAAGTACAGAAATGATACAATTTCTATCAAAAATTGTCAGTCACTAGTGAGCATATGATTATAATCAGAAGGAAATTTTTGGAGATTTCAGTATTTTTCAAAGTTGACTTCAAGATACATGTCCTGGAGTTCTAGTGGGAAGCAGTGACCAGTGAAGTTCAACCAGGTCTGTTGTGAGATAACAACTCACTGAAAATAATTGGTGAATGGTCGCTCATAATTCGTAGATTGGTTGAAGTTAAACATTAATACCATTGGATGCCGGCTCAGTGGTCTGTCGGTTAAGGGCTCTGGCTCGAGACTGGTAGGTCCTAGGTTTGAATCTCGTGAGTGCGGGATCGTGGATGCGCACTACTGAGGAGTCCCATAATAGGACGAAACGGCCGTCCAGTGCTTTCAGATTTTCCATGGTGGTCTAGCTTCAATTGACTCATGATTTCAACTTTGAAAAATACTGAAATCTCCACAAAACCCCTTCTGAAAGGAATAAACAATGATAGATTTAAGGTCAATAAGAACCGATCAACATTGGGGTGTACAGGGCAAGCTGTGAACCACATTTGGAGAAATTCGAACATTTAACTTCTACCCGAAATTTGTGCCGATGATGTCGTTCAGAAGGACGATGAAAGCTTCACGACCAAACCATCCAGCTCAAAGAACAAAATTCTATCAAAAATAGAAATTAACTATTTATTTTTATATAAATTTTCTTTAACAGGCAAACTAATAACTTATGAACATCATCTCATAAATAAACATAATTGTATAGAGTTGGCAACGAATCCATTGAAAAGTATTAATTTGTTGAATTATTCATTTCATGATATAATCGAAACTCATTATACTAAATATTTAGAGCCACTTTAATCAATATGATAGTTATATGATAAGTTATCAATGAATGTTTTAGAGTTAGTAATTATATTAACTTTTATGTCCTAGTAAAGACTTAAGTACGGGTAACTCCCAGAACCTATCAATGGACCATTATTCTATATATATTTTCATGGTTTAAGAATTGAGTAACTAGATTGTGTATATTTATATTAATCTTATCATAAGCTTCATTTTGACCTATGGATTATTATTATACGAATTACTGTCCCTAAATTATATTCAGTTTATTGATTACTGTCTCCCACGTTTACAGCCACATTTGGCTTGATCTTGTACAAATATTATTTTCTATTTTATGGTGTGATTTGGTCTGTCTGTCTGGTATATAAACAGAGTATGCTTGAAATAAACGATTCGCATAGATTCGCATAGCAGAAGCTGTAATTGGTGTTCTGGACTCAACTGAACGAACCAATAAATATGTTAGGGTGCTCATACCGGTCGAACGTCATTGGTTCGACACAGTGCTAAGATTGGATAAGTCGTATTTCGATTGGTCAATAAATCACGTAGTAAAACGTCAGGCGTAAATTTACAACACTAACTTTGAATTAGCTTTATGTACGAAGAAAAATTGAGTACCTCTGAGTCATTGAATGAATGATACTAGAATATTAAGTTGAATAAAATTTATTTTTAGTTACAACTGCGAATTGATGCCATTTAGCTTAATTGTATATTTCAAATCTATCATTTATAGGTATCTTTTTGTTGGTCATTTGATAATCAGTTTATAATTAAGTAATGATTATCAAGTTTATAATTAATAGATATAGTCTGGCTAGCAGTGAGATCTTGAACTCTCGTTTGTTCACATTTGGAACTTTTTGGTTACACAAACCTGTATCTCAGCGTAAAGGTTTATCTCAGAACTCGAAACCAGTACCTTTTGCTTGAAAAGTCAATCTAACATACACTTTTTTACTGAATGGTCCTAAACTTGTGAAACAAAAGCTGTGTTGAGACAAATCTCACAGGATATACATATACTATTTAAGATTGATCAAAATCCAGTTACATATATCAAAAACAGTATAATTCAAATCATTAACATGGCTTGACTTAAACACTAAGTGAACTGTTTATAAACATAATGAAATTAGATATTTATAATATTCAAATGAGTAGAAAATTGAGTTTTTAATGTTTTACAACTTAATAAAAATTGATTCGCTAAGTCACGAAAGTTAAGTAGTTGAGTTTAAAATGATCGTTTCCAAAGTGACTCATACTTCCATATCAATATTTAGGCATTTTTAAAGTTTGAGAATACTACTTTTCAATATTCTTGTTTAATAAGTGATGAAGCAAGAATATATATAATACCTCTTTCGATGACGATAAAATAATAGTACTATTCAGAACATCTCTTTAGAAAACTCTACATCATTTCCGATGTTTCATTGGAAGAAGAAGACTGTAATGATATAATCAGAAGTGTCGTGGAAAGTCTTTAGGAAGGAGTAACTATATGACTTAGTAAATAAGTTATATCTATCGTTTGATTATAACTGATATAACTTGTGACCTTGTGCCCCTATCAATATATGACGTAATGATACTGCCAATTAGAGAACAGTGAACTATCGACCGGAGCAATGACACGTAAATCCGTACGAGCGGTCTAGATTGCTTATCGATCCTTCTTCTTGTCTAACCCTGCTTGTTGAATCCAGAACACCAACATCAGCCTCCGCGATATGAATCATATATTTCAAACACACTGGGTTTATATACAAACCAAACAGACTACATCGTACCATATAATAGAAAATAACATTTTTACAAGATTTGGCCAAATATGGCTGTGAATGTGGGAGACTAATTAATAGACTGGGCATAACGGTAAATAGTATAATGATAATAATCTTTAAGTCAAAATAAAGCTTATAATAGAAGGAACATGAATATGCATAGTTTCCTGTTGACCAACTCCAACCACCATCTTATCTCAACATAGTGCACACAATGTCGAGTCCCCTAGACTAGTGACCACATTGCAACTTGATCGATAGCATTCAATCAGCAGTTGACACGCATGACAATGATCACCACCCAGTGATCAATCAATTGTGACTTAACAATCATACGATAAAAACATATATGTCGTAGTAGTTCATAAATAGTTCTCAAAAGTGACCATTCATTAATCTGGTTGGGATATAACAATCACAATGTAATCTTATGATATAATAAATCATGTCCAGTTAACGTTTAACATTACGTAATTCAATTCATTTTGAGTTGACCACTATCCAGAACAGTGAATCAGATAGATATATATAACTTAGTGTATATAGGGATCATTCTGATTTATTGTTTAGTGCATCATAAATTCTCATTTGCATTCTTGGTCTCCTCCTTTACCTCGAACTATATCCACTTTTTCTTATTCAGTCCTTATATGAAATGATTAATGTAGCCCATATGGTTACTTACTTTTTTTGTACAACTAAATACTGTTACATTATAACATTTGATATTGTATCCAATTCCATATGTATTTACATAAGAAGATAAACCTGGGTTTCTTTTTTAATCTGAACGATTCCTTGTATTATATATATATCTTCAGTGGAGATTATAAATCACATCTCCTTTTTAAAAAATTCCGTTATGTTTATTTTGATCATTACATATATCAAGTTACATTACTGTTTTTGTATAAAGGATACCTACAACTTTAATCTATACAAACTCTGTATAAACTCAGGGTAAAAGAAGTTACATTAATGGATTACTTATTAATATAAATTAAGTTACTTAGAAAAGATGGATTGTGGATGACAGTGAAATTTATGATATGCGTTTCGTCCTACTTCAGGTTCGTCAGCTTTATTTAAAGAGAAAAACCACAGGATTCGAATTCTTGTATGAAAATTAAAGATGAGTCGTAGGTGAATTCATCGTATAGGTCCTAAATAAGACAAAATGAGAATTACAGATACTACTTCTAGTCACAATTCATCTGTTTAAAATAAATTATGGCTGTATGATCAGATCGAGGAAATCTACAGAGAATGTTCACACACTAACAAGGATTAATCAAACTTCGGTCTCTGATATTAACGACAGGATAAATTCAACGCTCCAGTGATAATGATATAAGGAAAATGGTTCCATGTACAATAACGTATGTGTTTGTTAAATATTCAGTTTCTTGTAAGGCATATAACACTTAAAGGGAATCTTTGATTCTATTTACTGATATTTTATGAACATTCATTTTTTTCGTCAAAGAATAGCTATCAGAATAGGGGTTTGTGAATATTTTAATAATTTAAGAGTTGAATTCATGAGACCACATAAGCTTAACCACAATGAAAAACCTGGAAGCACTTGATAGCCATTTTGTCCTAGTATGAGACTCCTCAACAGCGCGTATCCACGATCACACACGCAGGTCTCGCTTCCAGGTTTTCCATGGTGATCTACCATAAATTAACACATGAATTCTTATGTCGAATTACTGCAATCTCAACAAAACACCCTTTCTGATAATGATCCTAATGTTTTTACTAGTGACTGGCTTCAAGATGAATTTCCTGGAGTTCTAGTGATAAGCTGTGACCAGTGGAGTTCTACCTTGTCGGTTGTGAGACAGTTACTCACTGACGAAAATGGTGCACGGTCGCTCAATATGATGGATTATTTCAAGTTAGACATTAACGCTTGGATGCCGACTCAAAGTTCTAAAGATCAAGCACTGCTCACGAGTCCCATATTAGGACTATATGGCTGTCTAGTGCTTCCAGGTTTTCTTGAGAAATTGTTTCGTAAATAAAAATAAGGTAAATTTGTATTCATCAATCAAATTACTATGAAAATTACCAGAGAATATTTACAAACAGGAGATAAGAATTTGTAATCATGTCTTTATTAGTCATCGACTTTCACTGGGTTTGCAAGCATACAATGCCTTCAAGAGATTTAGGTATTGTTATAAATGTAGGATACTTGTTATAACGCTATGGTTTCTTGATATAACAGTTCTTTCACTTTTTACACGTATGTGGGATGTTAATTTACCTTAGATGAATATCTACACTAGATTCCCTCCCAGTGTTGTCTATTCTATAGGGCTTCAATACAACTCAGATCAAGAACACCAGATTAACTTGACTAGAACGTCAATATATTTCCACACCAAACTCCGACACAATCCAACAACAATGAACAGTTAATCAATAATAATCATAAGTAATAAGGATAGGGGAATATATAACACATAACGCCTGTCACACTATCTACATGTGTAACTCAACAAAACAACCAATCATTGTCATTCCCACCCTCACATTACTTGTTCAATTTAGTTTAAGTATGATGTAGTTTTTTTGTGAATAAACTGAAATGACTATGTTATGAATAGTTGTCAGCATTAGGATTCAGGGAGACAAGCAGAATTGAATCCAAGTGTTGAGAACCGCGCTGAGGTGAGAAATAATGTATCTATCACTGCAAAGAAAATGTCTTTATCCGTTTGGCAACTAGGTTGCAGTCTCATTCTGAATAATAACCTTGGGATATAGTTAAACACGAATGACTAGTCATAAAAAAAACAAGTTTTCTGAATCCCACTACTACCAAATATCCACAAAACAATGTTACGTGCATTTAATTCATTGTAATTTCCTTCTGGATATCTGTATGTATTAGGTCGGAAACCCTTGATGTCACTGGCTTCTGAAAAAAACACACAACTAAATCCACTCAATAATATAAAACAAACCCAAACGTAGACAAACTTCTACACCATCGACTAACTCCCTTAAATACAAATCCAAACTTATATTTTATCAATGTCAGTTTTCCTTTACACGTGAATTAGTTGCCCGTTCACTTACTTACTTACTCACTTACTTGCTACCACGTTTTACCCCTCTCTTATGAGTATAGGTTTCCCACCAGCACTTTCCATCCAACTCTGTCCTTGTTTAAACATACCAAAATTGAAACTACACTTTATTCCAATTATTATTGAATTAACCAATCAAATAATTATTCCACAAACATTGATTTAACCAATCAAATGCAAATACCACAATTTATTTGTAGACTAGTGAATTAATTAAAAAGCATAACCTTATATCCCTGATACAAAGTGAAGTAAAAAAAAAACGATATAGTTACCAGGACAAAAATTGTTCCCATCATTATTGTTTATAATCCATTTGATAATATGACTTCTTTTGGTCCACATTATATTTGTGATTACATTAAACATTCAACTATACCAAAATCATTTTCCGAATCAACTCTCCTATCAACTATTGAATTTATTAATAATCAATCAAATAATATGGAGAAATTGTTGTCAACTAATCATTTATTACAAAGATATACGAATGATACTACTTATATATCATCATCATCATCATCATCATTATATATCAAAGAAGATCAATTGAATACATTATTAACCCCTATAGAATATAATTCAATATATCATGATTATCCCCCCTTTGATAATAATATCCCATTCTCAATTATCATTTTATGTTCTATTATTGATTATTTATGGAATTATATACCCCCTTTAATATTTTTAATTGGTACTATTGGTAATTTATTTACATTTTTAATTTTTTATAAACTACGTACTACATTATATCCATCATCTAATATTTATTTATTATTTTTATCTATTATAGATGAATGTGTATTATTTACTGGTTTATTACGTAGATGGTTAGATAAATTATTAAATATACGTTTAGAAGATAAACATTGGTTACTATGTAAAGCAATACAATTTATTGGTGTCACAACAAGTTATATCTCTGTATGGATTATTGTATTAATTACAATTGAACGTACTATAGTTATTATATCACCAATAAGTTCTATTTATATGAATCATATTAAACATTCATATATATTTATTATTAGTTTATGTTGTATAGCAACAATAATAAGTTTACATTTTTTTTTTACTGTTAACTTAGTAACTATGACCTCTAGTTACTATGATCAAAACAACACCAATTCTACATGGACAATTAATGAAGACTATTCAAAAATCAATATCAATCATACTACATTTTTACAGGTAACCCCTAATTATCTTAATTACTATGAACAAAATAATATCAATTCTACATTACCAATCAATGAACCCTATTTACAGGTAACTTATGATCATTTTCATGATTCCAATCATTTAATATGTGATTTTTATTTAATATATAAACAAAATGGTTTTCAATCTATATGGATATGGATTGATGCTACATTATATAGTTATTTACCATTTATTATTATATTAATATCTAATATTCTTATATTAATAAATTTATATTGGGCTACAAAAAAACGTTTTCATTTAATTAATAAAATGTCATCCAAAAAATTTTTATATCGATATACTACTGATAATGATCATTTCAATAATCTGGATCATCATCATCATCATCAGGATCATAAAAAAATGGATCATTTATCAATGAAATTAAATCAATCATCTTTATGTTCTACTACATCAATATATCATAGAAAACATGATACATTACAATTACAAATGATTACACCACAAACTCCAAGTACCCCTTCTATGAATAGTTGTCATAGTGATGAGATAACTAATACTAATATTGATATATTTCATACAAATAATAATCATAGTAATGTCAAATTATATAAATGTAAACATCCAATTGTTACTATGCAATTAAAACCATCTAATCATCATCATAATACTAATCTAAAAGGTATTACTATGAAAACATCTAGATCTCATCCTACTATGTATTCTAATGAAATGCGTCAATTAACTATATTATTAATGTTAATCTCATGTATATTCTTAATTACAACTGCACCAATTGTATTAATTAAATTATTATTAGCATGGAAACTAAAAATATTTTTTTTAAAAAAAAATAAAATAATTTTATTAGAATTTATTGATTGTATTGCAGAATTATTAATGTATATTAATCATGCCATTAATTTTTATTTATATTGTGCTGTTGGTACAAAATTTCGGAAAGAATTTAAAAAATTCTTAAAGTGTGAATTAAAAAAAAGAAAATATTGAACTTTTTTTGTTTTTCTTCTTCTTTTCTTTTTTCTTTTTTCTTTATCTTTTTTTCTCTTTTTCTTTTTCTTCTTTTCTTTTTTCTTCTTTTTTCTTCTTGAATTGTTCATTTTTTTAAAAAGTAAAGTAAAAGTAAAATATAAATGTGAATAACAGAGATATTTGTTTATTCTCTTTTTACAACTTTTTTTGGTTGCTAAGTATGCTTTGTGTGCCTTGTTAATTATATGACGTGACAATGCCATCAATTAGAGAGCAGTGATTTTTTATTCGGATCAGTAACAAACGAAACCTGTACGAGCAGTCCAGAGTACTTGTCGGTCCTGCTATCTGCGTAGTCCAACCAGTTCAGTACAGAACACCAATAACAGCTTTTACAATATGAATTAATAATGTATATCAATTATGCAATCAATTTTTATTTATATTGTGCTGTTGGTACAAAATTTCGTAAAGAATTTAAAAAATTCTTAAAGTGTGAATTAAAAAAAGAAAATATTGAAAATTTGATGAAATTTGCTTTTTTCTTTTTTCTCTTTTTTCTTTTCTCCTCTTTTTTCTTTTTCTTCTTTTTCTTCTTTTTTTCCTCAATCGTTCATTATTTTTAAAACAGAATATAAAATATAAATGTGAATAGCGGAGATATTCGTTTTTTTTTAGAATTGTTTTGGTTGCTATGTATGGTTTGTGTTATATCGAATATTGATTGTTTTTTTGTTTTTCTTCTTTTTTCTTTTCTCTTCTCTTTTTCTTCTTTTTTCTTTAATTGTTCATTTTTCAAAAACGGAAAGTTAAATATAAATGTGAATAACAGAGATATTTGTTTGTTCTCTTTTTACAACTTTTTTTGGTTGCTAAGTATGCTTTGTGTGCCTTGTTAATTATATGGCGTGACGATGCTGCCAATTAGAGAGCATCGATTTATTGATCGGATTAGTGACACACGAAACCTGTACGAACAGTTCAGAGTACTTGCCGGTCCTGCTATCTGCCTAACCCAATCAGTTCAGTCCAGAACACCAATAACATCCTCTGCAATATGAATTATTTATTTCAAGCATACTGAGTTTATATACCGAACGGACAGATTACATCGTACCATAAGATAGAAAATGACATTTGTACAAGATTCAGCCAAATGTGGCTGTGAATCGGGGGAACAGTAATCAATGAACTAGGGATAACTCAAGAATGGTAAATCATATAATAATAGTTTATTGGTCAAAAGAAAGCTTATAACAAAAAGGATGCTAATATAAATAGTTTAGTTACTTAGCCATCATACAACAGGAAATATACTTATCATATTGTTCCATAAATAGTCGTCAAAAGTTACCATTCATAATTCTGTTCGGGATATAACAGTTTGTGTATTATTATTATCATTATTAATGACTTTATTCAGTATCATATATTTGGTACAATATAGAATTCTCAGTACGAAGTATTTCAACAAGTTTCTTTTGCAGAGAAACAAAAAAACACAACAAAAACAATAAAGAAGAAAAGGTGAGAAAAGTATCTCAATCTGTGTCGGATATCAGTTTCATTGAAACTAAGAATACAATTATTCTTCAAAACTTTGGATATAGAGAGTATGATATCAGATGAATAACGTCAGCTGGTTATCGCTTATAATCTGTCTGTCACCTGTAAGCTCTCTTCTTTAATTTAGTCTATTCTCTTCGTAGCCAAGGATATCTAGTATTAGTGCTATACCTGGACATTTCTAAGGCCTTCGACATGGTCAACCACCAACTTCTCATAGGTAAACTCGCATCTTATGGGGTCCAAAACCCGTTACTAGCCTGGTTTGATTCCTTCCTCAGCAATCGACATCAAATAGTTAAAATCAACTCTTCATTGTCGAATGCCGTCCCTGTCAGAAGTGGGGTAATTCAGGGTAGTGTCTTAGGTCCTTTGCTCTTTTTAGTTTTCATTAATGATATTTGTGAGTGTTTTAGTGAGTGTAAGTCCCTTTTGTATGCAGACGATCTTAAGGTGGTGTACTCATTTTCTCCACATGAGCTGAGCAATATTCAAAATTGTATCAGCACGGAGCTTAACAAGGTAGCACAGTGGTGCTCGAAATGGCAACTGGAGCTTAATACAGCTAAATGTGGATGGTTATGCTTCGGTGATACATCACTCAACCTCGATCTTACCATAAATGGTGATGTGTTATCTAGGTTACACGCAGTAGTAGATCTAGGACTTAGGTGCTCCGACGACTTGTCGTTTACTGAACAGATAATGAAACAAACGTCCAAGTCTCAACGCCTTATAGGTTACATAACTCGAAACCTTCATAACAGCGAATCTCGTATTCTAATGTACAAAGTCTGTGTTCGACCAATCCTCGAATACTGCGCGTTTATTCTTAGTATTGCGCGCATAAAGGATAAATGAAGGCTGGAATCAGTACAGAGACGATTTACACTTCGTACTCTTGGAACTGATAGTGTCTTGACATATAATTCTAGGTGTAGTAAACTAGGGCTTGACCCTTTATGGAAGAGGAGACTCAAACTTAACCTTATCTTCTTTTTCAAAATACTTAACAAACTCTCCTTCACATCCAGCCAGGCGATTCAATATGCTAAAGCTTCACATTACGACATTTGTAACTCCTTGTCTTTAGCGAAACAAACATATTCTAGATCTTCTCTCTATATGAATTACTTTACCTGTAAGTTTTCTAGGCTCTGGAATAATCTACCTCAAACTATCAGTACGTTAAACTCTCTCCCATTGTTTGTTCGCTCAATTAATGCCTATTGCTCCTCTGAAAATGCATTAAATGCTCTAGCGCCTGCAAGTATATCTTACTCCACAAGTGAGATTATCGGAACTTTAAATGTTTAACCTCTTACTTGCTATCATTGTTTTGTTGTTCCGTGCTCTTTGCTTTTATTTTACTTTCTCTAGTTGTAGATAATTTTCAATAACTCGCTCTGGCACTGGAAATAACCTTACAGAACAACGTTGACTAATCATCAGGCTATCCACTTAAGAAAAAATGACAAGTTTCCCGGTGTTGCATTGGCTTGCCGTGATATATGCCATATATAAACTACTTATCATTTAGTAAACAAGCAAACATAAAACTTTCTTATATTTTATGTTTGCACTCTACATTAAATGTTGCTTTTTATATCAATCTGATCATGCCTGTAAACTGGTGTGAATTCTGTAAATATTATTTTCAGAATATATTATTATTATTATTATCATTATTATTATTAAAGAGTTTCCACATACTTGAAGAGTGTTTTACAAGATAGGAGTTTCTGAGTTATATAGAGTTCGAACGTCTAATCTCTAGATTTATTAGACCATTTAGCTTACGAAATTCAATAGAGTTTTTCTCCTTGCAAATTCTTTCTTTTACCCTCCGTAATTGTTTTAATTGTGGAGATGTAAGTCAATCAAAACTTAAAAAGAAGGTTTCAGTAGGATAGCAAATATCAAAACAGAATATAAGATAACAAGCGATAACATTAGTAGTGTTTTCCAATGAGTCATCTGTAAATAATTACCTAGTTAGTCGTACGAAACATATTTTTTCAGATTTTGAATACTTTCTTCCGAGTAATTCCTATAATTGAATGTACTCTTTCCATGCTTTCTATAAACTTTAGGTAAAATTCGAATTATACCATGATTCGAGGTAAACAATGGAGCACGTTTACGAATCACATATGTACCCACATCATCAATGAGAACGAAGTCTAAATGTACGTAGTGATAATAAGCGATCATTCTGTTAACCAGTTAACCAAGATTCTCGAACCGTGATGACACCACAATTATGTTACATGTTTTGACTTGGTAGAAATTGAAGATAGTCCACCTTGCTAAATAGTGATCGACAGTTAGAGTTTAGCAGCTTGGGAATTGACATTGGATTGATGTTCATTCTGTTGAATGCATATATTCAACCACCATGATGTCTCTTATTGTGCATTTTTGTAACTTGTACAGTGAAAGGTCATAAGCTTTTCGTAAACGCACCTGTATAAGTTATGCAATCAACAGACATAATGAGGTGTTGAAACAAAAAGTATACTTTTTAGGATGTTTTCTGTCACCAAATTAAACTATATATCTATATGTGAGTGATCTATCAATGATTTATACTTAAGTGTGATATTGACCATTCAATATCCACGCTTACTTGATTGGAATTTAAATGTTAAACATGTAATCAATGTACCACTTGTATTAGACTTCTGTCTTGATTTAATCAGTCATTAAAATTAGTTTAGAAACTGATGTTAATCTCTTGACATATTCATTATCAGTAGAGATAATGAATTGTTGATAAACAATAACTTGCAAAAATTCATTTCAGTGAATTAGGTGCTTTAACATAGAGATATGTAAGATAACATGTATATTGTAAGTAGTCTTTTACAGTATGTGTGAGCCGTAATTTATAAATTAAAGTGTTACATATGAACTAGTGTAAGTGAATGAGAACATAGTTGAGGACAACCAACTATTTATTTAGCACTAATTACAACGTTGCTTGGTAAAATACAAAAACCATACTCGGAAACTCTGTTTGCAAAATGTTCTTTAATTGTCTTATGCTTCATTGTTCCTGGATTTTCACACGAATTGCTTTCTATTTCTGTTCTTCTCTTCTTGATTTTCTCAATCTTCTGCTGTCAGATATTCTATTCGTTATTCACGAAATATACTACTTATGTCGATATAAGTAGCCCGCACCACACTAGTATTAATGATACTAAAAGAAACCATAGTCGGGTACAGGTTAAATTTAGTTATATCGTATATTTTATCTGTCATACATTTATACCTTTATTGATTTAAGAAAAAATTTACTGTATCAATGTATGAGAAGTACATGTGAATTACCGAACGATATGTCACTCCTTTAACAAGTTTATCACTGTAAACATCCTAGTACAGAAATGCCAGTGACAACTCAAGGGACTCTGCTGTAAGAATTTTGTGACACTATATGACGCGTGTCGTAATCTCATGAGAAGAAATATACAGTAAATATGGTTTGATTATTAGTGATATCTTGTACAAAGACTGTGTCCGTGTTATTCAACTATTTAGAGTGATTATCGAACAAGCACTTACTTACACATATCGGCTTGTAAATAATTGAGATTTGGAATATTAAACCTATTTCAATATGACACAGCTGAGCACAATTTTCTTATTTTTTAAAATTATAATCTATGCCGTTCATATTCACTGAGATACCTTGAAAAAGTAGATTCGTCTTACTCTATGGTGTCCAGTACTACGTCAAGCCCACATGGGTTATCTTAGATTCTGAACAGACCAATTTATTCATTCTTTCAAGTGACATTTTGACCTTGTCAATTATTCTCGACTGATCTTATATAAGCTTGTGTTTGTATTGTTTAGCCAACTTAACACATGTGTATAGCTTATTTTTGTGAACATAAATATCGAGTCTCGCTTCATCAAAACGAGTTGTCTCCCTCGCCTTCTCTGTTTAGTTTTCATTTCTCACTTCTTGTTCTGAATGTCAGTCTGAATAAGCTAGTGCTTGAAAGAAATTCATCCAGCGCACACAGTATTTGGCTTCTTATTGACGCTATCACACAAACATGTTTGGTCTAGGTAATGAACGGATTCAAATGGAAGATTTACGTTCACAGTAACTTCGTAGGATCAAATCGGAGTCAGATCACGGCACCTCAACTCTTCCAACAAATTTTCAAACAAAGTAACCTCTTATCATTATTCCGTTTTTTCATAGATAAATTATCAAAGAGACTGACGAGTTGCTGCGTTTAACAATCCTTTGAAGATGAAATTCATACCCATCGAACACGTTAAGGGTTCACTGGATCCATTAGCTTAGCGGATGTTTTAAGTATTTTTTTAGAGAAAAGTGATTGTTTCTAATATCAGTGTGAACATCAACATTGAGATGCAGTTACATCCAGCTAATGAATCTCAATTAGGATGAAACGTGCATCCTGTATTTCAGTGGTAGAAACAACCCACCTCTGTTTATAGTACTGATGACTTTTGTAATTATTCAGTAATTTTTTGTCAAAGTTTGTTAGACTTAAATTCCTTCAAATGGCAAAAGCAGTAGTTATTAAGATTTAAAAACCGGGGCTATGTGTACGAAAGAAATATCATCAACCATCTCTTACCTTGGTGAACCTCACGGTCAATTAATTAATAGTAATCTTAATTATTGAATCACTTAATTTAACTAACCTACTTACAATATGTCTTGGTCACATACAGTTGTCCATGTTATATTTATTCCCATTTCTTCGAATGATAATATAGTATCGGTTGCTATGACAAACCCACATAGTTCATTCGAGCTTCGAGACAGGTAAATTTATTCATTCTTCTTGAGTCACATTTTGACCTTGTAAATCATTCACCTTGACTGTTTTTATATAATCATGTGTGCTTGTATTTCTTATCCTATTCATCACATGCCTGTAAATTGTTTTTGTCTGACTATAAATATCGATTCACGCCTAGTTAAGTGAAGTTGACTTATATGACTTTTCCGCTGCGCGTCATTTTGATTCACTCTTTTCTCTTCGCTTTGTTTCTTTGATCGTTCGCCTGGATCAACGATTGTATGAAATACACATATTTGAAATTCATTCTCATATTTGACTTATTTAAACCCATTATTCACTAACGCTATTTAAGTCGATAATTTTATACAAGGATTGGCGGCATGTCATTTCAACATAATTTTATTTTAGATTACGAACAATCATGAATTCACATGTTATCATTTACGACGACGTATTTTGCTTGAAACCTGACCAATTTTTCGATAGATAATTATGAAACCTGAAGTGAATTTTATATTCATTAGTATTTGAAAATTATTTGTTTTCACTAGTAAACTTAATGTTGATCAGTTTATTTTGAAAGCTTTCTAAGTATACAATTAGTTGATGATAGACAGAAACTGAGGTAACATTCTACTGTGGGAGAGAACAAACCAGATTTCAGCGGAGGAAGAAATCAGGTAGAAGCGCTGGAAGTGGATAGGGCACATTTTGAGGAAATCACCCAACCGCGTCACAAGACAAACCCTCACATGGAATCCTGAAGGTCAAAGGAGAAGAGGAAGACCAAAGAACACATTACACCGAGAAATGGAGACAGACATGAGAAGAATGAACAAAAATTGAATAGCACTAGAAAGGAAGTACCAGTACAGAATGGGTTGGAGAATGCTGGTTGGCGGCCTATGCTCCACAAAAATTGTTACGTCTGGCCGATTGAACGCTATATTCGCTCCCCTAAGCTAGTTCCGTAACCCCCGAGCTAGAACTACTCAGCGCGACTTGAAGACCAGAGAAAAGGCACAAAGTGAGAGGGAAGCACTTCACTACAGGGTTCATTCATGTACAGAAAATATGGGGATTTTATAGTAATTTAAGAGTCCTTGAGTTTTACTGAAAGTTCTAGAACACTGCTAAACATAGTAGCAGTGTATAAATCAGCCAATCAGGATCTCCACATGTGATTTTTCCATTTTCGTTATTTTAGTAACATAACTTCACATAACTTCCAATTAGTCGCTGATTGGTTGAAATGCTCCTTGATGACGCCTGAGCTTGTTATGTCGCTTGCGAGAAAAATGCAGGGTCATCCCAAAAATAATAAGATAATAAAACCGAAGACACCAGAATCATTGTTAGTATAATTTTTATTTGGGGTTGTAAACATTATAACAACTATCAGTATAGGGTTGTGGAGATTGTTGAGTTCAGATTAATATTATGAATGGAACAATGTTAGACTTCAATTGAAAACCTGGAAGCACTGGACAACCGTTTCACCCTAGTATGGGACTCCTCAGCGGTGCGCATCTACGATCCCGTATGCTGGATTCGATTTCATTGAAGTTCAACAATGTCCACAATCCCAATGTCATTATAAACTGCTTCAAAGTAAAACGTTTGGTTTTTTCAAGTAACGCTTTGAAGATTTTTAGTACCTGTAAGACAGAGTGATTTTATACATATTCCGTAAGTTACTAGAACCTTCACATTGAATTTGAATTCCAAAAATTAATACGTCTTCAGCATATTTTGAATGTAACTAACAGCGGATATAACAACTGGATATACCTGAAACCGATTTATGAGTGTTCTCAATGGAACGCAATAAGAGTAACTACATTTTTAAGCGTCAAATCATGATTCATTATTCTATAGAGTACAGATAACCATGACAGTAATAAACGGATATGAGTTTTACTTGTGAGTATCTTGTATTATTACGTTGTTGACATTCAAGACTCAGTTTTGGCGAATTCCAAAAGCCGTGAAGCACTGGACAGCCGTTGCATATACTAATAATAAAGTTTATATTTTTATTTAAGTAAAATTCGAATATTGCACAACAGTTAGGAGTCACAATTTCTGTGAAAATGTTTCTAGTTGCTTATACAGAGTTTGTATTATTCTCACCTATGTGATATAATTTGTTTTAAAGTTATTTATATGGATTGATCTGTGACTATTAATCAACTACTTATATATCTAGCACTAAGTACCTATTACATTTAACTATCAAGCTGCAATATGCTCTAATTTATTTGACTTCACGTACAAGTTGTTTTGGCTACAACTGTTTAGTCTTGGAACTTGTATAGTCAACAGATACACATGCGTGGTAAGAGTTGAATAATATACTCAATGATTAATGAAATGTAAATACTCTATTGCCTGTCATATATATATATATATGAAATATTGCTTTTAATCAGGCCTGTGACAAAATTGTTTTACCGGAACAAATGTAAAACTTGTATCGTTTGTTTTCTCCTATAAAATGTAAATTCGAATTTGTTTTCAAGGAAAAACACAATGTTTTTCATTCATTGCAAACAATATGAATAAATTAGGCTTTAGTAACATATTTCACATAGATTACTTCTTCTATTGTATTGGACAAAATTTTGTTTACATTTTGATGCAGAATTATAGTCAATCATTAAGTTATTTGTAATATCAGAAAAGGTTTTTATGGATATAATAGTCATTTTAATAGTTTAAATCATGAGTCAATTGAAGCTAAACCACAATGGAAAACCTGGAAGCACTGGACGGCCGTTTCGTCCTATTTTGGGACTCCTTAGCCAGTGACTCATGATTTCAACTAAAAAATTACTAAAATGACCACAAAACCCCCCTTCTGAAAATCCTTTTAACATCAATGGGAAGATTCAAACAAACAATATCAAGTGAATTTAAACTTCACGCCATTGCACAAGCAAGTGGCCAAGGAGGACTCAGTGGCTGAGTGGATAATGCGATGGCGTTTGAAGTGAAAGGTAGTGGGTTCAAGTCTCAGAGTGATTATCAACTCTGAGATGCAGGTACATCCAGCTGACGAGTCCCAAATAAGACGAAATGCGCATCCTGGTTTCCATTACTAGCAACTATCCACCTTTGCTTACCTTTTAACATTTGTTTATCAAACACAGAAATAGTTGCATCAATCTGCTCGGGAATCGACAAATAGGTATAATATCATATTAAAGTTAAATAATATGATAGAAAAAACTCATGATATTATCTCATCACTGTACATTGTTTGTACTGGCATAACTAATATTACGTTACTGATAATACTTGTTTAAGTAGTATGTAAGTAAATCATGCTTTTATTCTCATTCACCCGAAATGTAGCCAATGGTGACTACTGAAAAAAAAACTTACCTTTTTTAAACAAAAAAATCAATTGCTTATGATAATTTCTGTTTATCTAACATTGTTCCTCCGGAAATCATGTCTTCCCACTGATCTTATATCCTATTTTACGATTGTATTTATAGCCCAGATTTCCTGTTTATAATTATTAAAAAAAATCTTAAGTTAACGATACAATATTGAGCTTAAACAATCTAGAGTCTATTTTGGTGAAAAAATTGTAATTTAGACAATAAAAACTTTACAGATCACATGTTATAATTACTAGTACCATTGTGGTGTGGACTACTTATATCCACACAAGTAGTGTATACCGATGTTCGACTATTGAATGTATTTCAGTGGAAGATTGATTGAGACAATTGATTGATAGTTTGCAAATTAATCATTTGCTGTATGGTTATCAGAATTTAGTGAGATAGTCTGTAATTTGTCCTTAAATACATTCGATTGTCCTCACTCTTGTTCTTATTCACTATATTGCCATTGTGGTGTGAACTACTTATATCCACACAAGTAGTATATAACGATGATCAAGCATTGAATGTATTTCAGTAGAAGATTGATAAGAAGATAACGGGAACGGGACGCAATTGGTATGAAAATGCATGAGTCTGTGGACTGATATTTGCCGAAGGAATGGTCAAGATTGAGACCATTGATTGATAGTGTGCAAATTGACTGTTTATTGTATAGTTGTCAGATGTTTTTTACTCATTGAGATAATACAAATGTACTATTTATTCATAACAATCTACCCAATGCTCAATTTCTTCGAAGTTATCAAATCGAATATTGGTAATGATACTTAAAGGGAAAATCTAAATAATAATTACAACACCCATATTACCAGTTGCTGTTAGAATTCTCATTGTGTCTAAAAAAAGTTTTACAAAAATATTATTTTTTTCTTATAAAACTTACAAACATTCTGATAAATTTAATTCACTTAGTGTTGTTTGTTTGAATCTTCTCAATGACGCTTAGAGTTGGTGTTCACTCTAGGACTCGAACCTAGTAACGTTCGCTTGAACACCATCGCATTATCCACTCAGCTACCGAGTCCTGATAGTCACTTGCTTGTGCAATGGGGTGAAGTTTAAATTCACTTAGTTTTGTTTGTTTGAATCTTCCCATTGACTCTTTGGACAATAGGGTGAAGTTTAACTTCAATTAGTATTCTGATAAATTTCTTTACAGATGAAATAAAAATAATCTATATTTTTGGTAGTTATGGCATCTTGGATTTTATCCAGCACTCTACCGACAGATATATATATATATATAAGTTCTTATGTTAGTGATCACAAGCAGATTTATATTCAGTACTGTTTGAATCAAATAACAACAATTTGTCTATTAAACTGTCAAGTCAAGAGAGAAACTACAAATTTTCATATTTGTATGATATGATCTCATCATTCAGGAAGGAAAATTCTGAAGGAAACTGATCAATCGAAGTATGAGCTGGCAACAATAGGGAAGAGATAGCATTTCTATATAAATGAATAGGAATAAATCATTTATGATAATTAATTTGCATCTCAAAATGAAACTTTCATTGTACAAATTTAATATCTTTTCATATTTGAATGCGTGAGTCCATTGAAGTTAGACCACCATGGAAAACCTCGAAGCACTGGACGGCCGTTTCGTCCTATTGCGGGAATCCTTAGCCTTACGCACCCACGACCTCACCTCGCGAGATTCGAACCCAGGATCTACCAGTCTCGCGATAGAGCACTTAACCAATCAACCACTGAGCTGGCATCCGATGGTGTTTATGTCTAACTACAACCAATCCACGAAGTTGAGCAACCGTTCACAGATGATCTTCACCAATTGTCTGGTAGGTCCTGAGTTCGAATCTCGCGAGGCGAGGTAGTGAATGCGCATTGCTGAGGAGTCCCACAATAGGACGAAATGGCCGTCCAGTGCTTCCAGGTTTTCCCTCGTGGTCCAGCTTCAATTGACTCACGCTTTCAACTATGAAATTACTAAATCTCCACTAAAACCCCTTCTGATAATAACATCTTTTGTCTGTATTAGTACAAATACTCTTATAAATGATATAACACTTTGTTATAAAGGTGGAATACTTGTTATAGCGTTAGGATTTCTTGTTAAAGCAGTCTTTTCACTTTTTACACTTATGTGGGACGTTAATTTAGCTTGGACGAATATCTACACTAGATTCCCACCCAGTGTCGTCTATTCTACAGGACTTCAACGGAACTCAGTTCAAGAACACGAGATTAACCTGACTAGAATGTCAATATATTTTCACACCGAAATCCGACACAATCCAACAACAAGGAACAGTCAATCAGTAATAGTCAGAATAGGGGAATATCTAACACACATAACACCTGTCACACTATCTACATGTCTGACTCAGCAAAACAACCAATCATTATCATTCTCGTCGACACATCACAATAATAATATAAGTAGTCAGATTGTTCGAAATGTATGGCGCAAATATATCAGACAGTTTTGATAACGTTGGACGGCGAGACTATAATTTATAGACAAACCAATCAGATATAAGATAATGGGTCTTGGATTTTGTATCAAAATTCACTCATCCATTTGGCTAAATAATGTTTCGGCATTTTAGCTAATATCAGTTTGTGATGAAAATTTCAAATCTAATTCCGAACCCCTACTACCAACTGTAAATTCTAATCCTAATTGCTCACACTGATTTATAACCTTCATTTGATCCTGTTTAAAATCACTTTAGCGTCACTCGAAGGTCATCCATAAATTAAAGTTTCACCGTTTTGTCTCATCATTGCATTATCCAAAGTTATCAAATACAAAACTTGTTTTAAATGTGGTATAGCAACTCAGGTACAATTGAGTTTGTTTACACCTAATCTGGTTAAGCCCTTTTTATTAACTTACTTAACAGACATCGTCATTTGGATAGTAATAATTTGCATATTCTTTGCACTGCTATACCACTAGAGCACATGACACTCTAGCCGAAATGTTGACTGCTTAAATATCATTCGATGACTCATACTCCTCCCCATATGTGTACGCACGCAAATATTATTATCAGCCTTTGTTTTGGTTTGCTGTGCCCTTATTAAATTTGACTATAAATTGCTTATGTAATTGCTTGCTATTCGCTCGCTTGCTTCTCGTTCGTTTCCTTCGTTTGTTCGCCTGTTCACTCGCTCTCTTGCTCGTTGATATTCGCTCAGGTGTTGTAAGCTTTTTGACCTGAGTCATTCGACAATAAACTGTAGTTGCTGCTATCCTTCGTCTTCTGATTTTTACGCACCATTAAGTTTAGAATTATAACGGTTATCGAAGTAAACGATTAACGAATCGCGGCACTACAGTAGTATGTATTGAGGTGACAATTTCGCATTGTTATATGCTATAAAACCTTCAGTCAACTTGGGCATTTCACTCTCATGTAGTCTTACAAACTATCTGACGACATTTTTTCTTCTTTTTACTCTTCATAATAATAGAATATTGAAAAAAACAAACAGTTGCATAACTTTCAAACTATCCTTCTAGTACATCGTCATTAATCATGATGATAAATTATCAGTTGGTAGAGAAAAAGACTGTTTTTTTTCTGTTTTTTTTTGGTTAAACAGTTTTTTTTGTTTATTCATGTTTTCCTCATATTTTTCAATATCAAAATAAAAAAATAAGAAAAATTGATGTGATAATTTAAAAAAAAAAACAGTTTTATCAACACCATATGGTTTGTTTATGCTGAAATTGATTTTCAACTTAAATATTTTATATATAGTTGAAAGCGTGAGTCAATTGAAGTTAGACCACTATGGAAAACCTGGAAGCACTCTTCAGCAGTACGTATCCACGATCTCACCTCGCGAGATTCGAACCAGAAACCTATCAGTCTCGCACACGAGCGATTAACCTTTAGACCACTGAGGTAGCTGGCATCTAACGGTGTTAATGTCTGACTTCAACTAATCCACGAAATTGAGCAATCATTCACCAAAGTCTTCAGTGAGTTCATATCTCGCAAATATTTTCTAAAGAAGAAAGGAAAAAAAATTCTTTTTTATTCAAAATAAAATTTTTTTTCTACGAATTTTAAAAGATAATTAATAATGTAGAATACAAAATATTCTAGAAAGGAATGTTTGTTACCGACGGTGTATACAATTTTGAATGAATTTAAAAGTTTTGTCATTTAAAAAAACTATTTGTATACAAGTACTTTTAATAAAATTTTAATCCGAAAGAGGGGGGGGGTTGGAGACTGTAGTAATTTTATTAGTTGAATTCATGAGTTACGCGTGAGACCGAAGGTAGGATTGTGAATGCGCGCTACTGAGAAGTCTTATATTGGGATGAAACAGTTGTCTGAGGATTTCAAGTTTTTTTATGTTGGTCTAACTTTAATCGACTGATGAATTCAACTATTAAATTCTTAATCAGTTTAATGTTTGCTTGTGTTGTTATTTTACAAAACTTCACTATTCAAATCTATTCAGAGAACATAGCTATTAGTTTTCGCTGGAAGTCGGAAATGTCATTGCTCTATTTTCCGAGTTAGATAACCATTGAAAATCTGGAAGGTCGTTTCATTATAGTCAGAGACTCTACAGCAGTGCACATTTACGACTAATCATTCAGGAACCAAAATAAGGACTTTTTATCTCGCGCATGAATGCCTAACTTCTAAACCAGTTAGCAGGTATCGAATGATGTACAAGTCCAAGTCTTTCAGGATTTTTGGTGAGTAACGTTTTCAAAACTGAAACAGTTGAACTCCATTGGTCACAGCTTCTCACTAGAACTTCGGGAATTTATTCTCAAAGCTAGTCATCTATGAACACACTCGGTTATTGAGATTGATAAATTTCATTGAAATCAAGAATCGATCTAAGTTAGCCTTTTGAATATAAAAATATAGCTTCAAGACAAATAAAAATTTACGACTGGAAATATGAAATTTAGTTACTCTGTGTAATACACAAGTTGAAACAAACTTTTTCCTAATCGTACAACATTTCAAGTATTATCCCATAATAAGTGAAAGGTTATTTATTAATTGTAAAATAATGCTTAGAACTTACCCCTGTTGACTCTCGTGGAGGAGCATAAATCACTCACTAGCACTCTTTATATAACTCTGTCATGACCAATTCTTCCCAGTTGCTATTCATTCTTTTGATGTCTGCTTCAGATTCCCAACGCAGTGTATTGCTTGAAATCCCTGTTTTTCGTCTTTCTTTAGAATTCCGAGTGAGCGCCTACCTCATGATACAAATTGATGATTTCCGCAATGTATGACCTATCTACTCCCATCGTCGTTTCCTAATTTTCTCTTCAACTGGAAGCTGATTTATTCTTTCTCATAGTTGACTGTTGCTGATTTTATCCGGTCAAAAGACATTGAGTATCTTGTGTAGACAACTATTTACAAATACTAGCATTATTTTGATGATGATTTTAGTAGTTCTCCAAGTTTTAGCTTCATACAGTAGAACTATCTTGACATTCACAATGAATATTCTAACTTTGATATTAGCTAACAGTTGTTTTCAGTTCCATATTGACTTCAATTTTAAGAATGTTGTTCTTGTTTTGTTAATCCTTCCCATTACATCCGCTTAGCAACATAACAAAATTATTGGGTTAATATAAATACGATTATACATCTTTAATAAATAATATCACCCTTAAGAGAAAATATCCTACGCTGAATAATTAGCATGAGGTTAATGTTAATTAGCTAACTGTTTCTTTTTTCTTTCATCACAATATATCTCATAACGTTTTGTTACCAGGCTAATCTATTCAAAGAATCTACTTTATATATGTCCCGGCATGACTTAAAATTTCATTCTTCCTAAAATTATCTTACGTACGAAACGTTTTTTAAAAAAAACGAGTCGTGCTAGAAAAATATTTTGACATTTTCAATTTGTTCCTTATAAAAGCTCCATATCAAAAAGGCTGGTAGATCAATAGTTGAACATTATATGAAATTTTTAATGAAGGGGTAAATATGTTTCCTTCCATCTTTTACGTAATCAGTTCTTATATTTAATCGATTACGTAATTTTGTCATAGATTCAACTTTAATGATAATGATGATAGCTTCTAAGATTTCTTTCAGTTTAAAGACTACAATTTCCTTGAAAAAGCTTGGACCAGATCGTCAGGCAAAGTGTTGGATTTACTTCAAATTCATTCGCTGAAATTTTACAAATATATTATTCCTATTTAATGTCTTACATCAACTCGGCTCCCGAATACTATGAAACTTGCTTACTTACTTACTTACGCCCGTTACTCCCAATGGAACATAGGCCGCCGACCAGCATTCTCTAACCCACTCTGTCCTGAGCCTTCCTTTCTAGTTCTTTCCAATTATTGTTCATTCTTCTCATGTCTGTCTCCATTTCTCGGTGTAATGTGTTCTTTGGTCTTCCTCTTCTCCTTTGGCCTTCAGGATTCCATGTGAGGGTTTGTCTTGTGATGCGGTTGGGTGATTTCCTCAAAATGTGCCCTACCCACTTCCAGCGCTTCTTCCTGATTTCTTGTTTATTCTCTCCCACGGTAGAATAATGCTGATATTGTCTGGTCAACGGATCCGAAGTATCTTTGTTATGTATTTGACCTAGGCTGTAGCCAATTGTTACGTCTGACCGATTGTGAACGCTATATTTGCTTCCCTAAGCTAGTTCCGTACCCCCGAGCTAAAACTATACACCGACTTGAAGACCAGAGAGAAGACACAAAGTGTGTGGGAAGCGCTTTACTACAGAATTCATTTATGTACAGAAAATACAGGGGTTTTATAGTAATTAAGAGACCTTGGGTTTCCATAGTAGCAGTGTGTTAAACAGCCAATCAGGATCTCGTTATTTCAGTAGCATAGCTTCTAATTAATCGCTGATTGGTTGGGGCTCTTTATGAGTCTCTGGAGGCTCTGATAGAGTTTACTGTAAGCCGACTTAACAATCTTGTGTAGACAACTGTTAATAAACACCTGTATCTTCTGGATGATGGCTTTCTTAGTTCTCCAAGTTTCCGCCCCATTCAGTAGAGCTGTCTTGACATTTAATGAAAATTCTGATCTTGGTGTTGGTTGAAAATTATTTTGAGTTTCAGATGTTCTTCAGTTGTAAATATGCTGCTCTTGCTTTGCTGATCCACGTCTTCACGTCTGCATCAGATCCACCATGTTCATCAAAGATGCTGCCCAGATATGCAAAGGTTTTCACATCCTCCAAAGCTTCTCCATCAAGTGTAATTCGATCGGTGCATGCTGTATTGTATCGGAGAGTCTTGCTTTTCCCTTTGTTTGAATTGAGACCTACTACTGCTGAGGCTGCTGCATTTGTTGTTGCATGTGTGATAGAAGAGCTACATCATCTGTGAATTCTAAATCGTCCATCTGCATCCTGCCTGTCCACTGTATCCCGTGCTTTCCTGAAGATGTTGACGACTTCATGATCCAGTCGATCACCAGGAGAAAGAGAAAGGATGAGAGTAAGCAACCTTGACCAACACCGCTCTTTACCTCGAATGAGTCTGTGAGTTGTCCTCCGTGGACAATTTGGCAGTTTAGTCCATCATAGGAGTTCCGTATGATATTGACTATCTTCTCGGGCAGTAGCTCCCGGAGGAGCTACATTCAGAAACTATTCGCTCTAATTTGGACGAAAGTTCTTTTATATTATTACATAAATGAATGAACCACAAATCCCTACAGAATGAAACCTTGAACAATGAATATAAACTTCTGTGTTTAATGTTGATAAGACAGAAATCTACTCTTCTTATTATGAATTCCTAAATGGAAAGTTTTGATTTATTGATTACCGGTCTTAGTGCAGATATTGATATGTATACAACTAATGTTAAGTTGAAGGACTGTAGTTTGATGTTTTTTTTAAAAATAATTTCATACTAAGGATTCACTTGGTATTGTTTGTTTGAATCTTTCCGTTGGTGTTTAGGACTGCAACTGATCAGTTTCTTATTGGCATATGTGCATACTGTGCGTATTGCCTTGATATAGTCTTAATTCACAAGCATTACCAAGTGAATTTAAACTTCACTCCATTGCACAAGCAAGTGGTTATCAGGACACAGTAGCATTTAAATCTCCCATCAGAATGGTCAGGTCCTTTGCTGGGCACTTCTCGACGATTGACTGCAGCCTATCGTAGAATTGATCTTTAACGTCTTCATTGTAATCATTGGTTGGCGTATAGCATTAGATGACGTTCGTTGTAATGCCTTCTTTATTTGTTTTGAATCAGGCTTTGATGATCCCTGGTTCATGAGATTCCCATCCAATAAGTGCATTTTGTGCTTGATTGGACAGCATCAGTGCAACGCTGTGTATATAAGGGGCATTTTATTTTTCACGGCCAGAGTATAACAGAAGCTTCCTTGAAGCTAGTCATTGTTGTCCAACCTGCGTCCATTGAATTTCTCTGATTCCAAGCACTTCCAGGTTGTACCTTTTCATTTCCGCAGCAACTTGGATGGCTCTGCTGGTCTCCAACATTGTACGAACATTCCATGTACCTAAATTAATGGTTGCTCTTATTGTCAGAAGAGGCATCAGCTTCATGACCTCCGAAAGAACTCGGCTTTCACCATGAGGCGTCATATTTATTATTTCAACTCTCAGTGCAGGGTTTAAAAATGCGTTGAATAATATTTTCTCCTTAGTGTTTTGTTAACAAGTTAGTTCTCTACGGGATGGGGTCTTTTACTTCATGCCCAACCCTCCTCTTTTGTGTGGGCTTGGGACCTGCAGTAGCCCTCAGTGGAGCTACAGGCGAAGTTAAATATTATTCCTTAGGATGCGCTTATTATTGTTCACGCATTTTTATACTAATTGCGTCCTATTCCCGTTTTCTTCTTATCAATCTTCTACTGAAATACATTCAATGCCTGACCATAGTTATATACTACTTGTGTGAATATAAGTAGCCCACACCATATTAGGATACACATATCCTATCCATTGCCAATTGAAACTATATATAGACTTTAAACTCTTAATAAAATTTGATTTCAGTTCATTATACTGATACAAAGTTTTGATTCCATTCATTATAAGCCTCTTCTTTTTTTGTTTTCCATATTCACTTCGTTAATTCACTCAAAATATTTCATCAGTCATGCAAATAAAATAAAAATTAACTTAATCTCTTGTTTTAATCTACTACTATTATTATTATTCAATGTTCAATTTTGTTTGTTCTATTCAAATAAACAACATGTTACCTTCTTTGATCCCAGAAAACAATTGTCTATTATCGACTAATATGAAATATTGTACAAGAAAAACATACAAACAAGCAATATGTATACGGTTGAATTATTCCAAATGGAAAGGGTTGTTTTTCTATACAAGTAGAATATACTAGATTTTCTTTGTTTTATCATTGTATAGTATATATGGTATTGTAATTTAATCGTGTGAGGTACATGTTTTAAAGATTCGATAAATAATGTAACAATATCGATCCGTAACTAATCGTTTCGAGTAGAAAATATTATGATGTGTGCTATTTATATCGACATAAATATTATGTGATGCTAGTCAGCAATAAAATATCTGGCAGCAGAAGGTCGAGAAGATCGAAAAGGAAAGATTTGGAACAGAAAGTAAATGGTATAGAAATGAAGAAACAGTGAAGTTTGAAACGATTGATTGACCTTTGCAAAAGAACAGTCAAGTTTGAGACAACTGATTGACATTTTTTAAATTAAGTGTTTACTATATGCTTCTAATACATTCGATTGTCCCCAGTTGTGTTCTCGTTCACTACAATACTAAGAAGACTGAGTTATTGACTGAAATCCTCAATGGAATTTTTATTAGTAAACAAGAAAACTAGTTATCAAAAAACGTTTTTCTATAGTAAAATATTATATAGGTAAGATCATGAGTCAATTGAAGCTAGACCACCATGACAAACCTGGAAACACTGGACGGACGTTTTGTCCCATTGTGAGACTCCCAAGCAGTGCGCATACACGACCCCACCTGGTGGGATCCGAACCCAGGACCTACCAGTCTCGCGCCAGAGCACTTAATCGATAGACCACTGAGCCGGCATCCGGCGGTGTTAATGTCTAACCTCAACCGACCCACGAAATTGCGCGACCAACTTCCATTGTACTGGATAGATACCTGTCTTTACCTGACATGGATTAGCTTCACTGACCACGACCTACATAAAACTACAAAAATCTCCACAAAACCCCCTTGTGATATAGTAAAATAATTGGTATATAGAATCTTAGAACAATAAGAATAAGTATGATCAGATGTTAACTAACAATGTGTAGGCGACGAATTCTGGAGGTCATTCACACTTTAATGAAACAAAAACTTCCTAGGTAGTTTCGATTCTTATTCGCCAGTGTTGGATAATTGATTTGTGAAAATAAAATAAGTTCGCAAATATCTGATTGATGGGTTTTTTGAATATGTAACAATTCAGAATGGAGTCTCCATCATGCTTAAGTAAAGTTTAGTTCAAAACTGTGGAAGATAATTTTTTTGTAACATGTAGACCTATTGTTCAATGTTAATATATTGCCTGTGAATTAAGGTTATATAGAGACAATACGCACAGTACGCACATATGCCAATCCTAAATATCAATAGGAAGATTCAAACGAACAATACTAAGTGAATTTAAATTTCACTCCATTGAACAGCCAAGTAGCTATCACGACTCAGTATCTGAGTGGATAACGCGACGGCGTTTTAAACGAACTCTTAGGGGTTCGAGTCCAGAGTGAACATCAACTATGAGGTGAAGGTACATTCAGCTGACAAGTCTCAAATAGGACGAAACGCATTTCGTACTGGATTCCACTGCTAGCCACTATCTATCCTTACCCTTTTTATTGTTTTCAATCTTCTTAATTCATAGTTTTGAATTCATTGTTCACCCTATTTTACACTTGTCAAAAGTATTATTATCCTTTAAATAACTGAATTCAGCTTATAGTCTTTCTTGAAATTCTCCATCGTTCAGTAATATTTTTTGACACATAATATGAATCATTAATTTTCAACTGAGTGATATGAGTATAACGGATTCTTTGTTAACTATAAAAATTATGAGTTTGATCCCTTTTGAGTTGGTTAATGAAAATAGTTAAGAAGTCACGTACTAAAATAACGTATTTATCAAAACTTTCCTAGCTTTTAATAGTTCTATGTAGTACATGTATCCATTATGAGAGACATATATTTCGCTGCACTGTCTTTAATCTTTTTTCGATGACACTTTAGAGGCCCTATATTTTACTCCGATTGGATTGTATGCTGATTGTCATCGACATACAGATGTTGTCTATCCTCGTATATTTCATCGACTCAAATGTCGTTGGCGGATAACGGAATTAAATAAATCAAATAGAAGAATGGATTTTTGAATACATATATTTTGTATAATCATTGACATCGACAGGAAATGAGTGAAATAAAGCGACTAGAAAAGAGCGAAGCGAAATAACGTATAGTGCAGAAGGCGTGTGAGCAAACTCCATTTAATCAAGTATAAATCAATATTTATAGTCACACAAAAGTAAGCTACAGATATGTGATGAACAATAATAAGAAGTGAACACACACACATATGCGCTCATATAAGAACGGTCAAGGTTGATAAGTGAGTAGTTAACGTGGTCAAAACGTGACTCAAGAAGAATGAATGAACAGGCCTGTCCGGAAGCTAGAATAAGTTATGTCGGCTTAACACAGTAACCAACACTACAATACGACGGGTTGCATTCTTTAATATAACAAAAATTTATCAACAGAAATAATTAAAATTTAATAAACCATTTTAAGATTTTAATTGAATATTAATACTTATGATACTTGGATACACATTGCGGAAATCACCAAACGAAGCAAGCGCTTACTTGGAATTCTGAAGGGAAAAGTAAAACAGAAATACCAAATAACACAATGCGTCTGGAATAGGAAGCAGACATGAAAAAGTTAAATATCAACTGGAAAGTACCAAAAAGGAATTGCCCAGTACAGGGTTGGATGAATAATGCTGATGGCGCAACCTATACTCATCCACAAGGCGTGACAGGCGTAAGTACTTGTCCATTGAATAGATTTTAAACGAAGTTTTACTGTAAGCACTCAACATTGATTAGGTTCTTTTAAACGTGTTATTTTCAATCAGAACTTCCCATTTTAACATTTAGAAAAGGATTAATACAGTGAACACTTATTTACACATAGTAGTTTTCTCAGTAGAGGTAAGAGAATTTTTCATTTAAAGCAGAGACTACTTTCAATTGTATGATTCAGCTGAATAGATTCTATAAAATTAGAAAGAAGTTAGGGGGAAAAAAATACTGAAAACACATTATGCTGCTTTTTCAAGTATGAGTGGATAAAGCGTGAGAAACGTTAATTGGAGAAAAGGTATTAGTCTATTACAGTTGACTAGTTCTATTATTCAATTAAGAAACTTCATTAACATAATGAATAAAATTTTATATAGTTGAAATCATGAATCAACTGAAGCTAGACCTTGAGAGACTGATAGGTCCTTGGTTGGAATCTCGCGAGGTGGGATCGTGGATGCGCACTGTTGAGGAGTCCCACGATAGAACGAAACGGCCGTTCAGTGCTTCCAGGTTTTCTAGAGTGGTCTAGCTTCAATTGACTCATGATTTCAACTATATAAAATTACTTAAATCTCCACAAAACCCCCTTCTGATAATAATGAATAACACTTTAATATGATCGGAAGTTGAAAGTAAGACATATGATGCTTGAAATCTTAGTTAAAACAAAACTAGATGTATTCAAATATTACACAGAAAAATTGATGCCAAGTTTCTGATTCCATCCATATTCATCTGATTTCATTTCCATTACAAGTATAAGTTGACTACAATCTCAATAGTTGAAGCACACTCTACTCTGATTTAATGTACTGCTTTTAATGAGGGAGGGGAAAAAATCTAATAATAGACAATTAGAGGATAGGCTTCAACTCATCGTAATTGATATGTTCCGTAAATCCTGACGAGATTCCCAAATAACTGAAACAAACGCTTTAACAGAACTAAAATCTATGGCTTAATACATGTGATATTTGAAATCTTGGTTACATCAAACTAGATGTATTCAACTATCACACAGAAACATTGATGTCTAGTTTCTGATTCTATCCAGATTCATCTGATTTCATTTCGATTACAAGTTTCAAGTAATCATATGCGCTATCAACAACGATTAAATATTGATGTGTAGTGACCGGCCAGTCTCGATAAGAACACGATTGGAATAACAGAAACAATTATTATTATTGTAACCAATTGTACCAGAGATTGTTTTACTGTATTTGTTTAACTGTATCAGTTTCACTTCTTGTTTCGCTATCCGCCTTGTTTGGTTCGAACTTGCTCACGCACTGCCCATTTCGCCTGTACCCGTTGGCACGTCTCGGTATTATTTCGATATCACGAGATCGCCAATAAATATACTTGATCTGGATTAATAAAGCCTTCTGATTTACGAGTTATCAAAGGAATTAAGTCGTTTTTGGGCGCGTAATCGAATGGTAGTGGTGATCATAGTCCGTCCTCGACTCGACATCCACTACAGATGTCTCAAGTGTTTATCATTAACTGATCAATTAGAAGAACATAGTGAACAGTTGAGATGTTTACAAATTCAATGGAATGTAATGGATTTAGAAAAATGATCATTTCCATCGTGTCACTTACGTGGATTCTCATTACTGGATAGGTACGTATTTCCCATGAATTCACTAACTGTCTCTAGTATAACTATGATTATAAAAGAATAAAAGAATATAGACCGAGATGGAAAGAAATAATATTGTGTAAGGTCTGTGATGAACAACTGTCGATATGTATTTTAGGAACTCTAATGGAATTCAACCAATCTGTAATTATTTCATTTGTACAGATTTGACTTATCTCTGTTTATGTTACATACTGTAATTGATTGGTATCATAGTGTAACAAAATTTGTTTGGATTTCATCCGATAATACATAAATATATGTTTTGATTCTGTTATATCTGTAGCACGTTATATTTTGATGTTCACTTGGGAGCAGGAGCGACCTAAAACAACAACACAAGAGTCTGGACCGATAAGTGCCTCTGAAGTGAGAACACGGTGTACTGGCACAAAAGAGATATTTTTGAAATTGAAAGACGCGGTTTGAGTCCAGAGAGGGAAACTTATTACAAAATAGTTTTACTCGTAGTTCTGCAGGTTCAGATCGCCTAGGGCTTGTTCCTCTTCTTCCAGTGCATTTACTCTTTGCTGCTCTGAAATAAGAAAAACAAACTCGCATTAGTGATGTTGCATGTAATGATTTTTAATACCGTTAGATATCCCCATAAGAATAATGAATGGTACTTTTAGGATCCATTTATGGACTAGTATCAAACGTATATTTTTATCTTATGATAGTTAAATAACTAAACTATTCATTTTCATGTCCCTCTTATTATAAGCTTTATTGTGACCTATAGACTATTATTATACGATTTACCATTCTTGATTTACGCCTTGCCTATCAATTACTATCTTTCTTATTCACAGCCACATTTGGCCAAATCTTGTACAAATGTTGTTTCCTATTTTATGGTACGATGTGGTCTGCCTGGTTGGTATGTTTGAAACAAATGGTTCATACCTCAGTGGCTGTTATTGGTGTTCTTGACTTAACAGTCAGGGATAGGCAGAAAGCAGGACCGATAAATACTCTTGACTGCTCGCACGGGTTTTATGCGTCATTGGTTCGATCGATAAATCACTTTTTCTCTAATTGGCGGTATTATCACGTTATATATTAACAGGGCACACAGGCCACAAGTTATAGCAGAATTATGCCTTACAATGGTTAAGAATAACTGTTTCGACAGAGTTTTCATAATTATTGAATGTAACAATGCGAGAATATGTAAGATAATATTATCGTAAAAACTGTAGGGAGTTCAAAAAGATGAAAGTAAGCATTGTGTTTGTTAATTATAAAGATTTCGTTTGGATTGTATGGTATTCTGTGTGATCCTGTCGTAATGTCAGTAAAGCCGTTATTCGATCTTGCACTCAATCACTAGTCTTATTATCGATTGGCTCATATATATCGTCAATGGAACCGGTGATAATATAAGTGCTGATTAATTCATCGATTCATGAATAACAACAAAGATCTTCACATTCATTGATTCTCGAAATTCTTATAACGAAATGCTGAATCAGTATACGGTGGTAAAAAAACAGATTAGTGCTGTATATTGAGGTATAACATCAAGACTCAAAACTCATGCAAGAGTATACCCAAAACGCTTGACAACAAAACAAAAAACATCAGAGAGTTATAATGTATACATAATACAGTCATATTCGTAACAACAAAAAAGTGGTATAACAATTATTGACTAATATGGTTTATTAAATGTCATAGTAACAACCATTCATAACTTCTTAAACGAACTCACCGTGTCAGACCACAATTCATTCAAGTCTCATTTTACTGAAAATCATTATAACAGATATCACACCATCAGACACATTATTAAAATGCGTTTCATTGTAATTGTGTGTTTTTATCATATATGGTCTGATATCACTAGATGTCATTAATAATAATAATAATGAAAATGGCAGAACAGGAATTCATGGCAGACAAAAGCGTTTTCAGACGTGATACAATGAAGTGTGAATGAGTTCAACAATCTCCATCACGTGTTGTGTCCTGTGTCCGTGAACAGACATAACAACATATCTTAATGGACATTGGGATGAAACACTCTTATCATCATCATCATCATCATCATCATCATCATCATCATCATCATCATCATCATCATCATCATCATCATCATCATCATCATCATCATCATCATCATCATCATCATCATCATCATCATCATCATCATCATCATCACAGTTATAAAATATTATTGTTTAATTGTCGATCGTAAGTTGTTATGAAGACAACCATTTTTATTGACAGTGGTATTGATGATATGATTGGACAGAGTTGTGTAGATTGTTGAGTTTCCATAGAGTATATCACGAGTTGATTTCGATTATGCATATATTGAAGAGTGGGAAACGCTGAATCAATGAATTGTTCGTGAATGTTCACCGACACTGAATTGTTGTGTATACAATTCTGGATGAGTGTGTTGTTCACAGTATCCCACATTCTCTTCGAGTCCTACTCATCATCTGATTGACATATCAGAACTTTGAATCTGGTTTATTATGATTTGTTGAAATACCTTCAAATACATTATTGTGAACATGAGTATGTGATGTGAAGTATCATATTTAAAGGTTATAATGTGGTATTTGAATTGATACACACTTTTAAGCAGTACTCATGGGATATTTTTACAAGCGCATAATACCCTAATGATAGAAAATATTTTGATGGGGTTTTGTTCTCTGAGCTGGATGGTTCGGTCGTGAAGCTTTCATCGTCCTTCTGAATGACATCATTAGCACAAACTTCGGGTAGAAGTGAAGTGTTCGAATTTCTCCACATGTGGTTCACAGCTTGTCCTGTACGCCTTGATATTGATTGGTTCTTGTTGACCAGAAATCTGTCATTGTTTACTTCTTTGTTTTGGTTGTATCTCCCATTGGTTTGATTTTTGTTCCTATGTTTCTGCATAATTTTCTTGATTGTTTGATGAATCGGATTGATTTCAATGTGCTTGTTTATTGCTGATTAGCCAAGCTTCTAAAAATTCTCTGGTGTTTTTGGAGTTGCCTCTATCCAAAATTTCCATATTTTTCCAGTTGAATGTGTGTTTGTAGTTGTTCACGTGCATTGATATAAGTGAAAACACGTCATGGCGTTTGACTGCTAATTGATGTTCATACAGGCGAAGATGAAGAGGGCATCCACTTTGTCCGATGTAGTGTTTGTCGCAGTTGGCCCAATTTATTTTGTATATGATGTTTGGTTTCTCTACCTTTGTCATTTCATCCTTTGGTTTGCATAAGATTGAATGGAGAAATTTTGTTGGTTTGTGAGCAACACCCATTCCAAAGGTTCTCAGCAGTCTCGTTGTCGTTTCCGACAGAGATTATGAATTTTTGGAAAGATAAATGAATTTGCTTCATCATTTAAAAATCAAACGTCTAATAAAAAAGATTCAATATAAGTAATATAAACACTACAAGTTCGTTATCTAATTATCATTTCATTCATTCATTACAATGTTTGCTATTTTCAATAAAATATTTGAGATATTAGAGAAACCATTAGTTATCACTAACAGATCATAGTTGAACAACCACTGGCAAACAATAGGTAACCGACAGATATTTCATTTTAGTTAAACAGTAGTCAGTAGATTCTGAATTCGATCAGCGTCATGGTGGTGAATATGTGCTACTGATAGGTTCTGTACAAAGATGAAATAATAATCCAGCGCATACGGGATTCCAACGGTTGTGCAAGCTGCATCAGTCTGTAATGCTAACTGTGAAAATTCAACAATTTTCACAAACCACTTCTTACTATTACCTCCTCATATCATCCATTCTGATAGAATAGAACTGTGAATACCAAATCACTTCGCTCTCCAGATTATATGAAATATAGTACGACAGTGATTTGTTAAATATATGAACAGTATATGTGCAATTCACATGTGTGTGAAATAAACTAAATTCCATTTTATTTATGACACAACATACAACATTTTGGTCTGATTTCGAACAGTTATAGTATTCACAGAAGTGTAAAACATCCACTCATTCATATTTGATTTACGTAATGGCATTCAGATCGAACACATTAAGTAATAATTTGTACACACTATCTAGATTGAACTGAGATTAGAACTTGACTCAACAGGCCTCATGAAATGTCGAGTAATTACTGAGATATTCGTGTCATTGTTCACCTCTAATATGTGTGATATGATTACAATTCACCAATCAATGTAATGTTGGTCATTTCCTTTAGTTTCGATTGAGTTGCACCGATCGATTGCAAAGTGACCGCCAGTCTTTCAGTTTCAATTGGCTAGATGAATTTGAATATAAACCCTGACTTTAGATTGCCTCCTAATTGGTACCCATCAGAATCATATAGTCTGTCATTACTCAGTGATCAGTTACATCAATTATATCAATCACACTCGAGGTTGGTCACGGCTGATGTGTTTTAAAGCTGCAGTCTTGGAATGTGAAAATGGGCGATTTCTGTCTGAATGACAAGGAGCTCCATTTGCCTTATTACTGGAGATATGTCATTTTATTTGTAACCAACATCTTGGCTTTCGTCCAGGCAAACGAAAACCACTTGACACCTTAACAAGTTGGTTTGTACTGTCTCTATCTGAATACTGTTGAAAAGTAAGACAAATGCACAAATTGCGACGGGTTTATTACGTCTTACATGAATTAATTTAAATACACATAGTTTTTGATGGGGAATTTATGTGTCTATAGGATAAATGTAATTAGACAGTTCCATCTAATATTATCTATTCAAACAGAGTATTCTCGGAGATTGATTTGATTTTAAATGTACCATCGTCGTTTCCGAATATCATCGGAAATGTATGAACTTTTAGTTTCTCATAACCTGTTCACATCTCTTGATTGTGCAATAGAGTAAATTTACCTCAACACTTCTTTTGGGTCAGTCATAAGTGAGGATTTATCGGAATTTATTCAGAACGCGATGTTTCATTAAACACTGAGAACATTTTGCTCAGGTGAAAGATTATGTTAAAACTACTTTTCTGAGTTGGATAGCATAATCTAGACAACATCATCAGCACAAGCTTTAGACAGAAGTGAGGTGTTTGAATTTTTCCACATATATAAATGATTGCTTATCTTCCTGATGTGGATCTTGCTCGGTTATTATTAATCTTGTATTATCACAGTCTGCATACTGATCTCGATCGCCTTCTCTAACCTGATTTCTGTTTCTATATCATTGGGCCATACCGTCACTCATATGTGATAAGATTCGGGAAACTCCTAGTGGTATTATTTCTAAACACACGATCATCGAAGCTGAACATGAGATAACTAAAAAACTTCTTATTCAACATTGAACACAGAAAGAAGGTCAAAAAATGGTGAACGTGGGAAGGATTGATCGGTATGGCATAGCTCAGCCATTCAGGCCTAGTCGCCTCAAGTAATCTTTTGATTTTATGTTGAATATATTACTCTTTACCCAGCCTAAAATGTGTTCTTCAGAAGTGTAAGACGTTGATTGTCACGATAGGATGAGTCAACTTAGACTATGATGTGACGTCCACGTACGATCTTATAGATTACGTAGTCATATCATAACATATCTACTAAATTGGGATTAGATTTATTACTATAATAGCAAAGATAAATGTACTAATACCGAACTAGACCTTAATTTAACAAACTCACTTCTATCTGTAATTTAAGCTGATGATGTTATCCAAAAGTATGATGAAAGTTTCCCTTCTAAATCATCTAACTTAATGAACGAAATTTTACCGAAATGTATGCATTCCTAATAAAACTTTGTTCATAAATGATCAAATAATGATGTCTTAAGGTGTTCTGAGGACACTGTTGAGAGTGAAATAGATATACTGAAAAATACATTGCGAAGGAATGGCTACCCGGATAAGTTCGTTAAGAAATACCTAGTAGAAAGTACTGTTAAAATAAGAAGAAATTGTGAAACAGTGAGTAAAAAAACCTTGTATTTGAAACTGGACTTCAAAGGTGACATAGCGAGTGATATTCTAACACGCCGACTGAAAAGATCGGTTGAAAGGACGTTTTACGCCGCTAAGCTACACGTCACTTTCTCAACTAAACCAGTACTCACACAATTAATCAAGGATAAGTTACCGAAGATGGGCTCTTCCATGTGTGTATACCAATTCAACTGCTCCTGTGGAGCTAGTTACATAGGCCGTACTCAGAGGGCTTTATCCTTGCGTATTCGTGAACATGTACCAGCATGGTTGGGAAAAGGAGTCACTAAATCCATTAACAGCGCCATCCTTTCTCACTTGGTAGACAGTGAACATCATATCAAAATAGAGGAAGCCTTTACTGTTTTATATCAAGTTCCGAAAACTCTACCTCAAAGAGCTAGATTACGATTACTTTACATAGCCGAAGCCATCTGGATCAACTCTAGAAAACCAAACTTATGCATCCAGAAAAAGTATATCCAGCCACTATGTTTACCTTGGCCTACGACTGGATCACCGGTTTCCTAAACTAAATATTATAAACCTCCCCCGTTTTTTTTGTTTTCTTCCTTTTTTGTTGATCACCTCTATCTTAATCTTCACATCTATCATTCCCAATTCCTTTATCGTAATTATCTTGATAACATCCCTTTTATTACATATTATATTCACACAACAATCTTATTACTATTACCATTACTATTTATCATTATTATCTCAATTGACAAGATGAAATTCTCCTACTATGCATTTTATTCACACAATTTCTTGGCATTTTCATTTTTTCTAAATTACTATTATATCGATTGTGACTAGACACTTGATTACAAATCACTTTGACCTTTATTAAATCACCTTTCTAATTTACAAATAACACAATTTTAAAGTATATATATGTCGTAACAGATGCAAACGTTCACCATTTTTTTTAACATATAACATTATCAAATTCATTAATACATGCCTCATTTTGGACTTTGTAAAATATCACAATAATTATGGACTTATAACTGTAGAGCCTGATGATAAAGTTATTGAAAACAATTGTTCGCTCAAATATTGTTCATTTTTAAATGACTTTTGTTAACAAATGTTCGGTACTGTAAGCTTTCCGAATTTTCAACGGGGTGTTTAAGTGCTATTCATGTATAGGACTAAATTTGGCCGTTTGCTATTTAGAAAAATTGAGTGTGACACCATTTAGAACAAACCATAATTCAATAAGAGACAGGAACTCATTCATTTCAAGGGAATATGAAGAGGTAGAAATGAGCATACATACAGTGAGATCGTCCACATATTTAACAAAAGTGTCTTTTATGGAAGATGGCAGATCATTCAGGAAAAATGAGGAAAGAAGAGATGAAAGAACAGCTCCATATAGCAAAACTTCATGAGTCAGTAGAGACGTTGAACACTTTCCTCCAAATACAGTGTACTTTTCCCTTCCAGTGAGGTAGAAACATAGCCAGTTGCTTGTCCAGCCGTCAGCGTTGACGCTGATTAACTTGTTAAGTAAAAGTTGTCTTGGGATAGAATCAAAAGCAGAAGTATAGTCCAGAAAAGAGCATCAAACATACCTTTTACTGTTTTCCAAGCTAAACATTATATTATGATGCAGACCAGCAACAGCATCTTAGGTACTTCTTTTGAATTTGTAAATAAATTGATATTGATCATTGTGCTCTTTTATTGCAGGTTGAAGTGGGAGTATCAATAATTTTTCCATTGTTTTGAGGAAATGTGAAGTTATTGCTATGGGTCTAAATTTCAAATTCTTATCACCAGATACTTTCTCACGTAAAGGGATTAACTTTATCTATATTCATTCTTCTGTCATCTCATTATATGTTTTAATGTTTTGTTTAACTACGCTATTTAAAGATGAATATTTATAGTAAATTTATTATTGTTTACAACTCCGCCTGTAGCTCTTCTAGAATTACTGCCGGTCTCAAGCCCAGATAAAGGAGGAGGATTGTGCATCGTCTGCATCAATAGGCCTTAACATACACAAAGGCAAAGCAAGATTCTCAAATACAATACGGAGAACACCAACCCAATCACACATGATGGCGAAACTCTGAATGATGAGGAAACATTCACGTACCTGGGAAGAATAATTGCTAAACAAGGAGGATCGGATGCAGGTGTAAAGGCGAGGATTGTTAAAGCAAGAGCAGCATTCCTACAATTGACGAACATATGAAACTCAAAACAACTCTCAACTATTTTCAAAATGAGAATCTTCAATTCGAACGTCAAGACAGTCTTACTGTATGGAGCTGAAACTAGGAGAACTACTACATCCATCATCAAGAAGGTACAAGTATTTATAAATAGTTGTCTACGCAAGATACTCAATATCCGTTGGCCGGATACCATCAGAAACAGCCTACTGTGGGAGAGGACAAACCAGCTTCCAGTTGAAGAGGAAATTAGGAAAAGACGTTGGAAATGGATAAAACATACATTAAGGAAATCACCAAACTGAATCACAAGGCAATCCCTGACTTGGGATGGTGAAGGGAAGCGGAAAAGAGGAAGGCCAGAGAACACATTATGCCGGGAAATGGAAGCAGATATGAAAAGGATGAATGTTAACTGGAAAAAACTGGGAAGGATTGCTCAGGACAGGAATAGATGGAGAATACTAGTGTGCGACCTATTCTCCTCCACGAGGGGTAACAGGTGTAAGTAGGTAAGTACTATTGTCTACGTATGAATACAATGTTTATTTTCTATATAGTCACTGATAACTAATTTCATTATACTAAATGGTAATTTACCACTAATTCAATGTTGAATGTCAATTGTATCATCAATATTATTGTCAATTATTTTATTACATAATTTTTTTAATATTCTCTTTTTTTCTCATTATTTCATTTAGGCGGTTAATCTCAATGACCTATTTTATTATATTTGTAAGGATGGCTCATCGGCAAACTCAAGGAAACCTCAAGAAGCCCAGAAAGAGTCAACGACATTCCATCCAATCACCGTCAGAGGAACATTCTAGGATGTTGACGTGTAGCTTTCCTATTGGATGAATAAGAACGGTCCCTCATGTGCCTTTCGGTTGTCCGAAATAATGATTTACTTTCAGCCAAAACACTATAAACATATGAGATGGTTGTACTATATTTGACCATGTTTGGGAATAACATTCCTACTTACTAGTCTTCTGTCTTCTCTCTTGCTACGTTGCGGGTTCTATCGTTCAAGTAGTCTAGTAGTATGCGGCATGGCAAGAATCTAAAGCTCTAGATATAACAATCTGTATGTATATCTCGGAGTGGGTATATTTTTCAGTGAAACATTGAATAAAATAAATATTTTTCATAGTTCATAACAAAAGAATATCTGGTGTGCAACTTAGGTGAATATTGTTTATATATATATATATATATATATATATATATATATATATATATATATATATGTTTGTCGATAGATAATGACCTACGATACAATTCTATTTCTCCCTTATATGTATATGGTTTACTATCAACATTGAATTATACTTCCCTATTATTGGTTTGGCTTGATCAAATATATAATTCACAGTGTAGAGTTATAAAGATTGTTGAGTTTTAATTGAGATCATGCGCTGATCAGTGTTAGACTACCACCATGGATTGGTTGAAGTTAGGCATTAACACTGTTGGATGCTAGCTCAGTGGTCTAGAAGTTAAGCATTCGAGCTCGATACCGAAGGTCTTGGGTTCGAGTCCTGCATGCAGGAGCATGCAGATGAGTACTGTTGTGGAGTTCTATACTAAAACAAAGCAACTGTCCAGTGCTTCTAGGTTTTCCATGGTTGTCTATCTTCAATTGACTCATGAATTCAACAATATAAAAAAATTTTAAACCTTGTCTTTATGCGGCATTGAGTTTTTGGAATATATTTGATAAAATGAGTAGAAGACTGTTCAATTGCCCTTCCTGTGTGAGCTCTTTTACATGTATGTGTAAATTGATATATATAATTGTGAATGTGACACCTGGCCAATATCTATTTACTTTTTGTTCGTGTTCGTATGGCCCCCAAATGCCCTGGTACGGCCGAGAGTGGGGAGAGTTCACTCTCCCTCTCCAAATGCTCTCACATGGCCAGCGAATATATAGCCTCTACCAGGGAAGTCCTACTCACTGCCTTCTCGTGGCATTACTATTGTTTACGAAATTGAGAGAAGCAAAAGCGAATGTCCGGCGCTTTAACCGGGTTGGTGGACACGAAAAGTCCACCTAGAGGGGTTGGAAAACCCTGACTCCAAACCAAAGGTGCACATGGGCTGACTCCAGTATCCTGAGGGAACAAATGGCGTACGAATCAATCGTTGATCACCGGCTACCACGGGACTGCATCTCCTCACGATGCTCCACTGCCTTGTGGATCAGATCTTTCGGTCAAAGGCTCCGGGTATGGCCCCCTAAGAAAACCACCTGCTTCAGTTTGGGCACCTGGGCAGTATCACAGCCCTCAAGCAAATCGAATGAGATTTGTGTGGCGCATATGTATCTGGTGCTTTCTTGTACCAATATTTATGTGTTTAAATAATAAATAATAATAATTGTTCGTGTTATTGAGTGTAAAGTTGCACATAGTGATATAAAATTCTCAGGGAAGTGTACTTGAAATTATTTCGTTCATTATCTGATCATCTTTGAATGACAGTTGAGTAGAAATTTTGTTTTTCCTGGGGTTTACATTCTTACTTCGATCTTACTACGGTACTTATAATTATATTTCAGTATAATTGATTCGGGTATTCATTCAATCACAGATGATTATTTGTAATGTTATACTTCATCTTGAGCTTCGTTTTCTAGTGAAAACAGCTACTGAAATTTGTGAAAGTTTAGGTAATTTCCTTCCCAAGTTTCTGTTCGATGTACTTTCTTTTGTTGGATGTCATTACATCTTCTGAAAATAACCAAGTTGAAGCTCATCTTTCCTTTCATGTTCAATTTCGAATTTACTATTGAGATGGACGTGGTTAAAAGTTTCAAGTAATTTACTTGTATGATTTTCGTTATCGCACAAAACGAAAGTTTTCTCAGCATACTTAAAGTATAGTTTCATTAATTATATGTGTGATGTGTGCTGCTGATATCCACAGATATAAGTAGTATGTACATCAATGGAAAAAGAAATATCTGGAGGCAGAAAGTTAAAAGGATCGAAGGAAAGAGAACGAGAACAGAAAATGATTGGTGTGGAAACGAAAGAACAATAAAGTTTGAGACGATTGATCGACATTTTGCAAATGAAGTATTTACTGTGTGGTTCTCAGATTTTACTAAGAGATACATTTGGTTCTTCCAACTGGTGTTCTTGTTCCCTGCACATAAAGTAACATCATTCTTATCGAATGAATAGATCTTAAAAGACTGCCCATCACCTCTCTATCTCCCTGACGATACGATTTATGGTTAAGTCGAAACCAAATGTTCCGAATATATGATCTCAGTAATCATACGAGTTGTGTTTTCAGAACGGATATAAATGGCAAAAATTGGTTAATAATGTCGCTTAATTCCCTCAAAGGGATACTGATAAAAGATGAAAATTGCAATTTTATTTAATGGATCAATTTGACCCATTACTTCTGCATATTCGACATTGTCCTTAAGATTGTATACATCTAGTTCTTTACGGATCGGTCTCAATTTTCTAGCTAACAGATTAGCCATTTCATGTATGGCAAAGCAATCTAATCATTGATATACTTGGTTTCATTGATACATTGAATTTATGTCATTTGATCTGTGTGCAAGCAGATGATAGGTATGATCTACAAGGTTCGAGCTCACGTCTTTGGCGACTCGATTTTCCGAAAAAACAGTTTAATCTATGTTTGAACGTTCTACTATTAACTTGCTTGGATCTTCTAGAATCAGCATCATTTTTGTATAAGCATCCGGATTCACTCATCAACCCAACCCTAGAGTTTTCATCTGGTTTCAATAGTACTAAATCATCATCTTTTCATACCTTGATAGGTTAATTATCAGTGCCTCTGGGTTGTCTCCAAATTCCTTTATCAATTCATTGTACATCAAATCTTTAGATAATTTCTATGTTGATGAAACTGTATTCATTTGTACATCTTGAAGAAAATTGATATATTCCACATACGATACCCTATGATCAGCTTTTCGAATAATTTTTCGAAAATGACCGTTAGTTGTTTAAAGACTATGAGACGATCCATTATGAAATTTGAAGATGCGATGAAGAATTCTGAGAGAAACGTTAAGTATAATAGATTGAAGCAATTCGAAGAGTTGATGTAGATAACAATCAGCTTGAATGCAGTTATCATAACATTTGACTTTCATGATCTTTCTCAATATTTCGCATCGTAATGGTCTAAAGATATCGAGTTATATGCTCGTTTGACCCGTGAATTATTGTCTAAGAAAATTTATACAATCGATTGCTTTCACAAATTAAAGAAAAATAAGAGAACGAAAATATTTACAGAATGTTATGAATCCATTGTAATTTCTCTTCAGATAGATACAAGGTAAACTATTTACTGACTTCCGATTAATAACAGTGTTGAAACTGAATTTTCAATTAATAGAGAGTAAACTATGTATGATGGGGAAGAAGCTAAATGATAGAGCTTTGAAATGAGGACCATTGGTATACTTTATTCACCTGATGCGCTGTCTAGTCCTGGTCTAATTCCTTTACATCCTTGACTTGTCTGACGTCCTTGACGGTATCATCTACTGGTGGTAGGGAGTCACCTACAGTGAAGTTTGTGTACTTTGCTGTGATATTCGGAGTATTCAGAAGTCGTTGTCAATTAAAGTACTCTTCAAGACCTATTACCCATATGTTCAGCTGTTCTTAACCTTCAGTTGTCTCTCTTCCATCTTGTTCTCGACATCGTAAGTTCGACAAAATAGATATTACAAATCATTCAACATGAGACTATTGATTCCATCTTTCCAACACTTTGCATAAACGATACTTTTAATCAGAGATATTTTAGTAAGGTTGTATTTTTCTATGAGATGGCGTTGCTAATCCCATGGCCAATCCTCTTTCTATCAAATATATTGTAACGAGACGATACACAAACCACTTCAAAATAAAATATACAATATTTGAGAATAAAATAACCTATTTTCCTTTATCTTGGGATTCATGTTCAGTGTGCTATAACTATGTATGTATGGGTAGCTGGATGATGGCTAGCAGTGGAACCCAGCACAAGCATTTCTTCCAGGTTAAAACTCTTCACCTGAATATACCCGAATCCTAGAGTTCGTATTTGCTCCAAGACTCCGAACCAGCATCTTTCTTTTCAAACACCACCACGTTACTCACATAGCTACTGAATTCAGTCACTCACTGACTTGTGAGAAGTGGAAGAAGGAATTTTGCCCCGTTTGTAATGGTTGATTGAATATTCTCATTGATTTGAAAGACTGTATTTGATCAGCCTCTCTTGAAATATGATCATATCATTATGCTACAAGGATTAGAGAACGAAGCGTGAGTCCTGGATTCAACTACTAGCCATATTTCATCTATACGAAATAAAAGTCTATCAAAAGAGTTAGAACAAGCTAATCGTCAAAGAAGGTTTGAATATCACGAGAGATTATTCATTCACATTCAATGGTAAAATCACAACAACAAATACACCTACATTGAAAATAGACATAAACTCAAACACTGTGTAGGCATATGCTTTTGTTTAAAAAAACAAAAAAATTATTCATCTAATGATTTACTTCGTTCTTGTCTCATTCTAAGCAATAACAATACAGCTTTCTCATTAAAAGAAACACAACTTTCAATCATTGTTTGATCTACATCTTTTGTGAAAAGAATCTATTGTTTCGTCTCTCTAGACAGTCAACTTATAAGAAATACAAAAAAAGAGAAAGATCGAACGATCGTATGTTTTATGCTACATAGAAACCAATATATAAACTACCGGTTGTCACGTACCACAGATACATTCTCGTTCGTGAATATTTCAAATATGAAGCTCAATAATGTCCATTACTCATTTATTATCATTATTATTTCATGCAGTAAGTGTAAATATTTTATTGTCCGATTCGAAACCCCCTCCCTTAGTTTTTTTAAATATTGGAACCAAACTTTGTAGTTATATTGTGAAGAAGTTGTTTGAAGGGGAAAATAAGAAAAGATAATATTTACAGAGATGTATTGGTTATATGAATTAAGGTTGATGCGAGGATTAGATTAGATCATGACAATAAAAGACATTATCATTCAAATATGTATGCGCTATTTCCTCATCCTGTATTCGAAACCATTTGTATGTTTAATTCATTTGCATTGGTTGATTAAATCTTCCTATGGGTATCTAAGATTCCAATGAATTAGTCTATTTTGGCAATATCTATAACCTGTGTAAATTACCTTGATATTGTTATTGAGTCATAAGCCTTTTTTTAAGAAGAGATGGATGGAGGCTAACATTGGGATCAAGGACGTAGGTTTCGTTTAATCCAACATTATATTAATAATATGAAATATCTAAACTGGACGAAACGGCCGTCCAGTGCTTCCAGGTTTTCCATGGTCTTCTAGCTTCAATCGACTAACGCTTTCAACTATGAAAATACTAAATCTCCACACAAACCCCTTCTGATAAAATCTATCTATTATTACATAATCATCATGACGTTACGTTTTTGATATCAGTCACATTCGTGTAAGGATGAAATTCAAATCGGCGTTTCCTATATAATCATTAATTGAATTATGTCACATTAGAACTTATCTTTCATAGACATCTTATGTCTCATATTACTATTGATGATTGTAAGAGTTGACTGAATGTTAACCGTGTAATATTGTTGACTTACACATTGAAACTTGAACTCATTGCTAGTTCATCTATATATGGCGAATATAATGAAATTGGACAAGATATAAGTGCTGGTTACCACAACTAACCATTAGGAAGTATGATATTTTTAAAAATACTTGTGACCAAAATGATACCATCCAGATTATCCTATTATCATACATGTATGACAAGATGAGTTCAATCCATTACAGTACGTAACGTAAACAGAGATAAGTCAAATCACTTCAGATCGGTTGAATTCAATTACAATTCTTAAAGTGCATCTCGACAGTTATTCATCACAGACAAACAATATCTATTCATCAATTGTGATTTCTCATCTGACCTTACACAATATTATTTCTTTTCATCTCGGTATATATTCTTTTATTCTTTTATAACCGTAGTTATACTAGAGACAGATAGTGAATTCATGGGAAATACGTACCTATCCAGTAATGAGAATCCACGTAAGTTACACAATGAAAATAACTATATTTCTAAATCGATTAAATTCTATTGAATTTGTAAACATTTCAACTGTTCACTATGTTCTTCGAATTGATCAGTTAATAATGAACACTTGATATATTATGGATTGATTATCCATTGATAACTATCAAAAATCAGGAAACACTGAACTACTGTTTCATCCTGATTTGAAATTCCCTACCATGATGAATTCATGGCATCAACACAATGGATTGAACATAGCGCCGTCATTCTTCGTAACTGACTGCTTATCTTTCAAGAACTGAACAGACATCTTATAATTTTCACGTCTAACCTCAATTATTTAGTAATATAGCACTACCAAATTCCATTTTCTGAAGTAGATACTTGTCTCACATACAACATGGTTGCACTCTATTTCTTTCATATTAGGATGAAACAACTGTGATTCCCCGTTTACAATACTTGTCATTGCGTAATGATATATATATGCTGCATAAATGTTTACTTGAACCATTTTATCCATATCTGTAGAAGAATCAGAAGATTCAACGTTCCGGTTATTACAAGAGAGCAAAGAATATTTATACTTTCAATGGAATCCATTTAAAAGAGAATATTACGGTGCTCTATTTCTTGAAATAGAGGATGGTGTTTCACGACAAATGCCAGATGATGTAGAAGAGGCAACGTTAAAGACTGTTGGTCCAGCATGTGAAGTCCAAACGTACTCTCTTAGGCAATCAGTAGGCCGGGCGATCGTTGGTTATTATGATAAAGAATTAAGAGAATTAAATTTCAAGCGAAGTGAGTTTGATTATTTTTAAATTGACTAAATACGATTGAACATTTTGAACGTAACTGGCATTATTCCCCTTACCACTTATGGGAAACATGGAAAATTACTGTCATGTATTTGAAAAATTATTGTTTAATTGATCATCTTTATAAACTGAAGTTAACGACATCAGAATTCTCTAATCCTTTAAATGTGAATCTAAATATGACAATTTTTATCGATGGTTTCTATCGACTGATGTCTTACAGAATCTTGTTGACTGATCCATTTCACATAATACGATCACGTCATTATGTGATGTGTGCTACTAATGTCCACAGATATAAGTAGTATGTACCATCAATCGAAAGTGAAATAACTGGTAGCAGAAGGTTAAGAAGATCGAAGAAAAGACGACGAGGACGAAGAACGATTACTTCGGAAATGAAGGAACAATGAAGTCTGAGATGATTTATTATTATTATTCGAACACATAAATATTGGTACAAGAGGGCACCAGATTTATATGCACCACACGAAAAATTGTCATTTCATTTAATTGTATTGGGGCTATCATACTGCCCGGATGCCCAGACCAAAGCAGGTGGTTTTCTTAGGGGGTCACACTCCTAGCCTTCGACCTAAAGGTGGAATCCACAAGGTAGTGGAGCATCGTGAGAGGATGCAGTCCCATGGTAGTCGGTGACGAACAATTGGTTCAAACGCCATTTGTCCCCTCAGAATACTGGTGCACATGAGCACCATTGGTTTAGAGTCAGGGTTTTCCAACTCCTTTAGTTGGACTTTCCGAGTCCACCAACCTGGTTAAAATACCGGACATTCGCTTTTCGTCCTCTCAATTTCGTGTACGACACCGGTGCCACGAAAAGGCATTGAGTAGGACTTCCCTGACAGAGGCTATATACGCGTAGCCATATGAGAGCATTTGGAGAGGGAGAGCGGACTCTCCCCACTCTTGGCCATACCAAGGCATTTTGGAGCTTGATTGACATTTTACAAATAAAGTATTTACTATATGGTTCTCAGACTTTACTTAGACGTTCTGTAATTTTGTGTTCAGATAATATTCAATTGTTCCCACTTGTGTTCTCGTTCACTTCGCTTATACATATTATGATCTTATTGATCTTATTCAGTTGAATTATTATGATCTCTAAATATTTTTTTGTTCTGGATCATTATGATCAAAGTTTTCAGAGTGCAACATGGTACATTAACAATAACCAATGATAAATCTATTAATTTAATATGGGAAATTGAAGATGAAATTTGTTCAACTGAAGATTTAATCATTATATTTAAAAAGGATTCATCAGGATTTCATCGAATGTATACTGTAACTGTGAATGAGAGAAATTTTAATTTCATGGAAGAATTACATAATGATGAACATGTTATTATGACTACTTATCATGAAAATAGTTTTGGTTTATCTGAATTAGGTAAATTTTCATAAGCATTCCACATAACTACATTAATTTAAACAAATATTTATATTACTAATACTACTACTACTACTGTGGTGTGTGCTATTAATGTCGAGAGATATAAGTAGTATGTATTTATCAATCGAAAGTGGAATGATTGATGGCAGAAAGTTGAGAAAGTCGAAGAGAAATGAACAAGAATAGACAGTGATTAGTATGGAAACGAAGGAACAACAAATTATAAGACAAGTGTTTAGCATTTTGCAAATGAGTTATTTACTGTATGATTCTCAGATTTTACTAAGAGATTTTATGATTGTGTGTTCAAATAGATTTAGTTTAGACATTAACACCGTTGGATGCCGGCTCAGTGGTCTATCGGTTAAGTACTCTGGCTCGAAACTGTCAGGTCCTGGGTTCGAATCTCTCGAGACGGAATCGTGAATGCGCACTGCTGAGGAGTCCCACAATGAGACGAAACAGTCATTCAATGCTTCCAGATTTTCCATGGTGGTCTAGCTTCAATTGACTCATGATCTCAACTATTAAAATATTAATACTTACTGATTTTAATTAAACGTACCAAAGTTGAATGGCTACATTCTGTAAAGAGATTTTCATCGGGATGCACACAAAATAAGTTGACTACAGTACAAGTCTTTATTGACATTGTGTAGTACATTGTCGATTACTACAACAAATACTTTCATATCATCAAAATAGTCAATCTCATTGTCATTGAAAATAAAGATTATGTTTGTTTTTCGTAGAAGAATAACACACTACTCACTACACTCATTTAAAATGCATGAAAATTGGATAGGGATATTAAAATGACAGTTTATGGAATTCATTAGTCTTTCTCATCAAACTAATATCATAATGCAATGAATGGGTTAAAACATATACACGAATAATTGATTGCTGTTTTCCATTTCCCCTCTTTTATTTATCTTACCATCGAATAAAACGAACACTGAACAGTTGTAAGTTATTTGATATTATTAATTATAAATTGTAATGTTGAACACTTTTTATCGAATAGCTTAGGATATATGATGATGTTAATTAGATAATCTTTTCCAAGAAGATGGCAGTGGTTGGATGTTTCGTTATAGCATTGAGATACTCAACAATATTCATTCTTGAACACAGGACGAACAGTTCTCCACAAATATCCATTTCAAGTTTCATTGTCTTTACAACCATCATACAAGACGAACGATCGTTTTAAATCGGAGGTGTAGCTAATGTTATCATTCATTTGTCAGGTGCATCGTTGTCCACTATCCATTTCCTCTTTTTCACAATCTCGTACAGTTATAAGGATTTCCAAAATGCGTTAGTTTATACTTACGTCTATCATACGTTCTTTTCTTGAACAGTCACTAGTTTCATGATTTTATGTATTTTTCTTCCACAGATATATAAAAGTAAGTTTAATATGACATATAATATCATTTGTTTTTTTGAGTGGTTACTGGCGGGTTCTCTATCCAACGAATTAAGTATTAGTCTGTATGTGAATTCGTCTTTGAACATATCCTGAAGGTGTTACACATTATCTCCTTCCTAGTATTCACACTAGATAATCCAGTACAATAATCCTGTCATTACATCATCATCATCTCTATTCAATTCCCTTACTTTCTCACAGAGTTAATATCCCACACTAATTAAATACATACCATTGCATAATTTGGTGCAAAATTCGTAGAAATAGAGGATCTCAATGCTGAATTTCATTTTTCTTTTACTAATTAAATTCATAGTGCAAATTGCATACTGTATACTCGTTAAACACGTCAGAGGTTATTTCAGCACAGTATCATCAAGGATAACGTAATAACGCTTGAATCAGTTTGATCATGAATACTGAGATGGAGTCTCAGGAGTCTCACATTTCACAGTGCACTGTTATTCACCGTTCAAATGGACTGAGTCAATTCTCTTTGGTTACAGATTTTAAATCTTCATCTCAACTACGTTGAATCGCTAAACAATAATTCACACTGAAAACAAATCTCGATCATCGTAACTCGTTAAATGGACTTGCCGTGTCAGAACACAATTCATCCCTGAAGTGTTCGTGAATGCTCACTGACACTGAATATCCGTCTATTGAGGAATATACAAATTCTGGAGGAGTGTGTTCTTCACATAATCTAGATGAATACTTGTACCTTAATGATAGAAAATATGAATACTTTTAATCATAACCGTTTGTAGTTTGATTACATGTAATATAATCTTTGATAGAATGAATATTTAACAGAACAAGCTCCCGATAATGTTCACTTAAAATGAATATGACTTTGGCACATTGACCATAAATTGATTCATGAAAAGCATTTGTTCGACAGGGATTGTGAATTTCACTCTACATGATTGGATGAGTAAGATAACTGGGATCTGACCAAAGAAAATCTGATCATTGCCAAGAGTTAAACATATTGAGAAATACGTTGACTTATTCAGTTATCATAAAACTACTGATTATTTCAACCAATGATTACCTTCTTTACAGATCACTTAGACAATCTGGACGTGAAGAATAATAGTAATTTGGGTAGGTATATTTATGACAATTATTCATCACAATCATATGTATTCTTTTGTGTTGTGATCAGCTTGTGTGTCAATATAACTAGTTTGATTTTGATCTGAGAATATTTGTTTATTAGTGTTCATGATAATGAGAGCATATGAATGGACAAGTATCCTCTATTCACTGTGTGGTACTGAATATTTTCGGGCATCTTTCACTTCATTTCATGAGTGAATATTTTTTAAAAGAATGGTACATTCGATTTATTGTACGTTTCGAGATACACTGAACTGACGTACTCATTCCAGATAGTTGTAACACAAAACCACTAAAATATATGCAGCAAATCACCGTCAAATCCTGAATACCACAAATCTGTTAGACACTGACACTGAAAATCGAATGAACATCCTCACTTTTGGAAGGATGTTAATTTAAGTCAATTTGAATCTTTCCATTATTCTGTTTCTGGATTGGTGAAATAGATAACATGACATCACATCAGCTATCCAGTCAAATACTTTCAAAGTTTATTTCCAATGTCTCATTCATGATACATCAATCATCTAAGAGTATGCAAATGAATACTTTACTTATCACTATAAAGTTCGTTCTTTGACGACAGTAAAGTAAATGACAAATCATGTGTCATTCATGAGGTGACAGTCGTAAACTATATGAAGAATCAATTGAAGCTAGACCACCACGGAAAACCTGGGAGCACTGGACGGCCATTTCATTCTATTGTGGGACTCCTCAGCAGTGCGCATCCAAGATCCCGCCTCGCGAGATTCGAACCCAAGATCTACCAGTCTCTCGCCAGAGCACTTGGACTGATAGACCACTGAGACGGAATCCAACGGTGTTATTGTCTAACTTCAACCAATTCACGTGGTCTAGCTTCAATTGACTAATGATTTCAACTAAATATATAAATTATTTAAAATATCCACAGAAAACCCCCTTATATGAAGAATGTCAAAAACCGAATAGTATAAGTGAAATATATCTACATTCTTTGTGAACCATTACTCAAATCAAATATAATTGAAATTGGATCGTCCAACTCTATTTATTTACCAACGTAACATGCTCACACTCTTGTTAAGTGAATGAATGTTTCAAACTACTGATCAATAAAATTGATTTATATATAGTTGAAATCATGAGTCAATTGAAGCTAGACCACAGAAGAAAACTAGACGGCCGTTTCGTCTGATTGTGGGACTCCTCAGCAAAACAACTAACGAACTATGTTTCTTCAAAAACTTCACCCTCATTCCATTGGTCATAACATATTGTATACCTTACATGTGTCAGAATGATCATGCCCAGATACTGGCATGACTCTTGTAATTGTTTTCAGAACATAATTTATTTATTAACATATTCAAAAGGGAAATGAATTTACTTCGTTAATTTTCATTGTCACATTCACAGAAAAACAGGACAAGAAGTTTTACCTACTTGCTGCAGGTTAGTTATCTGGTTGAATACGCATTATTGTTTAGATGATCATTTCATAATGACAAATCATGTCGATGAAATATTTAAGATATTAGATAGACCATTAGTTTTATATGTTTTGCATCACTATCTGATGTCAGAAAACCACTGAAAATAGCAAGCTATTCCATACGAATTCGGTACTCCTCAGCACATCATTGGTACTGTTTATGGTGTGGTAGTAGACAAGTACTTGTGAGAGTTTCAATACAAGGACGAAACAATAATCCATTGCATACGAGATTCCAACAGTTGCCCAAATTGTATCAATCTGTAATGCTAACTGTGAAAATTCAACAATCGTCACAAACCACTTCATACTACTACCTCCTCACATATTCCATTCTGATAGGATAGAACTGTGGATATCAAATCACTTCGTTCTCCAGATTATGTAAAATATACTGAGATAGTTGTTTGTTGAATATATCAACAATATATGTGCAATTCACATGCGTGTGAAGGAAACCGAATTCCATTTTATTTATGACACTCCAGACAACATTTCGGTTTGATTTGGAACAGTTATAGTAATCACAGAAATGTAAAACATCACTCATTCACATTTGATTTACGTAATGTCATTCAGATTGAACACACTTAGTAATAAGTTGTACACACCATCTTCATTGAACTGATGCAGCGAGTGAGATTAGAACTCGACTCAACTAGCTTCATGTAATGTGGCGTTATTACTGAGATATTCGTGTCATTGTTCACCTCTTATATGTGTGATATGGTTAGAATTCACCCATCACTGAATATTGATTAATGCAATGTTTGCCATTTCATTTAGTTTCGATTAAGTTGCACCGATCAATCGCAATGTCACCTCCAGTCTAATTCCATGGACGAGGTTGATCATTGGTGACATCTCGAAGTGTGAAACTGAGTGACTCCAGTTTGAATGAAACATGAAACACCAGTTTTTCTAAATCTCGTACATTTGTCAAATCTGTTATAATCCACTTCCCTGCTCTATGCTGGTAAACACAAATAACTGGACATTAACAGTCTCGTTTCAACAAGGTCTATCGACTAAATATTATTCAAATATTATAATCGGTATTAAAATAAAACAAGAATACAACGTATTACATGAATCCCGTTGAACATACGTAGATTATGATGAGGACTTGATGTTCTATGTCACTACAGTAAATAACCAATTACGTTTCGACTGCTTTTATGTGTGTTCAGTTTGTCATCTGAATGACATCCATTTTATGTAAAACCTCTTTATTATTTCCTATTTTATATGAAAACTTCAAGGCATCTGGAAACCAGTGTAAGTCGTGAAGATAATATTATGACGTAGTATATATTCTTCATTTGGTAGAATTCATATATACGCATCTCTATACTTCAAACATCACTTTAGTTTCCAATTTTTGGTTAATTAAAGCGTTAGTAGTAATCTAGATGTCTGACTCCGACTTCCGATTCTATGTGTTCTTCCGTCCCACTCTCATCCTCTCACCTTGACATTTCTAAGTGGAGGATGGTTTTCTACACTCCTTTCCTGGTTTCCTCCTCAATTCTTAAGTGATTTGTTCTCTGGCAGACTAATTATCTGTGTAGGGTGCGATTTACCAATACGTGTACTATTTTTGAGATGTTGGTGGCAGTTCTATAAACGGCAACTCCGTGTCATACAACTGTTGTAACATCAGTCATGAGAATGCTGACTTTAGTGATCGGTAATAATTGTCCTTAATTCTAGACCTCATTCGATTGTCAGATTGTTGACCTTACATCAACAATTCAAGTTTTCATGTCTGCACCAGAATCATCTTCGTTAAAGATGATGCTGTACAGGATGTTCTTTTACCACTGGTGAATGTAGAGGCCACTGTTACATTGTCTGACTTTGTCTACATTTGTTAGTTTGTATGAAATAGAGAGACTAAGTCTCAAACTAAGTTTGAATTAATCACTTGATTTCAACGTGTTCACTGTATTCTATGTTTTTCCCGAAATGTTCAGCTCTTCACAAAACACTACACACCTTTTTATTAACTCAGTATACACTCAAGGATTATATCTAATCCAGCTTTGTTTATCTGCATAATCCAATGATAAACAAAGCCCTGATACACTAAGCACTTGTGTTTCTAGTAAATTTGTAAAAGTATATAGATAATATAAATTTTATTTTAAAATGTTCCGTGATAATTGATTTCATGCTAAATCATGTGCTCACTAGTGACTAGCTCCAAGATGACTTCCTAGAGTCGTAGTGAGAAGCCGTGACCTGTGGAGTTTAATCCGTGTTGGGTAGAGACAGGTATCTACCTCAGGAAATGGTTGCGTAACTATTGATGAATTGATGGAAGTTAGACATTAACACCATTGGATGCTGACTCAATAGTCTAGATGTTAAGCGTTCGCACGTGAGACCGAAGGTTCTGGGTTCCAATCCCGCGAATGGGATCGTGGATGCTCACTACTGAGGAGTCCCTTACCAGAACGAAACGGCCGTCTACTCTTTCCAATTTTTCAGTGGTGGTCTATCTCACACCGACTCATGAACCCACTACTAAACAATAATTAACTGCTAATTCAATGTTCATTTCTAATTGAATCATTATTATTGTCATTTATTCACTTAAGTCATTGAGGATGCATTTTTATTCACTTACTTCATTCAGGATCGTCGGAGTGCTCTATTTTGTCATCTGTATATGCATCCTCGTATGCATATACTTTTCATGTAAACGTTAAATGAAATTGGTGTCTCGTATTATATGACAAAAGAATTTCTTGTATATAATCCACTTCATCATTGCATATCTATACAACATATACATATCCCTATATATATATATCCTTATAAATCTGTAATTTACCATTATTATATTCAAACTATTTATTCTCACAAGATTATTTTCTTACAATCAGATAAATATATAATTTAAATTGCGCCACAAAAATCTCTTTTGATTTGTGTGAGGGCTGTGATACTGCCCAGGTGCCCAGACTGAAGCAGGTGGTTTTCTTATGAAGCCACACCCTGAACCTCCGACTTTAAGATCTGATCCACAAGGCAGTGGAATGTCGTGAGGAGATGCAGTCCCATGGTAGTTGGTGACCAACAATTGTTCCATACGCCATCTGTTCCCTCAGGAAAATGGAGCCCATGTGCACCATTAATTTGGAATCAGGATTTTCCAACTCCCATAGGTGGACTTTTCGTGTCCACCAACCCGGTTAAAGCGCCGAACATTCGCTTTTCGTCCTCTTAATTTCGCAAACAATAATAATGTCACAAGAAGGCAGTGAGTAGGACTTCCCTGACAATGGCTGTATACGCGTGGTCATGTGAGAGCATTTAGAGAGGGAGAGCGGACTCTCCCCACCATCGCATTTTGAGACATTTATAATAAAAGATGACCCGGTGAAGGTATTTTAAATAGTATTGTGGATATGAGTTTGTTATAAAAAAACGTATTACCACCGTTAGAATGTCAATTTGTATTATCATTGAAAATCAAACATTAATGAACAGTTATTTAGTCGTGATTCAGTCAGTCAGTCAGCTACAACGTAGGACCAGGCACATATATGCATCGGTCCAAGTTGCCATACCTTGTTAGCACAAGATGAACACCGGATTCATAGTAGTTAATTTAATGTTGGTAGTAGTATATAAATTATAAGTTGTATATAAGGATATAGTACAGGAAGGAAGAGAGATATGAAGCAATTTTAGTCTCAAGGTTTAAGGGAAGACAGAAACTGTATACACCTACGCCATTGTGATCGATTCTGAGCCATGTCACCTAGAGTCTCCAACTATTGGTTACGATAGTCACGCGGACCACAACCAGGTAGTCTGCATCTGCCAACATGACTCAGGCTAGAAGTTAGTGACTTCAAACACTGATGCCATGTTTTGGTTTGGCCGCCCCTAACTCTCTTCCAACCGTCCCCAATACTAGTCATCATAGAGCGTAGTGGTAATCGGTGTTCAGGTATGCGTAACACGTGGCCCAACCATCTCAGTCGATGAAGATTCATCATCTCATCAACTGATTTACCATCGTTCCCTAATACCCTGCGTCTAACCTCACTATTACTTACCCGGTGATCCCAGCAGATGCGAGCAATATTTCTAAGGCATCTGTGGTCAAATACTAGTAACCTACGAGTATCTTCTACTCTTAATGGCCATGTTTCACAGCCGTAAAGTAGAACAGAGCGAACTGATGAGCAGTATACTCGTCCTTTAATTGATAGACGGATATCTCGTCTTCGCCATAGGTGACGTAAGTTGGCAAAAGCCAAACGAGCTTTTTGAATCCGTGCTGAGATTTCGTCAGACACCAACCGATTGGGGCTGATCAGACTTCCAAGATAAGTGAAGTTGTCGACGCGTTCGACTACTTCACTCCCTATCCTTAGTTCGGGTGTTGACGCAGGCCAGTCCTGGAGTAACAATTTACATTTGGATGGGGAGAAACGCATCCCAAACATCCTGGCATTATTACTGAGTTCCAACAGAAGACTCTGCATTTTGCCAGCGTCTTCACCAAACAGGACTATGTCATCTGCGTATTCTAAGTCGCTTAGTGGTCCCCCTGGTAGAAGATCAATTCCTGTAAATTCAGTCGAAGAGAGTGTTATTTGCAGCAACAGGTCTATAATGAAGTTAAACAAAAACGGGGATAGTGGACAGCCTTGACGGACACCACTTGAGGTTGTAAAATCATATGACAGTTCGCCATAAGCTCTTACTCGACTAATAGTGTTCGAGTAAAGAGCCTTGACAAGGTTTATGTACTTCTCAGGTACACCTTTCAATGACAGACACTGCCACAGAACCTCTCGGTCTACAGAGTCAAATGCTGCTTTCAAGTCAAGAAAAACTATCATTGTCGGACGCCGATAAGCGTGTCTGTGCTCTAAAACTTGACGAATGGTGAATATGTGGTCGATACAGCCACGACCAGGTCTGAAGCCAGCCTGATTTTCTCGTGTTTGCAGTTCACGAGTCTTAGTTAGGCGCCTGATAATTATTGAGGCTAGTATTTTAGATGCTATGTTAGTCAGACTGATCCCTCTATGGTTATCGCAGGATGATTTTGACCCCTTTTTATATATTGGGACAATCAATGATTGTGACCAGTCGGATGGGATTACGTCCGTTTCCCAGATTTTAGCCAGAATATTAGTCAACCTAATCGCTAAAATTGGACCACCATATTTAAAGACCTCTGGAACCAATCCATCAGGACCAGCTGCTCTTCCTCGTTTCATATTAGTTATAGCCTTTTGAACTTCAAGTAGGGTCGGGGGGCCTATTTCAATGTTCCATTCAGGTTTTCTAGGAATAGTGGGTAGTTGTGCAGTAGCTGAAGGCCAGCTAAACTGCTCCTTAATGTGTTCCACCCATCGTTCTAAACGTTTGGGTTGAGAGCAGATAAGGGTTCCGTCTTTTTCGGAGATTGTCTCACTTACAGTTGACTTCTTAATTCCGGTTTCTTTTATTAGTCTGAATAGTTGCCTAGTGTTGTCTACAGCCGCTGCCTTTTCCATCTCTTTTGCCTTCGTTGTCCACCACTGCTCACGATCGTTCCTTAGACTTTTAGTTAACCTAGATCTAATTTGTTTACGCTCTTCGTCATGTTCAGAGCCTGATGGGATGAGTTTACGCGAATCCATCAGTGAAATAGACTTAGAGGAAATCCACTGGTTTTTTGGAACCCTATAGTTTAAATGACTAATAGATGTTACTGCTGTTTCCACAGCTGTTCGTATGTCTTTCCAAGCAGCATCTGGGTCAGTCTCGTTTACAGAACTGCCTAGATGTGAACTCAGTTGTTTCTGGAATTCGCATTTGGCTTTCTCGTCCTCCAGTTCAATCCTAATGGGTCTTCTTAGTGTACTTTTCCTGCGTCCATTGAGGCGCAGACAAATGCGCGCTCGTATTAAAGCGTGATCAGAGTCTAAACAAGTATTCCAATACGAGCGACAATCTTCTATTGAGCCTCTCCAACGATGACTGATGATAATATGGTCTATTTGAGTCCATCGTTGGTTTGGTGCAGGTGGTCGCCATGTTAGACGATGTCTCTCCTTATGCTTAAAATTAGTGCTTGCTAGAAATAAACGATTGTCTGAGCATAGTTGCAACAGACGATCACCATTATCGGTTCGTTGAGCCGGAATACTAAAACACCCACCTAAATGTCTTTCTGTTTGATTTAAGCTGCCTACCTGGGCATTAAAGTCACCCGCTACGACTACTATGTTTGAGCGCTTAGCTTTCTGAAGAAGCTCAGAGAGCTTTCTGTAAAAGTCATCTTTTACTTCATCATGGCTGCAGTCAGTGGGAGCGTAGGCGGAAACGACGAAAAGGCAACGACGTGTGTCCCTATCCTTCCGAGTTCTTATGGAGCCATTTAGCCGGACAGCACACAGGCGACTGTCAACGGGAATCCATTCTAGTAGTGCCTGTTCTGCCCTTGTACTTAGTGCTATGCCTACACCTGCAAGTCCACGAGAACTAGCCAACGGGTCGCCAGATACATGGAGGGTGTATTTCGTTGGCCGTCCATTTTGGCGAGGTGAGGTCAAGTGAATGACCACACTGCAATCCTGTATGCGTGTTTTGGAGACACAGCATACATCAATGGTACGAGATTCTAGGGTTTTAGCTAAGGAGGCCTGTTGACCGATTTGACATAGGGTACGTACATTGAAGGCTACAATGTGTAGTTTGGAGCGAGGTTTTAGTAGACCTGGGACAGCGTTTCGCGCACTAGAATCGTTGGCCATGGTGACACTTGAGGAGGAAACCGAGAGAGGAAATTTAGTGTTGAAAGTCAAGGTAGAAGGAATAGTAGGAATTGAAGAAGGAGATTGATTATGAATACAGTGGTCTTGAGTGCTGTTAGAGGTATGAGGGCAGTTATCACTTCCCGGTTGCCCACACCGTGGAAGGGTTCTTCTAGAGGTACCTGAGAAGGAAATTGGATTAGAAGTGGTCTTAATGACCTGAGAGCATGACCGCAGTGCCCAAGGGACAACTGCTTGAGGTCGGTCACACACGACCTTTTTGTGGGTAGTTTTTTTGTTAGCTCCGTACTTGTTCGGACCTTACCGCCGGAGACGGATATCCGTGGGATAAGGTGTGCATTTTCAGGGTCAACCTTTCCTAACCCCACCCCTCCTTGTGGGAAGGCAGCATCGCAGTTATACTGGTTGTCTGAAGGAAACATCTTACTGCTGTCACACCTGTGTACAGTCAGCAGTACGACTTCGCCTTCGGACCTTGGGTTTGCTGCTTTTAGTCTCACCGCTCTTCAACCGACCTGTCTGGCATGGTAGGACCTCGAGGAACGATTGTTCCAGTCAGTATAGCTCGATTGCTTCATCACGATGGGCACGCCCGACCACCTCGTCAAGATAGCAGCAACGGTCGGGTTTTCTCATTCGTGTATATCGGCTGTGTTTATGTACAAGAAGTTTATATTTCAGTGCTAGAATTCGTTGACCACAGATATATAACTTTATACATAGTATTTACGTTCAGTGAACTATTTTTGTTTTTCGAAAAATAACATGTTTGACACACTGAACACTGATAGCAAGCTCTAAATATCTTGATAGCTCGATGGTTGTGGTCTAAATAGAAGTTATTACAATTACACCTCAAAATATAACATCGACAATAAGATAGACAGAATATAGTCTCAATCAACATTGAATCTACACTGAAAATGTCTTTTCACATAACTCTTGTGCTCATTATTACTATTGAGCTTCAACCTTCTGTTAAACTTTACTTCAAAACTCATAGATGAGTGAGTAGTTATCGCTTTCATGTTTCAGTGCCCCATTGCAACATTGTCCATAGAAATTGATAAACACTATACGACTAGAATAACATGACACTGATCAACATCCAGTCATCTATCAGTTGTAATTAATTCCGAATAGCTTGTGGGTCTTTTATCGGACCCCTATTGGATCGTATGAATGTTATTGAAATACACATGTCTTCTATCCTCGTTTATAATTAACAACTTAATCCACGTTAGTGAATAACGGAGTTAAATAAGTCAAGTACTAGGATGAATTTCGAATACGTATATTTCATACAATAGTTGGTCCAGACAAACGATCAAAGAAATGAATCGAAGAGAGGGGAGCGAAGCGAAATGACGTGTAGTGGAGAAGGCGTGTGGGCCAACTCCATTTAACCAAGCGTTAATCAGTATTTATAGTCACACAAAAATAAGCTACAGATATTTGATCAGTAGGATAAGATGCACACACATATACGCTTATATAAAAAAGTCGGAGTTGATAAGTGAATAATTAAATAGGTCAAAAGGTGACTCAAGAAGAATGAATAGATAAGCCTGTCCAGAAGCTAGAATACCTTTTGTGGACCTAACATAGTAACCGACACTACAAGCTTTATTTCAACGCCGTTCAAAATTGCGAGTAGTGACAAAGAACAAATACGCATAAGAATCAAAGCACCATCGTTCTTGAAGGTTGAACCACTGAGTGATTTTAGTCAAACAAACAACGAAAATTAGGAAGTACTGTGCATCTGTCTTGTCTAAACATAGAACTCCATAGCAACATGCATCCACAAACACACCGCAATTCATCGAACTGAAGACCATCAGGTCTTGCGTTGTTCACTTAAGCTTCAAGACACTAAATCAGAACCCAATGGTCTGGATTCATAAAATTAATCCATTCTCAAAATTGTGCATTCATCTTTCATTCACTTTCATGGATGACTTTCTCACATTCTACATGGTTAATTATGCTGATTACACCTTCTCAATATAGATGGGCGTACTGAACACTCACTACATTTAGCTATAGTTTACATAATTCATATTGTTTCACATATTATTTATTGTGTTTGTCAATGGTTATGGTGGAAAACTGATAACATTTTATTTGTCTTACCCTATGTCAGCTGTAATGCTTAACATTATGTCAAGGCCGTATGGATTATTCTGGCTTCTGGACAGACCAATTTATTTATTCATCTTGAGTCACATTTTCACCTTGTTAGTGTTTACTTCTTAACCTTGACCGTTTTTATATGAGCGTACGTGTATGTATCGATTGTCTCTAGCTTATTGATGTCGGACAATAAATATTGAGTCAAGGTCTATCAAAAATAAGTTGGCACACTCGCTTTTTCCGCTTTGCTTTGATTTCCCGCTTCTTATTCTGAATATCTGTCTGTATAAATGAGTGCTTGAAATAAATTCATCCAACGCAACCCGCATTTGGCTTCCTATTACCTCTTTTACACAAACGAGATTAGTCTAGGCAGTATAAAGAGTTAAATGAGAAATTTAAGTTCATGACATCTTTATACGTTCATTCAAATTGAAGTCAAATAAAATCTCTCCATTTCAATTAACATACAACCTGATACAAATTATATCCCATAGTGATTATTTCAAAATTAACAAAACCAACCAAGCTAACTTTACTAACAATCTTTATAAGCAAAGTTGGATAGTGGCTAGCAGTGCGTTTTGTCCTATTTGGGACTCGCCAGCTGGATATGCCAGTATCTCAGAGTTGATGTCCACTCCGGGACTTGAACTCAGTACTGTTCGCTTCGAACGTAATCGCGTTCGAGTCCCAGATTGAACATCAACTCTGAGACACAGGTACACCAAGCTGACGAGTCCTAAATAGGACGAAACGCCCATCCTGGATTCTACTGCTAACCACTATTCATCTCTGCTTTTGGGCATTATAGTTAAATGCAATGATAGAATAACCTCAATATATTTGTGTGATACATATTACACTGTTGTTTCATGTTATGAATTTCAACAGTCTATCTAATTTTCTAATCATTTTGACAGAAATTCAATTAAGAATAAATGAAAAGAAAATTAATTAATATGAACAGTTTACTGAAAAATCAAACAATATAAGAAATACTCGTCATGCAAATTAAGCTAACTGTTACGTCCGTGATCTGTCTACCCACTTTCGTACCGAGGATAACTTGTCTAACGTAGACCTTGACGCAATAGGTTGACTGGCTTAACCTTAAGGCTAGTATATATGAGTTCGAAGTGGGGTAGAGAAACGAAAAACTATTCTATCACCTGGTTGACTGACAGGCACGCACGACAGAGAAAACAAGACAACTGGATCACTACTCGATTTATTCCCAATTCCGATCTGGTACCTGATTTCAGATTAGTGTAAAAAGATACATGAATAAACAGATGACCAACCCGAAATACAATTATATCCAAACTTGGCATTAGAATAGAAAAATAGAGTACCAGAAGTTACGTTTAAATAACAATAGCTTAGGAATAGGAAAGGGTATGGCAATGTATTATGCGTCAAACGAAAGCATATGGTTTGTGGAATAGCCTAGGGATAAAACTAAATATTAGCACTTTAAAAACTTTGAGTTTACATTACAGACTAGAGACATCGTGAGATCTTAAAATTAAAAACACTAGCTCGAAATTCAGTTATTTAGATTTTCAACACCAATCGATTGGAGATATCACAAGGTTATCTTCTATTCCCATTCGTGGGTATTTGCTTCACTCCTGACGTACTTGAACTTCACTAATTATAACATCCAGGAATAACCACCTCTCGAGATTATTCACTAATGATTAAATAACCATGATTATTTGAATAAAAAATTGATTGAAATTAAAAAGGTGAACCATTGGTTTTCATCTGAAATATCTATAGGTTAAGTACGTGCTCTCTGATTTGAAGATTTTAGGTTCACTCTTCAACATGGGTTATGAATGACCATTACTGAGGAGTTCTATACCAGGAAGACACAGCTGTCCAATGTCTCCTGTTTTTCAACAGCTCCCTAATGAAGATCGGTTCATGATGTAAACTGTGTAATTCAACTATCTCTATAAACCTGTCATACAGATAATATTCACTTATTCAATAAAAACTATTCAATATTGAATAGCAAAAAAATGCAATCAATAAAATGTTTGAACGCCTGTGAAGTGAGAGGTATCAAATACATAGTTGCGATGTTGAAACATTGAAATTAATTTTTGTTGAACTGAGGCTACGTGTGATATAAACAGGGTGGATAAAGATCAGATCCAAATTACATGTTAATCAGCAGTTCACAGGGAGGAACTAGTTGCATTCCATCTTTTCTGATCAGCTATTCCTTCCATCTTATATATGTAGTGCTTCTGCTGTCAATCTTTCTTTGTGTGCACCAAACCGTTTCTGGAGTAATTTCGTCCTTTCTAATTTGATCTTCTGTACGGTTTCTAATAAATATAGCGTTATTGCCGATATGTTCTCAATTCTCTCAAGGTTAACCAAGGATTGACTAGGATATGTTTCAAGCACTGTTTGTTCACCCTTAACGTACCATTCAGTAGATTGTATGTTTAACCTACATAACCTGCATAACATTCATCACATTTATTCTTCTAGACAATGTGCTGTTGTTTTTCCTTTGGTAACCCATCTTTAACTTCAATTAAAGTCGATCTTATGCTGACTTCAAAATAAATTAATATCATGTTCATGTAGAGCTCTCCTAATTTTCTTCGATGTTTCTGTACGGTATGAAATGACAATGATGTTCTTTCATACTCTTTATATAAAGTACATCTTAATTTTTAATTATCTTTAAAAACTCTTCAGGGTAATTGTGAATCCTGTTAATACAATCCGATATGTCCTTCATATATTGAAATATTTCTTCTAAACCAACTCGCTTGATGGTGACTCTAGGGTTATCTATATACTGGAACTAAACATGAAGTGAAATTCTACCTTCATGATTACACTAGTTTCTATGGCATACATGAACAAATTCGCTAAAATCAGGGAAAATGATGGACGTAATCACATAATTTTTTTCTGTCTATAAAGATCTCGAAATATGTGTACAAGGGGGATAGTAAACACAATTCTGAACACTTGGTAACCTTGAATCGATCGAAAGAACAACGTAAATTCGAATCTGTTTTAGATTCTAAACGATCGTAAGTTACATTCAATGCTCAATTGATAATTACATTGATGTGAACGACGTCAGGTGGGAAATACCAAATTATTATTTGTCTCGCAATGACACGGTAGCCGGCTTAATAAAATATAAAAGTCATACATTAAATACGCACACCATATCTAGAATTTTCAGTCATCTTTCCTTTCATTCATTTGGGGACTGCTTCTTAAAAAGAATGCAAAATTTCATTGGGGATTTTATCTCAAGCATCTGTAATAATTTACATCTATCTTTTATGAACATACCGATGTAGCATATCCCAACATGCCAGATGACTAGCACAAAAAACATTATTAGTTAGCGCTTAAAGTTAAATCACTGTCTAAAATATCATTCTTAAACCTAACAACCACTTGCCAAATAAAGTGTAAACTCCGCTAAAACACTAGATACCGCACACTTATTGAACAATGGAAAACGGCTAAATGGCCTCATACTTCTTGTAGCTCTATCAAAGCTTGGTAAAAATCTACTGATATTGAATGGCTAGGAGATTTAATGACCCTGATTTACGAATATTTAAAGTTAAGCGAAAGGTTATTGATATTGAAAATCGAAAAACCAGCAATATGAAAATGTTCAACGATACGACTATAATGCATTCCTACAAACTATCTCCAGTGATTTATCCCGACATAAACTGTAAATCCTAATTTTAACATCTACTCTTAACTCTGAATCAAATCCTAACCTCACATCTTAACTTTAATTGACCATCTAGGTTTTTGTATAATAAATGATTCAGTTACATCGTGTGTATTCGCAACAGTAGAGAACAAGCTTAATTTTCTTTAGGTATGTATAGTATTTTTTTTCGGACATTTAAAACATGATGGGATATTATGATTAAGAATATCTGATTAATGTTTTGCACGTAAAGGGCTTGCATGAAGACCTGAAATTCCCGGTTAGCTTCACGATGATGTCGTAAATAAAGACTCCTGAGGAGCCCCATATTTGAGTAAAACATTTGCCCGTTGTTTGTAAATGACCTCAAAGTGTGTTGTGTATTGGAGAAACGTGCAGCGAAGTAAGTGTGAAAGAATCTGAAAAGTTAATTGATGATTAATTAAATACATGAGATATATTTTCATTTACTAATCAAAACGAATGACACTGGCAAAAGATTTACAACAGTAAACTAAATTAAATGGAAAGTTGATGGCGTGAAATTTTGAACAGACTAAGCATATATGACTTATTTTGATGACTAGTTAATCGGTCATTTATTAATCTTTCATTGGGACCACTGATTTGAGTTAAACAAGTTGTGATGTGTGCTTCTGATGTTGACAGATATAAGTAGTATGTATCATCAGTCAGAAGTGAAATGCCTGGAGGCAGAAAGATGAGAAGATCAAAGATAAGAGAAAGAGAAAAAGAATGATTGGTTTGGAAACAAAAGTCTGAGATGATTAACTGATATTTGCAAAAGAACGAGTCAATTTTTAGACAATTGATTGACATTTTGCAACTTTAGTACTTACTATATGATCCTCAGATTTTACTAAGATATTCTGTAATTTCGTGTCCAAATTCATTTGGTTGCCCCCACTTGTGTTCTCCTTACTCGACTTCCCTAATTATGCCATTTTAAATGGTTAATCGTGAAACAATACAAGTTTTAGCTTTGAGTTGAATCGTTTTGTGGTGTGGGTTACTTATATCCACATAAGTAGTATAAAACGATGGTCAGGCATAGAATGTATTTCAGTAGAAGATCGATAAGGAAAGAATGGAAACGAAACGCAATTGGTATGAAAATGCATGAACAATAAAATCCAAGACGACGGACTGATATTTACAGAAGAAACAGTCAAGATTGAGACAATTGATTGATAGTTTGCAAATTAACTGTTTACTGTATGGTTGTCAAATTTTAGTGAGATATTCTGTAATTATGCGTGTAATACCTTCGGTTGTCCGCACCCATGTTCTTGTTCACTACAGTTTCACCGATAAACTTTCTTTACCATTCCTGAACATTATCAATGATGTTTGGTTCAAATAGAATTAGGTCTATTTGTTATTATTAGTCCAGAAGTGATTATGTCAAATCCCGTGGTAAGTTTGAAAACTATTCATGGACCAATATTATATGTATATTTCCTATTGTATAAGTAACTTGACTATTCATATTCATATTCCTCTTATTATAAGCTGTATTTTGACCTATAAACTATTATTATACGATTCACCATTCTTGAGTTATCCTCAGTCTATTAACTACTGCCTCCCACATTCAGAGTCACATTTAGCTAAATCTTGTACAAATGTTATTTTCTATTTTATGGTACAATGTGGTCAGTTTGTTTGGTACATAAAACCCAGTGTGTTTGAGGATAATGATTCATATTGCAGATGCTGTTATTGGTGTTCTGGACTTAACTGGCTGGGCTAAGGCAGAAATCAGGACTGATAAGTGCTCGAGACTGCTCATGCGCTTTTCGTGTGTCATCGTGTCGATCAATAAAATCACTCCTCTCTGATTGACGGGGATCATCACGTCATATATATCAAACAGGACACTCACTCACTCGATATAACAGATAAAAACGTAAAAGTTTCAAGCATCAAATTATACAATATTGTAAGCAAAGATTGATAAGGCTATATCGAGGCAATACGCACAGTATACACATATGCCAAATAAGAGACTGACCAGTTACAGTCCTTAACATCAATGGGAAGATTCAAACAAACAATACTAAGTGAAATTATACAATAGATGTATTTTTATATAGTTAAGATCATGAGTCAATTGAAACTAGATCACCGTGGAATACCTGGAAGGATTTACTTTTTAAGTAGTATATCTATCCCCACTAAAAAAACATTTGATTATGACTATTCATTTCACAGGAAATATAAAACTAATAAATTATTCATGGGATTGTATTCCATTCAACTATAAATGAAATAATTTAATCCTATCAATCTTGACTAGATCATTCTGACATAGTGAATTCTTCAAACGTAAAAAGGGAAAAGAAAAAAGAAAAAAAGAGAAAAAAACGATTTTTGATTTGATCCAACCCAAGAAAAACAAAATACATTAAAGCAAATATACTTTACATAGAAACCATTAGGCAAAATACAAAAAAATGTGAGTAAAACAAACAAACAAAAAAAAGGAAACGTTTGAATGACACTTTTCTCGTTATTAATCTGGAATAGTTTTTTTTTAAATCATTAAAAAATGACAGTTTTTATAGGAGTAATCCGATTTGTACACATTTCTATATCTTGAAAACACCCTAAATGAACATCAACATTGGGATGTAATTATATTCAGTTAACAAGTCTTAAATAGGACAAAACATGAGTTCTGGATTCCCTGTACTAACCATCATTCATCTCTGTTGATTTTTATGTTTTGTTTATAGTTAATATCCTGAATGAATTATATTAATTCAGTATATAATTTATCGGAAACTTTGAATATTGAAAAGTTGAATAAACGTTACAATTACTTTGTTCAATTTTATAGTTGAAATCATGAGTCGATGGTAGCTAGATCACTATAGAAAACCTGGAAGAGCTGGACGGCCGCTTCGTCTCAGGTTGTGACTCCTCAACAGTGCGCATCCAAGGTCTCACCTCGCAAGATTTCAACCCAGGACCTGTCAGTCTCGCGCGCGAGCACTTAACCTCTAGACCACTGAGGCGGCCGGCATCCAACGGTGTAAATTTCTAACTTCAATCAATCCACAGAATTGAGCAACCAATCACCATTGCCTTCAGTGAGTTACTATCTCACAACAGACCCGATCGAACTCCACTGGTCACTTCTGTGTTAAATAATTATTCCGAGAAAAACAAAACTGAAAGACGAAACAGCTTTTATGACGTTTCTTTTTTGTCCTTGAATGAATGTTTTAACACAATGCTTCGTATAGTTTATTCTCAATAAAAGAATTTGATTATCATAAAAATTTTGTATACACTTAAAATTGCTTAGCTTCTGTATTCAAAATCTTAAGGATTAAACTAATTGGATGGAATTCAAAAGATAACTTTGAAGCTTTATTTGCATTACACGTTATATTATGGACTAAACATTTTTGATTAAATATTCATTCAGTAGATAAACTAGTCGATTTCAAACCACCATTGAAAACCTGGAAGTATTGGATGACCGTTTCATTCCAGTATAGGACCATTCGAAAGTGAACACCCACAATCCTAAACGCAGGAATCGAACTCAGAACCTTCGGTCTCACGCGAGAAGGCTCAACCTCTAAACCACTAAGTCGACATCCAACAATGTCAATGTACAACTTCAATCAATCCACGATATTGAGCAACGATCTTTGATTGTATTCAGTGGGTAACTGCTCCACACCCAACACAGCTGAACTACACTGATCACGATCCCCTCACAAAGCTAGTGAGCATATGATGATTAGATGAAAGAATTTTCAATTGTTAGCATAAAAATATATAAATGTATGGGGCCAGTGTTATTCCTCTTGTACGTAAATGATCTCCTTCGTCTACTGTCGTCATCAGTCTTGCTATATGCTGACGATGTCAAGATGTGGAGAGCGATACAAGGTAAGGGCGATAGCTTAGAACTTCAGAATGACCTGGAGAGATTATCTGAATGGTCCCAAACCTGGCAGTTGCCGATAAATACTTCCAAGTGTATTGTGATGCATATTGGTAATCAAGGTGCAGATACATACAAGATGAATAACACTAAGCTACCTAATGTCCAGGCACACAATGAATTAGGAGTCATCGTTAGTCAAGACTTAAAAACTACTGCACACTGCCGTGCAATAGCCGCCAAAGGTTTTACAACTTTATGGTCTATACGTAGGGCTTTAGTCATGTCGACGCTAAAACGTTTTTGACTTTGCATACAGTGTTCGTGCGTCCTAAATTTGAGTACTACACACAAGCAGCTAGCCCCTGACTAAAAAAAGACAGTGAGCTCCTGGAAAGGGTTCAGAGAACAGCAACTAAGCTGATTCCTGGAATAGCGAAGCTCCCGTATGATACTAGGCTGACCAAGCTAAACCTATTCCCGCTGTCATATCGAAGAATCAGAGGCGACTTGATTACAGTGTTCAAATTGCTTAGTGATAAATTTGCACCTGATATACCCTCATTTTTCTTGTCTTTCAAAACAGAAAATTTACGAGGACACACCAAAAAAAGTTTACAAGCCCAGAACAACTTACTTGTCAGCTGACTATCAACTTTGCCATCGAATCATCAACGGGTGGAGTTCATTACCTCAGGACGTGGTTGAGGCTCCATCCGTCGACTCTTTCGAAAGAAAAATGGATCAATTCAGAGACCATCATTGCCAGGAATAACACAGGCCATCAAGCCTCCTGTCCTTTCCAAACTGAAACTGAAACTGATAGATGATACGCTATAATGTGACATGGTTGGATGACTGTTTCTCGAGAAATCGAAATATTATTTTGAACCACCCAATAATATGTTATCCAAGATAAAAGCACAAGCCAAAAAGGATATGTAAAAATATGGAGAATGATACTACAAAATTAATATGATTAGATATCATGATCGATAGGATCATATCAATTTTATACATCGCTTACTCTTCACTGAATTAACTTCGATCTGATAGTATTACAATCCAGTCTATCATATCAATTTGGTATGTAGGATCAACCAGGTATACAAAGAAAGCGATTCCGATTATTTTTATCTTTACCTTTTCATAAACCTACCTAATAGTTTTTAATTTAATCAACTAATGAATGTTTACCAAGTAGAAAAACGTATTGTCAATTTTCCTGATCGTTAATTTGATAATTGAACAGTCCTTGTGTGTAGAAGTGAGTCTGAGTGGGTGGGTGTTTAACTGAATTTCCCTTGTTCATATGTAATTGATAAAGAATATGAACAGTTCTTAAGTGATCAGCATGATTTATGAGAGAAATTTTTTTATGAGAATGGGGTTATGTGGAGATTTTAGTAAGTTCATATGGTTGAAATTATGAGTCAATTGAAACTAGACCGCCATGGAAAACCTATTGTGGGACTCCTCAGCAGTGCGCATCCACGACCTTGCCTCGCGAGATTCCAACCCAGAACCTACCAGTCTCGCGCCAGAGCATTTAACCGATAGACCACCGAGCCGGCATCCGATGGCGTTTATGTCTAACTCCAACCAAACCATGAAGTTGAGCAACCATTCACCAATTGTCTTCAGTTAGTTGACATCTCACAACAGACGTGGTTTGAACTCCACTGGTCACTGCTTCTCACTAGAACTCCTGGATTTACTTCTCGAATCTCGCGAGGCGAGGTCGTGGATGCGCACTGCTGAGGAGTCCCATAATAGGATGAAACGGCCGTCTAGTGCTTCCAGGTTTTCCCTGGTGGTCTAGCTTCAACTGACTCACGCTTTCAACTATGAAAATACTAAATCTCCACAAAACCCCTTCTGATAATTATAAAATCGTATGTTTTTCTGCGGAGGCTTGAACGTTAAAAAAATATGCTACTTAATCCTTTATCAGTAGTCAACCTATTCAATAAAAATTTCCATCTGCTGTAGACCTGCAAGTGATTGATTTGATACTGAAGTAATAATCTCAATCAAGATTGTTTAGATTTTTCTAATTTTAGTTTTTTTTTCTTGAACACATAAATAATCAAATACTTTTCGATAGGTAACATATTTCATACTTCTTGATTTAGCTACATTGATCTACCTAACAAGTGAATGTATATAACCGACTTGAAAACATTATGCCTAGTTATATCAGGTCACATACTGGGTAGAATGAAACTTATGGGACTGTTCAGAAGAAAATTAGTGCTGTCATAAGACTTACTATATCTAAATTATTGTCAATTGAATATCATTAGAAGAGAGGGATCTGTAGAGATTGTGGAGTTTTCACAATTTGAAATCATGAGATGATCCTAGTTAGATCACTCAGTCTCAATGGTGATCTAGATACGATCAGTTCATGATTTCAAACTATGGAAATTAATTATTCACTGCTTAATCGCTTCTCCATTACACATAGTTTGATTGTATATAATGTATGATTCTTTATTTATGGCCTATTACTTTCTGGTAATTAATTCACATAAACCTATGAGTTTCTAAGTCAGGATGACACTAGATAATAGAAAGTGAATCTGATTTCTAACTTCATCTTCTGATTAGACACTGGGTTAGATGGAGCTCGTGGACCAATAAGAATTATAGTATCGATCGTTTCTTCATGATCACTGGGTGACTGGCCTAGAGAAGCTTGTTGGTTTAATAAGTAAAATAAAGAACTATTCAATATGCTGATGCAATAATCAACTGCTCCCGTAATTAAGTGCACGAATACATAGGTGTCATAAGAAACAACGAATCACTGTTTTGAAAGATACATTAACTACTAATTTCATCATTCTTCACAACTTTATCTTCCCTTGGCTGCCTTTTCAGTACTTTACATCGGTCAACAATTGACAGTTCGAGTCATATTTACTTACCACAAGGACCTGTCTACACTAAAACAGATGATAGTTCTTACAACTAAGTTTAACTATTTCAGGATAGTTTTAACCAAGTATTGATATATATTTCAATACAAAAATGTACCTATACACTTTTGTAAAACGTTTAAAACCTGCTTTAATGCTAAATTCCTTAAGATACAATCAGAAATTCTACAACGCATACATGCAGTTCCATTTCGTCCTTGTTTATTCTTTTGAGAAACAAGAAAATACATTAGAATTCATGAATTAAGTGTATTATGTAGTGTACGCATGGTCAAAAACTATTACAGTTGACAGTGAATGTCAGACAATAACACTGGTGATATATACATGTATACGTTTCTTGAGTAGTTACAGATCAGGTACATATATCTAGGCAGAAGTTAAAATACTATTCCTTACTGTAGTACTAAATGAAACAATTATTATATTTCCATTTGATCGTACAATAGGCTGGGCGAGCATATACATATTACGTGCTTACACTTACATACTGTCTGGAGGTCGAACGGTAGGGAAAAGAATATAAACTAGGGATATTATTAAAGAGAGTCATTCTATTATCTATTCAAGGTTTCAGCTTACATGTCAGAACAGAAGAACAATCATTTGTAACATGTGTAGATTATAATTTAGTTTGGTAATTAAACCTTAATTATTCGTTTTACTTTTATCATCTGTGTGATGAATTAAATGTATCGTAGGCAGTGTATCTTATAACTGAATGGGACCATAGAATAAGACAATCGTCAGGATTACATTTTCGTAATTTAATGCTCTTCTACATGAAATATGCTCATTCTTCGTTTTTTTCTTTGTTAACTTTACAGGTTTTAATATTAATATCTTTCCAATTCGTTTGTTTATTATCATCATTGGTGTTACAATTAGTTACTTCACTCTGAAAAAGAACATGTTCAGTATCCACAATCACAAAATGATTTCTAAGATAAAATTTTTAGTGCTAATAAGATAATTTATGTAAAACAAAATAAATCTACCGACTTCAGGACGTTATGCCGACCGAAACTAAGACATGAATACAGCCAATGTGATGATGAATGGACAGATCTTCTGATTAAGGTGAGTAGTCAACGAGATAATCATTGGCAGACGGGTTGATAGTAGGGATAGAAGATATATATTCGTGAATAAGGTGATATTAAGTTCTGTAAGGGGTGTGTGGGTGATTTCCACTTCCAGGTTGACCACACCGTGAAAGGATACTACATCTTGAGGTACCTGAAAACTAAATTAGTAGGTCTTAGAGACCGGAGAGTGATACAGAGACTGCTTGAAATCAGTCACTTCTAGTTCTCGTGTAAAATACAGAAGCTTAAAGATCATGATGCTGGAGACGAGAACCCGTAAGATAAGATGAGGTCTTACTTTTAACCTCCCCTTCCGCTGAGACCTAAATACTGGTTGTTTGAAAAAGCTTACTTCAATCATACTCCATGTACAGTCAGTAATATGTTGCCCCCGGACTTTAAGTTGCCGCTTCCAGTCTTGTTATATTCGCGTCGCTTATTACTTATACTCGAAAAAACGATAAACCACTGCAATTCGCACAAGGTGAATTAAGAATACCAAGACTGGTACACGTGAAGATTTATTAAACCCAAAACACAACCCTGGTCGAAAACGAACTCATTTACAAAACAATTGGACGCCCGATTTAAATCACATATATCGTGAATATCTAGAGTTATAATGTTATGACTTTTGCCCGTCAGTTATCACGTGATAAAGTCGTCTCTCACAATACCGGCTTATATGACCTTGTTCCTGTGCTAAACCAATGACATATCAACCAGCACTGGTAGCCTTGAGTCAATTCTGAATCCTTATTGATCATCAAAATAGTGACTTCTCATGCTTAAGTTCGTAAAGTGAGTGAGTTAGTTTTTCTACAGGATGGGGGCGCTAACCCCATGCCCAACCCTCCTCCTTTACCCGGGCTTGGGACCGGCAGTAACTCTAAAAGAGCTACAGGCGGAGTTTAACTTGATGCTACTAAATATTTAAGTTATGAACGACTATCGACCCCCCCCCCTATTTTAAAAAGAACATTGAACGTATATGCGATCTCTCTTGTATTATTGATCACCAATTTACTATCCAAATGATTATTAATATAATGAATTCAAAAGAAACATTTGTAAACACAATTCCTCGAAAATATTTAAAAGTAAGGAAATTTGCATGTAAAACTCGACCTTAAGCTGATGATAACTTCATCATGAGTGCGGGATCATGGATGAGCACTGCTGAGGAGTCCCATAATAGGACGAAACGGCCGTCCAGTGCTTCCAGGTTTTCCATGGTGATCTAACTTCAATTGACTCATGATTTCAACTATGATAATAAAAAGAACATTACTCTTTAGAACCACTGAAACAGAGATAAGACAAATATATTTATCTGTATAGTACTCTTACATAATAGTGCAAAATTCATACCTAAATAATGTCATGATACACACATACACATATATAAATACATAACACAATGAGTTGACATATTAATGATAATGGATAACTAGTATGACAGTGGTAATGATGATAATGATGATGAATAGGTTAAAGAAAAGTATATCAATACATATAAAAAGGTAAGATTATGTATCACAATAGCTTTGTGCAAGAAAAAAAATAAACAAATAAATCAATAAAATCACTAATAATCAATTTGTGTTCTCTTCAGTTAAGGAGTTATGATGGGGATCTTTAAATGAATGATAATAATCATTGACTGGTTCATCTAAATAACAAATCATATTCGGTGTTTGTAATTCAGTAAAATATGATAGCTGTGAAGTATGATTATCTAAATCCAAATATTGTTTTTTATTGTTGTTGTTGTTGTCTACTTCAGACTCATTATTGTCATGACTGATATTATCAGTAGTAGTATTAGTAGTAGTGGTGGTAGTAGTAGTAGTAGTATTAATATTCTCATCAATAAACTGGAAAAGAATTTTAAAAGAAGAACATAATATAACACTTGGTAATAAACAAACTAGACAGCTTCTGCATCCTAGAATGAAATTACTCAAAAGTGCGTATTCACAACCCTAACGGGTAGTTTGAAGCCATGAAATCTAGGTCTCACAGCGAGCACTCAACCTTTAGGCGGCCAACCTTGGCGGCCTGTTTAAACATCTGGGCTGCCTGTTCCTGTCATCTAGATATTTCAACAAGTTATCTGATTTCGTTTGTTTTAATACATCACTATGCCTATTAATCGCACAACCTATTCAGGTGCGTTTCTGAAAAGTGTAAGACCTTTCGCTGTAAAGGTTACAGAAGGTTTAATCAGACATATCGTGGTTGCTGGCAATATGCAGCGACAAGAATGTACATTATCCAGATGTCGATTGACTGGGCTGCTAAGTTCTAACTGGCGATCACTCAATATTCATCGTCAGGAAGGACGAAGAAGTAAGAAACGGAAACTTGTTGAAGTACTTTGTGCTGAGAATTCTATATTGTACCAAAAATATAATATTGAATAAAGCTAATAATAATAATAATAATACTGAATTGAGATATATAACTGCAATCGATTTCCGATATTGAGCAACTAATTTTTAATGTCTTTGGTGGGTATCCCTGTTAAACCCGACAATGTTGATCACAGTTTCTCACTAGAACCATGAGAATCACCTCCTGAAATTAGTCCCATACTAGAACAAAATAAATACCTAGTGATTTCCGATTTCCAATGGTCAACCAACTTAGGTCAGATCGTGATATCATAAGTCAAATGCTGAAAACATTACAACTGAGATGACAGATTATGAAGAGCAAGATGAAGTACAAAATTTAAAAATATATGCAAGTAGTCACCCGTTTGAGGATGAATTAGGTTACCTATTACTTCAGGTTAAACCTGTTGTTAAGGATGTCCTAGAAATCTTGGTTTGTTTTATTTCACACAATCTGAATCTTTAACCCTGAAGAGAAGAAAAAACTCGCAATAGACCAACTATTTACATTCACTAATATACAACTTTTGCCTTCCTGTTGTTGGTCATCCCACCAACTTAACGCTAAATCCTTTTATTTTCCAAGGTTAAAGATGGACTATAGACAGAACTGTATTATGATTTTAGACTCTTGTGGAGAGAATAAAACGCTCTCCCTATGGCAAAAGATCAATCTACATCAATTAATGTCCACACAAAACAATTATGTTTAAATTGTGTGATATCGTACACCGTTAGAATATGTTATTGTTATATCAATCGTAACGCTATGATCCTACTCACTGCCTTCTCGTGGCATTACTGTTGTTTACGAAATTGAGAGGACGAAAAGCGAATGTCGGGCGCTTTAACCGGGTTGGTGGACAAGGCGAGTCCACCTAGGGGAGTTGGAAAACCCTGATTCCAAACCAATGGTGCACATGGGCTGACTCCAGTATCCTGAGGGAACAAATGGCGTACGAATCAATCGTTGATCACCGGCTACCATGGGACTGCATCTCCTCACGATGCTCCACTGCCTTGTGGATCAGATCTTTAGGTCAAAGGCTCCAGGTGTGGCCCCCTACGAAAACCACCTGCTTCAGTTTGGGCACCTGGGCAGTATCACAGCCCTCAAGCAAATCGAATGAGATTTGTATGGCGCATATGTATCTGGTGCTTCCTTGTACCAATATTTATGTGTTTAAATAAATAAAAATAAACGCTATGATCTGATTTATAATCTGTCTAAATATATAGGACGTCACAAAACTTTAACTCAATTACAAAAAAGGAACTTGGTGATTGCAATGAATAGTAGTATTAATTACTAACCTCTCGAAAAAGCAAACTTTTCAAAGCTACTACAAGACATAAGAGACTCTCTTGGATTAACCTAGTCTAAAGTGTGACAAAAGACACTGGCGACACTGAAAAACAATCATGAAGTACTGTAAACTGATTAGAATACGATTTTATGGTCAAGTGAGCAAATGAAGTATCAGTAAAAGTTTGCTGAGGAACTAACTAGATAAAAGATAGCGGCTCCTCGACTTTTGCGCAAAATTCAAAACGTAGTGATAGATAGTTCTATGTAAGAACTAAGCGAAACCTATGAATATTTAGTTATTTACACGTTTAAAATAGGCAAACATGTAAAGGCTAAAATTATGAATTAGTGAGGGTGTATTAAGTATTCTTGATAATTGAAATCAAAGAACTGTATAACTACTTATCTGCACCACTACAATTCATCCTTCTATTCTATTTTTAACGACTATACCAAGCCCTAAACCTAACACCTGAACTTAAACTGAACTCGTAACCCAAACTTGAAATGTAAATGTTCATCCCAACCTTATTGTTTTCCGAGCTTTTACGTGGTTTAATATTCATTTTTTTAAAACCTGCATTTTGATTGGCTAAAAATTAGCTTTATTTTCTGAAGGTCATTTGAAAGGTCACTAAAGGTTACCAGCAACATAAGCACGCTTTCAACAAAATATATTTTCAAACTGAAATCTGTCCAGAGAAGGGAGAATCGATAGAAAAAAAATGTGAAATTTTCATAATAATAATAATAATAATAATCATTCCCACACATCAACTATCCTTATTAACTATTAGCAAACAGTCTAGATATAAACGCCTACTCTAATTCAGATTATAGGACAATCTCTAAGATCCATAGAAGGTGTGTAGCTCTTACAGTATACCACACCTTCAATCAAATAAATATATTATTTGAATTATGTAACTCAATAGTAATTCGTAAACTATCCAATGATTCACTTAGTATTGTTTGTTTGAATCTGCCCATTGATGTTTTTAGGACTGCATCTGGTCAGTCTCTTATTGGCATATGTGCATACTGTGCGTATTACCTCGACATAGCCTAAATTCACAAGCATGGTAAGCAAAGATGGATAGTGGCTAGCAGTGGAATCGAGGACGCGCGTTTCGTCCTATTTGGGATTCGTCAGCTGGATGTACCTGCATCTCAGAGTTGATGTTTACTCTGGGACTCGAACCCAATGATTGTTGTTTATAATCTAAGTGACTATGAATTGAATCTGGATGCTAACAAAATTTTCTTATCATATTCAATGATAATTTCCTTGTCTACAATTTAAGCCTAGCTGATATGAAAATTTCATTGATCAAAGTGATATGGTTTGATGAGAAAAAAAACAAAGAAACAAAACAGACAGACAGGAGAACATACCAATCTTATGTGTCATGTGATACGAAAATAGACTATAAGGGAAAACCAATTGTATCATATTAACCAATAACAATGCCAGGTTATATTTTATTCATATTTAGGATCAAAATTGACACTTCACGTAGAATAATTCATCAGATTTTTACACCATGAAAGTAGTCGATATTATTAGGGATTGCAAATGTCAACACCAATGAACACACAATTGGTATTCTTCTTTATAAAGATATAAATGTGAAATTGATTGAAACGGTTATAAGCAATATATATCATGTCATATATATGCATTAATTCAAGTTGCCACACCTCATATCAAAGAAGACAAAGATTGGATATGAATCTTTGCCATTTTGATTGGTTCTGATTTATGTCACTTAATATCTTCAACCAGTAATGATGATAATCACCAAGATCTTAACCAGGTAGTCAACATCTACCTACATGACTCAATCCAACAATCGAATAGGAAAGGAAATCTCTATGATTCTGTAGAATAGATGGATTTATTTATAGTATTGGAATCCAGGAAGCTTGTCTCGTTCTATTTAAGACGCATCGATTGAATTTGCCTGGATTCTAATGTTGATTTTCAAACGGGGACGCGAACCTAATACTTTCCATTTCAAATTGATAACGTATTATTTACTAAGCTACTGAGTTCAGACAACTATTTATTTATGCAATGAGTATAATATTTAAATTACTATTAGAAAGGATGGAGTTCATATAAATTCAGCTGACAAGCCCCAAAAATGACAAAACATGTGTTTTGGATTCCATTGATGACCACAAGTTCATTCTATTTTACAAGAACTAGTGAAAAATGGCTATATTGAGGGAAGCCGGACAGGATGCACACATAGCAACAAAGATTGATCGAAGTTCAGTCAAGATTATCAAAAATATGATAGTCTGAAACCTTTCTAATTTATGGATATATATTAAAGAGATGAGTAATGTGACTTATTTACCAAGTATAGATTTCTGTAATCAGCTTTAACTTAAATTACTTTTGTGAAGACTAGTGATATTAACTACCTAGTTACCCAAACTACCAAATACTTCCACATCACTAAGCTACAGCCACTCTACATCCTGAATAAATTAGAAGAATGTTTTATTGTCTAAAGTCAGTTCGTGATGTAGACGATAAAATTTAACAATCTTCACAAACCCTTATTCTTTATTCCTGAAGTGAAAACGAAATAACAGGAGAGATATTCGTGTAAATCGACATTTCGTCTGCTGACTGGAACACATCACAATTTCTTTAAAATTAATCTCTGTTGATAAAATTCTACAAAGAATGAAATTTAAATTCATAATATCTCCAAAACTTAATATCAATTAATTTATTCTGTAATGGTTTGGACTATCTCATTATTGATGGTAAGATCAGTCTCTCATTAGCATATGTGTATACTAAGAGAATTAATCTATTACGTCACAAGCACTTTTAAACAAATAAATTAAAATTCATTTCTGTTTCATCAACTACCGGCACTCTGAATTCAGTAGATAAATGGATAAAGCGTTGGCATTTAGAGCGAAAAGTATACTAGGTTCGAGTTCCAAAGTGGAAATGAACTCTGTGATGTAGGTACACTCGACTGATGAGTACCCTCTCCTTCATTCAATTGCTAGCCACATTCCATTTATTCTATATTAACTTAGTACTACCTAGAGTTTTTATTTCATTTTTAAAAAAAAGATAAAAATCGCCAACATACACATCTACATTGGTAAAAATACATCTTTGAAAATATAAATGAATATCTCTGGATAGAAATCATTATGTCTAAGCATAGGATTGCCTACAAGCACATAGATATGCACACAGAATTATTTTAGGGGGGCACCAGATATATATGCGCCACACAAATCTCATTTGATTTGTGTGAGGTCTGTGATACTGCCCAGGTGCTCAAACCGAAGCAGATGTTTTTCTTAGGGGGCCACACCCGGCGTCTTTGATCTAAGGGCCTAATCCACAAGATAGTGGAGCATCGTAAGGAGATGCAGTTCCATGGTAGTTGGTGACCGACGATTGGTTCATACACCATACTGGAGCTCATATTCACCATTGGTTTGAAATCAGGGTTTTCCAACCCCCCCCTAGGTGGACTTTCCGTGTCCACCAACCCGGTTAAAGCGCCGGACATTCGCTTTTCGTTCTCTCAATGTCGTAAACAACACCCCCACCATGAGAAAAAGAAACAAACATAGAAAATAGACAAATAAACAAATACAAGTATATAAATATATTTATAATATAAAAATAAATATTAAAATACCTCTAAAATTTGACTTAATGGACTTGAATTGAATTCTTTTGATAATTGTTGATCTATAGTATTAATTGATGAAGAATATGACAAATGATTTGGTGAATAAATAAATTGTAATGATGGATAATTGGATTCAAATAATGGTGAATTTTTGTGCGTTTGAACTGTGTAGGGTTTAATTTTATTTCCAATAAATGTGAAAAGAGAAAAAAATAAGGTGTAAAAGGTTAATCATACTTTATTTTTACTAGTCAAGAGAAGTATAGTATCTGGTGCCGCCAAATGCCTTGGTACAAGATGAAAAGCGAATGTACGGCGCTTTAACCGGGTTGGTGGACACGGAAAGTCCACCTAGGGGAGTTGGAAAACCCTCATTCCAAACCAATGGTGTACATGGGCCCCAGTATCCTGATGGAACAAATGGCGTATGAATCAATCGTTGGTCACCGGGTACTATGTGTCTGCATCTCCTTACGATGCTCTACTGCCTTGCGGATCAGATCTTTAGGTTAAAGGCTCCGGATGTGGCCCCTTAAGAAAACCACCTGCTTCAGTTTGGGCACCTGGGCAGTATTAAAGCCCTCACACAAATCAAATGAGATTTGTGTGGTGCATATATATCTGGTGCCCCTCTGTACCAGTACTTATGTGTTTAAATAAATAAATAAATAGTATCTAGTATACTTTTGGGTTCTGTTAATAGGTCAGTACTATATATAAGAGAATTAATTTTCACTGAGGATTTCATTTAAATCATCAGAAGCTATCAATATATGTCTTCTATGAATACGCCACTGTATTATATCCCAACATATTGAATGAAAGAAGAAAACAACTAGAGCTTAAAATGAAAGCTTCAGTGAAAAATATCTTCTTATATGCAACACTTACCTATCAAATGAATAGAAAAATCTCTGAGAAAGGTTGGAAATCCAACATACACAAACATCCTTCAATAATGATTCATCCTTCACTAATCAAAATAGAAGTATGATGTCACATGATATAAGCCATAAGAATATTAGATGGTTATCGCTTTCGAAAAATCATGTTATTTGTTGAAAGTCAGCTCTTTATTGGACGTTTGAGATTATGTTTTGAATTCATGGCAAAAGCCAAGAGACAGGCAGTAAATCGACCAAATTTTAAATCCTTGAAAGTTATATTTTCTCTTTTGAAGCTCATCTTTATTAATATACACCTTTTTGGTGATCTACCTTATTGATGTTCAGCCCTTTCAATTGCATATTTTTTCACTCATCCCTTCGATAACCACTTTTTTGTTCGAATGGATACCCTATCGACTGACCACAGTGTTACAAATCACTATTCAGAAGAGGTTTTTTGTGGAGATTTCAGTATTTTTTTTCAAAGTTGAAATCATGAGTCAATTGAAGCTAGGCCACCACGGAAAACCTGGAAGCACTGGACGGCCGTTTCGTCCTATTGTGGGACTCCTCAGCAGTGCGCATCCACAATCCCGCACTCGCGAGATTTGAACCCAGGACCTACCAGTCTCGAGCCAGAGCACTTAATCGATAGACCACTGAGCCGGCATCCAACGGTGTTAATGTCTAACTTCGACCGATACATGAATTTTGAGCAACCGTTTACCAATTGTCTTCAGTGAGTTGTTATCTCACGACAGACGTGGTTGAACTCCACTGGTCACTACTTCCCACTAGAACTCCAAGACATGTATCTTGAAGTCAGTCACTAGTGAGCATATGATTATAATCAGAAGGGGTTTTTGTGGAGATTTCAGTTTTTTTTCAAAGTTCAAATCATGAGACTGGTAGGTCCTGGGTTCGAATCTCGCGAGTGCGGGACCGTGAATGCGCACTGCTGAGGAGTCCCATAATAGGACGAAACGGTCGTCCAGTGCTTCCAGGTTTTTCATGGTGGTATAACTTCAATTGACTCATGATTTCAATTTTGAAAAAAAAACTATTCATTATATTTCTAAACTACGTTTACCAATTTACCATGTACTTAGGTGTATGTCACAATTATTGTATGCGGACTAATGATGCTACTTAACAATCCACATGGAAATAAATGGAGTTGAATTCGAACTTACGATCTAATAGTTGAAAGTTTAAGGCCTAAACCACTGAATCCTTGACATTACTTACTTACGCCTGTTACTCCCAATGGAGCATAGGCCGCCAACCAGCATTCTCCAATCCACTCTGTCCTGGGCCTTCTTTTCTAGTTCTATCCAATTCTTGTTCATTCTTCTCATATCTGTTTCCATTTCTCGATGTAATGTGCTCTTTGGTCTTCCTCTTCTCCTTTGGCCCTGAGGATTCCTTGTGAGGGCTTGTCTTGTGATGCAGTTGGGTGATTTCCCCAAAGTGTGTCCTATTCACTTCCAGCGCTTCTTCCTAATTTCTTCCTCCACTAGGATCTGGTTTTTTATCTCCCACAGTAGCTCGTTGCTGATAGTATCTGGCCAACGGATCCGAAGTATCTTGCGTAGACAACTGTTAATAAACACCTGTATCTTCTGGATGATGGCTTTCATAGTTTTCCACGTCTCCGCCCCATACAGTAGAACTGTCTTGAGTTTCGTATTGAAAATTCTGATCTTGGTGTCGGTTGAGAATCCTTGACATTAATTACTTAAAAGAACCATGATAACTAATTCTGGCTGTTCAATACATTTTATTTGCAATTACTTAATATTTGCTTCATATTGAAAGATCAAAAAAATACAACTCAAACTGAAATTGTTTTGAAGCAAAATAAATTTTTCATTACACTTACCTATCGATAAAATATTTTCATCATTAAAATTGTTTACTGATTGATCTACCAGATGAGATGATGAAACTTCATAAGTAGGAATAATACTTGATGGACTTAACATAGTCCAACTACCACTACTATTATAACACGGACTAACTATTGACTGTTTCTGATAAAGCATTCAAATAAACAAAATGGATAAAGATACATATTTGTATAAGAGAAAGAGAGTAAAAGTTAAATACAGAAAAGTACATCCATCATAAATCTACAAGCATTCCCCAGTTAATGTTATTTAATTCTGTCACATGAAAGACTGATTACTTTCTATACGACATTAAAATCTATTTACTAAGTGTACTTAACAATTGTTAACGTTGATTTTTAAGTGGTTGTTGCTTAGTGATTTGATTAATCGATATTGACTTATACCTTCTCTCAATCTAATTAGGTTTCGACACCCATAGAGTAGTATCACTAGTCGTCACGCAAAATGTATAGCTTAAAACTGAATGTACAGAAATTTGTACATGATCAATAAGTTACATGAACTATCGACTCAGTAATACGGTTCCAGATCCTTCAGAGAATTTCAATTTCCTTAAGATTATATAGTTATTCCTTGTTGGAAAGTACCAAGTAGTATGAAACCTACGTCGATTTTCCGGTAGACTACATTCAACCACGGGATGTTGAGCTAATTAGACCAGCAACTTGATCGGTAAAATTCGACCGATACTAAGAAGAACTAGACAAACAAGACATTGCTCACTACTTAGTGATCAACCAATCATAGACAATTAAGTCACACTCAACCGATATTTAAATTAAATTCACGAAGAAATACTCAGAATTTTCCGGCATCTGATAAGTTAGCAAACGAAGATAAACTGTGGATACCAAATATATTCCTGTGTATGCTATAATTTTATAAAAATTTTGTAACTAGGATAAAACGGAAACACACGTTCACAACAGTTCAAAAGTTTATAAACGCAGATATATTTTATCCAATTAAGGTGTTTTAATGAGATCCAATAGATTGGCAATCTAAGAAAAACTTGGTAAACTTCACGAGAATAAATATTGGTAATAATTATGAAATAGCATGAATCTCAAACCAACAATATTTCAAATTACCTCGATCAATTAAGATCATTTTCAGTTATATGTAAAGCTGACAGTTCTTTAACTTCCATTCATTACAAATACAGGCCAGTTAAGAATCACAACAACTAGATATCTCACCAAGTATAGACTTGTGTATTTGACTTTAAGTCAGGTATTATGTAAGTGCTAATGATACTGACACGTTTCCCAAGCCGAAAGAGGCGAAACAGTACTAAAACTTGAAATCTACTGGTTGAAAGTCGGATGCTTTTACTAATAAACCACCTCTCTCGACCGCAGTAAAAATAACCTATTAATTTTATAAATATACACAGCAAACGTTGAGATCTTCCTTAATTAAGGAAAATAAAACTCGCCGACAGAGCATTTACCTTATTCAAACTGGATACTTTGGTTAAAGAACGAAATCGTATAAGCGCTTGTTTAAATAACTCATCAACAATTAAATATCGTATATTAGCCAATCTCTCTTCACTAGTTAACTTTGTATTTTTATATTTATATTTTGTACAGTTGTTAGTGGAATTCATCAATGGGAATGAATTTCGTTTAATAGATGTTTCATTTTTTGGACTTGAATGATTATTATTTGATAACTTGGATGAACAATTAGTTTCATTGCAACTATGTGGTAAATGAGATTCACATGCCTATAAAATGAAAGTAGTGTAGAAAAAGAAATTTGCAGATACTCAGCCTATACGCTTGATAGAAATTAGTAAATAAAGAGTAATGCAGAATAATTTGACTAAAACAATAACTATCCACTGAGACAGACAGATTTCATGTAACAAAAATACTATTTTGACCTGGCGTTTTCAACCGTTTTAAACCTACTAATAATGTACAATTTTATTGACTGGGTTTTGAGCTACGCTGAGGTACAGTGATACTACATGGGTGTAAAGATCGAGGTAGATGGAGCACAGTTCGAGCCTGTAACGTAGTGAGCCTGAACGTAGTAAACCACTACTTCAATCAAATCTTATCCAAACTAGTACTTCACTCTCTAGTATACAGACCTATCCAGAAATTCAGTCAACTACAACACAGGACCAGGCACATATATCCACCGGTCCAAGTTGCCATACCTCATTAGCGCAACAAGATTAATACCAAATTCATAGAAGTAGTTACTTCAATGGTAGTAATATATAAAAGAAAGATTGAATAGGAGGATATAATACGGGAATAAAGAATAAGTTCGTAGAAAGAAAAGCATAAAGTAATTTTATTCTCACAGTTTAAGGGGAGACAAAGAGTGCATACACCTACGCCACAGTAATCGATTTTGAGCCATGTCACTCAGAGTCTCGAACTATTGGTTACGGTAGCCCCCGCATGCCCTGGTATGGCCGAGAGTGGGGAGAGTCACGTCTTCCTCCCTAAATGCTCTCACGTGGCTGCGCGCATACAACCACTGCCAGAGAAGTCCTACTCACTGCCTTCTCGTGGAATTACTGTTTTTAACGAAATTGAGAGGACGAAAAGCGAATGTCTGGCGCTTTAACCGCGTTAATGGACATAGAGAATCCACGTAGAGGAGTTGGGAAACCCTGATTCCAAACCAATAGTGTGCATGGGCTCCAGTACCCTGATGGAACAAATGGTGTATGAACCAATCGTTGGTCACTGACTACCATGGGACTATATCTCCTGACGTTGCTCGACTGACTTGTGGATTAGACCTTTAGGTCAAAGGCTCCAGATGTGCCCCCCCCAGGAAAACCACCTGCTTCGGTTTGGGCAACCGGGCATTATTTTAACCCTCACACAAATTAAACGATTTATGTGGCGCATATCTATTTGGTGCCTCCTTGTAGCAATGTTTATGTGTTTAAATAAATAAATAACAAATAACGGTAGTCGCGCGGACCCCAACTAAGTAGTCTACATCTACCAACATGGCTAAGACCAAAAGTTAGTGGCTTCACATTTCGGTTTAGCCACCCTTAACTTTCTTCCAACAGTCTCCAACACTAGTCAGCATCGCTGTTCAGGCATACGTAACACGTGGCCCAACCATCTCAGTCGATGAAGATTCACAACCTCTTCAACTGATTTACCATATTTCATAATACTCTGCACCTAACCTCACTATTACTACTTACCCGGTGGTCTCAGCAGATGCGAGCAATAGTTCTAAGACATCTGCGATCAAATGCTAGTAACTTACAAGTGTCTTCAACTCTTAATGACCACGTTTTGAAGCCGCAAAGTGGAACAGAACGAGCTTCCGAGTGGTATACACATCCTTTAATTGATGGACGGATATCTTGCCTTCGACATAGGTGACATAAGTAGACAAAAGCCAAACAAGCTTTTTGAATCCGTGCAACGACTTCCTCAGTCACCAACTGATTAGGGCTGATCAGACTTCCAAGATAAGTGAAGTTGTCGACGCATTCGACTTTTGGTACAGTACAGCCGGAGACGGAAATCCGTGTGACAAGGCGAGGTGTGGATTTTTAGGATAGACCTTTTATAACCCCACCCTCCCTTGTGGGAAGGCAGCATCGCTGTTATGCTGGTTGTCTGAGGGGAAAAACCTTACTGCCGTCACAACAAAAAGTCAGACAACAGATATAATTAGGCATATATATTATTATGCTACGACCGTTGTTTATGCTTTATTCAAAGTCAGAGTTCATGACGGCGGCCTGCTTGAATACCTGGGCCACCTGTTTCTGACATCTGAATATTTCAACAACTTATCTGTTGTTTTTTTTTAATTTGTTTTAACACCTCATTATGTCCATTATTCGCATAACCTATACAGGCGCGTTTATGGAAAGCTTACGTCCTTTCGCTGCAAAAATTACAAACAAGTACAATAAGAGACATCGTGGTGGTTGGCAATATGCATTAAAAAGAATGAACATTAATCAAATGCCGATTCCCGAGCTGCTGAATTCTAACTGTCGATCATTAATTAACAAGGTGGATTATCTCCAATTCCTACTAAGTCAAAACATGTATCGTAATTGTGGTGTCATCACAATTCAAGAATCTTGGTTAACTGACTTACAGGACGATTGCTTAGTATCACTACGTGATTTCAATATCTATCGTCAGGATCGATCAAACAATAAAAAGACGTGTGGTGGCGGAGTAGCTACGTTTGTAAACGTTAACTGGTGTCGATCTACTTTTGCTTGTTTCAAGTTTTCAAATGACTTTATCAACTGTCTAACTTTAAGGTGCCGTCCAAAACACCTGAATAAATACAAATATATTTATGTTACCAACATCTACACGACTCCAGACTGCACATCATCAGCGCTATCTGTCTTCGCTGATAAATTTACTGAATTCGCCGTTACTGCCTTCAGTGATTCACTTTCAATTGTATGTGGTGATTTCAATTCATGTGACTGTAGCTTCCTTACATCGCTAGGTCACCTAAATGTAGTAGATTTTCCTACTCGTTTGAATGCTCATCTAGACTTGGTTTTCATTAATGATGTGGGTACCTATGTGACTCGCAAACGTTCTCCATTGTCTAGCTCGGATCGCTGTATAATTCATGTTCTACCTAAAGTATATGGAAAACATGGAAAGGGTACACACTTACACCAGACCAAAAAAGTCATATATAGGAATTACTCAGAAGAAAATATACAAAATCTGAAAAACATGTTTCGTACGACTAACTGGGGATTATTTACAGATGACTCACTAGAAAACACCACTGATGTGATCACTTGTTATCTTAAATTCTGTTTTGATATTTGCTGTCCTACCGAAACCTTCTTTTTAAGTTTTGGTCGACTTACATCTTCACAACTAAAACGACTACGGAGGGTAAAAGAAAGAATGTACAAGGAGAAAAACACTATTGAAGTTCGTAAGTTAAATGGTCATATAAACCTAGAGATTAGACGTCTCAACTCTGTGTTTACTGAGAAACTCCTATCTTGTAAAAACTCTCCAAGTATGTGGAAACTCTTTAAAGAAATTACAGGGGACAGGCAGACTCGAAGCAACAACCAGCTGAATGTTTGTGACTTAAATAAGTCTTTTGTACGTCAGTCATCTGACATCATGCTCCCTATATCCACAGGTTTGAAGAATAGTGTTCCTAGTTTCACTGAAAATGATGTCCGAAAATGTCTCCAGTCACTTAATTTATCCCAATGTTTAGGACCTGATGGTATCCCAAACCTCCTTTTTAAAAAATGTGCTGACGTTCTATGTTATCCATTCACGAATATATTTAACAGATCCTTTTCAACTAATGTCTTACCGAAAATGTGGAGAAAGATAAAGATAATCCCTATACCAAAGAAAGTATCTGGTGATAAAAATGTGAAACTTAGACCCATAGCAATAACTTCACCTTTCCTCAAAATAATGGAAAAATTACTGATACCCCCACTTCAACCTGCAATAAAAGAGCACTGTGATCCATATCAATTTGCTTACAAATGCAAAAGAAGCACATTAGATGCCATTGCTGTTCTGCATCACAATAAGGTGTTCGGCTTAGAAAAGGGTAAGAAGTATGTTCAATGCGCTTTCCTGGACTTTACTTCTGCTTTTGATTCTATTCCAAGACACCTCTTACTTAACAAGCTGATTAGCGCCAACACTGACAGGTGGATAACCAATTGGCTATGTTCCTACCTTTCTGGAAGAGAACAGTACACTGTGTTTGAAGGAAAGTATTCAACGTCTCTGCTGTCTACTGTAGGTGTGCCACAAGGAGCTGTTCTTTCACCTCTCCTTTTCTCCTTTTTTCTGCATGATCTGCCATCTTCCACAGAAAACACTTTTGTAAAATATGCGGGCAACCTCATTGTGTGTATGCCAATTTCTACTTCCTTACATCCCATAGAAATGAACGAGTTTTTATCTCGCATTGAATGGTGGTCTGTTGGTAATGGTCTCTTACTTAATCCGTCTAAATGTCAAGCTGTTAACTTTAGCTTGAGACATGGACAGAACCTATACTCTATTTCGGGATCCCATAATGCTTGTGCCATTTGAGACTCCTTAATAAACACAGTGTCGAAGGTCAAATATCTTGGTGTCATTTTTTCCTCTGATCTTTCTTGGTCTTCTCATGTTTTACTGTTATCGAAAAAAGTTTACCGTTTGACTTACTACATAAAGAGGCTGCATGCTTTTGGGATTACTCACCATTTACTCTTACAATTTTTAAATTCCTGCATATTACCTATTATTCTTTACTGTTCTCTATTATTCTTTCCCGGGCTTTTGAGAAAAGACTTTGCTGTTTTGTGGAAAGTGCTGAAGGCAGTTTGCAAGGTGTGTGATGAATCTTTTGAGGTCATTATTAATATGCTTGTGGATAGACATCTTAAGTCTTGCAAACTCTTGACAGGTGTTATCTTATCAAATACTAACCATCCACTTCAGTCATATCTTTCTCCTTGTATATCTTCTAGTAGAACGAGACGTAAATACATAAAAATCCATGCACGCAAGCAAAGCTATAAAAGTTCTGTAATACCTTATCTAGCAAATATACTTCGTGACGAACAGGCTGTTAGAGTTGACCTAGTAAATAACCTGTATTCTTAAGCATGTCTCAAATTTGATAATTTGTACAGAATCAGATTTCTTAAACCTTTTTCTTCATTTCTTTTCTGTTTCTTTTTTGGTAAAAAAAACTTGTTGAAACAACTCGTACTGAGAATCCTATATTGTACCAGATTATAATATTGAATAAAGCCATTAAAGATAATAATAATAATAAAATGGGAAAAGCCGTATTTAATAAAAGCTTTTTTGTTGCTAACTAATCTTATGTGTAGTTCACACTTTCCCCGAAAACACGATGCTTTTTAGCTACATCAATTACTGACACTCAGTCAGTCAGCTACAACGTAGGACCAGGCACATATATGCATCGGTCCAAGTTGCCATACCTCGTTAGCACAACAAGATCAACACCAGACTCATAGTAGTTAATTTAGTGGTGATGGTAGTATATAAATTATAGGTTGTATATAAGGATATGGTATAGGAAGGAAGAGAGATATGAAGCAATTTTAGTCTCAAGGTTTAAGGGGAGACAGAAACTGTATACACCTACACCATTGTGATCGATTCTGAGCCATGTCACCTAGAGTCTCCAACCATTGGTTACGATAGTCACGCGGACCCCAACCAGGTAGTCTGCATCTGCCAACATGACTCAGGCTAGAAGTTAGTGACTTCAAGCACTGATGCCACGTTTTAGTTTGGCCAACTCTAACTCTCTTCCAACCATCCCCAATACTAGTCATCATAGCGCGTCGTGGTAATCGTCGGTGTTCAGGCATACGTAACACGTGGCCCAACCATCTCAGTCGATGAGGATTCATCACCTCATCAACTGATTTACCATCATTCCCTAATACCCTGCGCCTAATCTCGCTATTACTTACCCGGTTATCTCAGCAGATGCGAGCAATATTTCTAAGGCATCTGTGGTCAAATACTAGTAACCTACGAGTATCTTCTACTCTTAATGGCCATGTTTCACAGCCGTAAAGTAGAACAGAGTGAACTGCTGCGCAGTAAACTCGTCCCTTAATTGGTCGACGGATATCTCGTCTTCGCCATAGGTGACGTAAGTTGGCAAAAGCCGAACGAGCTTTTTGAATCCGTGCTGAGATTTCGTCAGACACCAACCCATTAGGACTGATCAGACAATTACTGACACTATTCTTAGATGTATAGAGCATTTTGATCTCCCATGGCTTTTGGGACAACAGATATTAAGAAATATTTGTCACTTTTCCGGAGCTTTATAAAACCAAATAACCTAAGCAAAAATTTCTACAGTCCAATCAGGAAGTATATGTGAGTACGAAATAACTAAAAAGCTCTCTAGTGAACACCTAAATTACATAAGGCACCACGAAAATCCCAATATTTAGTATAATACCGCATAACAAAACTTCCATTGTAAAAATTTGCTCACAACTAAACACCAGAAAAAGTTATTTGACTTGCGGAAAGATTGGGTAGACCTAAACACCGAAAGTACCATGTGCCACAAAGAGATTTGTAACTTCCACAGAGGGCTACTTTCCAGTTCACGAGCCTAAAGGTTTAGTCCGTGTTGGGATGACCCTGCATTTTTCTCGCAAGCGACATAACAAGCTCAGGGGTCATCAAGGAGCATTTCAACTAATCAGCGACTAATTAGAAGTTATGTGAAGTTATGTTACTAAATTAACGAAAATGGAAAAGTCACATGTGGAGATCCTGATTGGCTGATTTATACACTGCTACTATGTTTAGCAGTGTTCTAGGACTTTCAGTAAAACTCAAGGACTCTTAAATTACTATAAAATCCCCATATTTTTCTGTACATAAATGAACCCTATAGTAAAGTGCTTCCCTCACACTTTGTGCCTTTTCTCTGGTCTTCAAGTCGCGCTGAGTAGTTCTAGCTCGGGGGTTACGGAACTAGCTAGGGAAGCGAATATAGCGTTCACAATCGGCCAGATATAACAGTCCGTAAAGCAGTGGAAAAAACGACAGATGCCGATAGTCAGAAACAGGTTTACGCGCTATTAAGTCCGTCACGATCCTGGAGACAATGTAAACCACTTGTTCAAAAATAAGGGTTTTTGACTTTCTTAGGCGGAATCTACTTACCCACCAACCCGGTTTTAGAGCTGTATCCGCTATTTGTCTTGACTTCACAGACTATGTTCCAGTAGCTTAGATCAGGCGACTAAGATTTCCCTGGCAGAGGCACTTAATTCATGGGCGTATGAGAGCATTTAAAAAGGAACAGAAAACTTCCCACTCTCGGCTGTGCCAGAGTATTTGGGAACTATAGTTAGTATTTTACAAACTGATGACAATGATTTTAGGGACTAGTTAGGAAATGAGCTAGCAGTGTCCTTAAGCAATTTTTAGTTTAGAAAGGTAACCTGAGATAATTAACTGGACAAGAAAGGTTTTGTGATGTAATGTAACTTTGGCTTGCCACATAAACGACTAACTCCTGAATCAAAACAAACGCATCATTTTTAGAATACACCCAAACTGACCTTGAACTGAAAATGTTTAGTGTAGTGAAAAGTGTTAATTACATCTTCTCCACCATCTGTACCACCATGGGAGCTGAAGTAATATCTTGATTTGTTGTATACTAAACTGAGTGTAATTTCCGCGCCAGTCAGACGATGTAGTTCAAGTGCTTTCTTAAATAAACCATCTCGACGTTTGCGAAAAGTGGCCTAAAAAAGAGAATGATACTTCGTAACCAATTCTTACCACACACTTGTTTTTATCTTCAATTTTTTGGACTTCAATTTTCCTGCGTCCCATTATTTATGAGAATAAAGTGCTTTCGGCCAGAATGATTTTACAGCCATATTTTCAGACTACCACTTTACCTAAAATACCAAAAACTATTTCTATGAAAGCCGGTCTATAATGAATTTACACGATAATTCTGATATAATATTAACTTTATCATGAATTCTACAATGAATGATAAGAAAACAAAGTCTTCAGTAGACAAGTGAAAGTCCCATTTTCTAACTTCCGAAGTTTCAGTACATTTAAAACATTTCATAAATTTTTCATCTTGAAAATGTTAAGCATGTTATGAGATTAAGGGGGTTTAGCACAATGATCAACATAGTTATCAGTGTATAAAATTAGAATGAATGAGCGACTATCCCAGTCAATAAGATAGCAACGCCAGACAATAAGTAAAATGGAAGACAAATGCATCAAAAGCAAAGTCATTCAACACCTTTAAGGCATCAAATTGATTGCAATAACCCAAAGCTGTTGGTGAATTCACCCAAATTTTTTACCGTCTTTAAACACTAGTAGTAACAGCTACTTCTACTTACAAAACTCCCTTCATATTGCCTGATCACAAAGAATATAAGACTTTGTAAACAGATTAGGGAAATCGTAGAAAAACAGTAGGAATGTTCTAAATAGTGCAAGACACTTACGAAGTCGAAGTCGCTATGACCTTGAAGTAGGGTACGAACCTTCAATAATCGAAGCCAGTTATATAGTAAAACGAAGTATATTCATTTCCTTCTGGTAAACTGTACATTTCTCATTTACCTTGAAAAGAGATTAAGCTTTCGTTCTTTGAACTTTACATCTTGTAGAGTACTAGCTATTTCCAAAGCCTTGATGATATCAGTGAACCGCAACAGCTATTATTTGTGACGGGCTTGTGTCAACTAGGTGACTTCCGTAAAATTTTAGTTCCTTGGTAATGTCCAACAGGCGATAGACTAGTCACTCGAAAGCACTAATTTTAGTCAGTTCGTTATTTTTTTATGAATTTATATATCTTGTGATCAATGAACAGAAAACTTGGATAACAAGAGAAGACGATTGTCTCAAGAAGTAAATAAATAAATTGGTCAGTAATTCAAACAATTCGAGATGATCGGAAGGTAAAATAACAAGATTATAGGAAGTTAATGATACGTGATGATGATAATAGCAGACAATCTACAAGATGTGAATAGGGTACAGTTGGTCTATGTAACGGATAGTAAGCCACTGACGTGTTTGTGATCACTTCGAACGGCAAGGCATTCCAAATGGGGGGTATTATTAGTCGTCATAATTGGAGTTTTCAATCTATAATTTCATAGTAGTTACTTGGTACTGGTGTTCTGGTACGATATTTGTGTTCGCGTGACCTTGTGTACTTGATATGTTTTGTGCTACCTGTAAGATCCATTTTGAAGGTTTCGTGTGTGAAAGTCCATCCAGACATATATTGGCGAATTGGTTTCTTTAGTTGTACATTTTTGTTAGTCTTTTTGATGCTATTTGAGGTTGTAATGTTCCATTTCCTAATAGTTTTCTCTATCTCTTTCACTGAGTTTCTATGTTTCTTTCTGGATTGTATCTATGTTGTTTTAGTTGATATCTAATCTTGGCGGCAGCCATATTGATTGTTCCCTCTTTGATTTGACTGAAATCATGCATTTTGGTCGTGAATTGGGGCACTTTTCCAGAATTGGAAACGCTTTGTGTTATAAAGCAACAAACTATTATCTTTTGAACGGGTATTTTACTTGATCTATCCAGAAAGGATAGAATAACACTCATTTTTTGGTGCATTCGCTAACTTTCTTATATTTCTTATCAATTTGCCTATTTATTGTAATTTAGATCGATTATTGTGGGAACAAATATTGGTTGAATAACTGAGTGGTAATATTTGTTTAGATAAAATTTATATTTATGATGAAATTTAGAACCGTTATTACCCCAATCACTTTGTTCTGACTTCAATCGGGGTTCACGAGTATCTTCTTTTACCAAGCCGTTATTCTTCAGCAAACTTAGTTTTGATCTTACACTACCATCAGATCGTCTCTCGTTTCCCTAATGCTCGACGAGAATGATTCCAGGCATCTGCAAAATTGTGAAACTCGTCTCTTAGCCCCATCACCTATTTTACCGAGCGTCCATGTACTAAAACTCGTATCTCTTCTGAAGAGTGTGGGCTCAACGATGGTATGGACGTCTAGTTGAGACCAATAGTAAGTTTCAGTGTTATAAACAGTCCTGGGGTGGTCGCATCAAGCGGTTTCAGCAAAATTTGGAAAGTTTAATTTGCTTTAGCTGCATCCCTAGTGTAGATTCAGCTGGTGTCCAAGCACTCTGTAGTTAGTATTTCTAGATCGAGCTCTCTGGAGACAGTCAGAAGTGGGTTTCTATGAAAGACATCTGTAAATCATCAACGTAGATTATCTTTGTCGAATGATTGGGGGCCTACTGGAATTGGACAGGAGTGGTGTGATAAACCAGCTAACTTAGAAGTCACACCTCGCGTTCAGCACCCAACGTGGATTACTCTTTCGTCGTATCAGGGTATTACGGCTGCTTTGAAAACCGCATGACACGAACGACGTTATTAATGAAATATATCGATGAGAAAAGTACAAGAAAAAGAGTGCGACCACCATCTCATGGGCCAGTCTATGGCGTGTAATTAGTTGACTCGCGTTGGTTGTCCTTGATCTTGATGGGGATTAGTGAACTACCCGCCATTCAGTGACCCACCTGACGTATGATTTGGCTAGGACCCAGTGACGTTTCACTGTGCCTACACATAAGTTGTTTGTGTCTCATGGCACAGGATGTTCATAACGTGACACTTTGACAATTCAAGTTCCAACCCACCGTCTGTAAGATCCAAACCTAGATTCTAATAGGTCTGGATGTGGCCGAATAACCGAGGAATAGTTTTATACACTCGTGCCCCAATCTAAATCAGAACAAAGTGATTTGGGTAACACGGTTCTAAATTTCATCATATATACAAATGCACAAATTACCTAAACAAATATTACCACCCGGTTATTCAACCAACAATTGATACCAAAATATTCAATCGAAAACACCAAAAGGTAAGCGTTATTCTATCCTTTCTGGATAGATCAAGTAAGATTCAGTTTGAGCGGCTGTTTTATAACACAAAGTGTTTCAATTTCTGGGAAAGTGCTACAAATTACAACCAAAAATGCACGATCCCAGTCAAAATCAAACCGCACAATCAAATAGCGAGCAGTCAATATGGCAGACGCCAGAATAATAGCAATTAAAACAAACTAGATACAGTTCAGTAAGAAACATAGAGACTCAATAAAAAACAATAGTAAAACCAAGAAAATTGACCGTTACAGTCTTAATTAGCATCAAAAAAGTTAACGACATATACAATTAAAGAAAACGTAAGGAAGAAATCACAAATGTATGCATGGAGGGATTTTCACTTGCAAAATGGATCCAACATCGTCAGCTTTTTATCTCCCTGTTATTGTGAAGTCCTTTTGAAGCCCGAAGAAATTCTTTTTTCCGATCGATCTCTAAACCTGGGCATCATCAACATGCATGAGGGTCAGTAAGCTAACTTTGTTTGGGAGGCCATTAATAAAGATCAGTGAGGGGAGTGGACGTATGATGGTCTCCCATGAAATCCCTCATGTCGAAACCCGCCCACTTATGTGCACTTCGCTAACCAGAGTAAGCATAGAAGCGGGTCCGGGAAACCCATCTTCCCAACCATCGCTTTGATGAGTGGATGTTATACTGAGTCAGACGTTTGTCAAAAGTCGAGGAACATATGGTCTGGCACCTTTTGGTCATAGAGGTCTGTCTAGGCGTCCTATGCTATGAGAAGATTGAACGAAAGGGATCTGTCTTTTCTGAGCTTGTGTTGCGCTTCATGAAAGAACGTTGTCTTTGTTGCTGTTTTCCTTCATTTGTTCATTGACCAGTCCTTCCATTCATGTTGACCGTAATGAGAGCAGTTCTATCCGTTTATAGCAGGACAGGTCTCACTTTATGGAGATTGGAGTGACCCGTGTATATTATATACAAGTCACTGTTACTCTGGTGAGAGCCCGAACAGGTCATATATTAGTGTGCTTATGGCTTCCGTGTACTTTTTCAGGATTATAAGGCAAATGTAGCATCAAGTGGCTTTTCTTAGAGCAGGGATCTTAGTTTCCTCAGCACCAACCAAGAAGTTAATGCCACCAGCTGGCACTAGAGTTAAGAAGTGTTCCACACTTGTAGGTTTCTGGTTTACATGGCTGGAAAAGTGAAGACTGAAGATTTGTAGTGATACTGATCCAATCCACACAATCTTCAAAGCTGAACATGAGAGAACTGGGAAAATAGATATTCAAAATTTAACACGTAGAGTAGGCCAACAGTGGTGAATGTGGGGACATTCAATTAATCATATGGCATGACTCAGTATCGCAGACAAATCGTCTATATACCTGTGTGCGAATGGCATATCCCGAAGTAGGCTATACATAAAACCTTGAAATGTTTGTGCCGCATCCCTCAGGCCGAATAGGATGCTTACAAACTCGAACAGTCCAAAAGGTATAGTGATAGCTGACTTAGGGATATCCTCCTCAGATACGGGAATATTTTGATATACCATGACCAAGTCAATTTCAGTGAATATGTTCATACCCTGTAAGCCATTTGTAGGATCTTGGATATGATGTATTGGATGCCTATTCAGTACGGTTTGAAGGTTGAATGATCCGTAATCTCCACACAGTCCTCAATCGACTTCATTTTTCTTTGAGGCCAAATACAAAGAGGATGCTCACTGACTATTAGACGAACGAATAATACCCAGTGGTGGCATGTGGCTGAATTCAGCTATAGCTATTTTAAATTTATCAGGTTCTAGTCGCCCGGGTCAAGCAAACATACGTGCCCCTTCAGTTTTGATTGTATGGCTTAATTTTAGTTTACTTTTGAAAGGCTGATGGTTTGGTTTGCTTTGGAAATTCTGCGAATATATCCTAGACTTTCGCAGTTGTTACTGACAGAGTTTGTATCAACTTTAGAGAAGTGATGTTACATTCTTTGCCTAATAACTTTGATTCCCCACGGTTTCGACAAAAGTAAAGTGATACATTGTGACGGAATATATTATGTACTATAATGTTTTCTTGGGCCATCTATTAAGCCAGGGTGCATTTAAGCATTGCACTTGTCATGACTTATGAAAGTTTTCGGCACTATTCAAATCCGACTCAGCTGGATAACTTTTTTCGAAATGTTGTAACGCCCTTTGTTCACAAAAAACCTGTATGCTCATTTTACAACATTAGGAGAATTCTATCAAAAGAATACTTTCAACTCCTGAATGTTATAAATGACTGTATACAGAATGGAAAAAGCTTCCGCCTTACGCACTTGCACATTTAGTAGCTCCGGATTACCGATGCCTTGAAGTAGAGACCTAGATATATGCAACAAGCACAGGAGGATTATACGAAAATAAATATGAAGTATTGTCCTGGGTCGCTAAGCATTTATCCATTTTCCTTCTGGATAACTACTGTAAACTTGCTTGCACCACCTTAAAAGATAGCAAATTCCAAGGCACGGAAGGAGTAGAAGGGGTGCCCTTCGTGCCTGTAGGTATCCCTCGTCATACTGATGGAAGAAACCAGACTGGTAGCGGGTAGGTCATATTTAGCTTGTGGGTGACACACAGTGGAGAGGCATGTTACCTGTTTAAGCACACAAAGCCTTTCACCATTCTATACAAGATAATAGGAAAAATAATGCCCACACAAAATAGGGACGTGATAATTCAGCTCTATCGTTTTGATATATACTTGGTTGTTTGAGGTCAATCCCTATCTACTCTATCTGTTTTTTTTACATGCTTTAAATTCAGTTCACTACCACGTATTGTAGTTTTAAGTGTGCTGCTCCTAACGGTGATTTCTACTCACCCCTATTTGTTTCAGTACGTTTTGGTTATCTCTAGCTTTTTACATTTGGCAATATGGTAATCATTCTATGGTACCGAGGTTTTTCATCTATTTTTGTGGCTTCTTGAACTCGTGTTTTCTATCTTATTTTGGTTCTGTTATTTCACTATGTCGTCCTATAACATGTGCTTTCAGATGCATAAGCACAGAGCTGATAGTTGACATTCGTTGAAAACAATAAATATGATCAGTGAATAATTAAAGGCTATGGTGATAAAGTCATTTGAAAATTCAAATAATTTTTGTCACTGATAGTTTTTCTGAGTCAATAAACATTTACCCCATTTTGTTCCTCAACCTTCAAAATATACATCTCAACGACCCACATTTACAATTTTGGACTTAGTCTGGGCTTGAGAATAACGGAATAAAATAAGTCGAACAAGAGATCTGAACAGACAATCAGGGAGAAGTAGTGGAGAGAGCGAAGCGAAACGAAATGACGCGAAGTGGAGTAGGCAAGTGAGCCAACTCAATTTATTCAGGTATCATTCCATATTTATTGTCAGACCAAAAATAAGTCACAGATATAATGATCAGTATAAGCAGTCAACACACATATGATCAAATAAACAGTCAGGTTGATAAGCTAATAAGTGACAAGGCCAGAATGTTGTTTGAGAGGAATGAATATGTTGGTCTGTCCAGAAGCTGGAATAGCCTATGTGCGCAGCAGTGTATTTAAGAGCAATAATCAGTGGATTGTATTGTGTTTTCACACATTGGGAAGAAAAGTCAAAGGCCGAGTTACTATTTTTTGAAAACAATCTTGCAATCAACGATGGTGGTTGTAAAAATTATAATAATTAATGGAAAATGCAAATAATAACAATAACTGGTTACAAAAAGAGTCTATTTTAAGTATCTCCACAAATTTTGTCTATTTCGTAATCTTATGCAGGTAATATTTCATCTGTAAACCCGAGTTATGAAATATTGATTACGCCTGTAAAATTTTTTTGATGATTAATCCTGACATTATTTATATTCTCATGTATTCGAATTTACTCCCATGTTTCTATAACCAGTATATCTTTTTACTTATCAGCCTGAGTAGCTTATTGCTGTAAATAGTGCAACATTTGCAAATTTTTTATCTTATCTGTAAACTGGAATGTCTCCTGTAACGTATTGTCAGAAGCTACTGTCTTGGGGACTGAGTTTATTTAGGAACTTTGGGGAATATGCTGGAGTGTTTGAGGTGCTATGTATCACTCAAAGGTCCTCTCTGAGTCACCTATACTCCAATACGTAAGGAACTGATGAGTTGTGGCGTTCTTTACGAGATTGGAAGTTAACCTTCTCAAATGATTTCACCCCTTACTTTCGAATGAGTTCAGGGGTATTCTTGTCTTTTCGGAATGAAGAAGGAAGCACCAACTTTCCATATCCTTAATAAGGCCGAACAAAACTGCTGAGAACTAATTTGAAAATAATTAAAATGACTCTTTCTGAAGACTTAAAGAGAAGTGGTCGAAACATGAACAATATTTTCGTGATAAGAATATAATCTGAGTTAGATATTTCATAACTAACATCACGGACAAATGGTAATCAAATCACCACTGAAAACCAGGAAGATTTTGACAAGTGTTTAATTCCAGTATGGGATTCTTCAACAATGTACTTCCACAACTCACGCTGGGGACTGAATTCAGGACCTCTGGAACCCATAGAGGGCCCTTTGCCCTTAACGCACCAAGCTGGCATTTGATAGTTAAAAAATTTAAAAACAGTCAGCTGTTAAGATTTGATATTTGAAAGGTGGAACATTATCAGAAATCTTTGCATAAATTCATATTATAAATTTAGAAAATAAATCAGTGTCTGTTGATAAAATCAGGGGCCTCTACAAAAATTTCATGAGATGGTTACGTAAATTTCTCAAGTATTTTCAAACGTTAATTAAACTATGGTTATCCACACAGTGAACAAAAGTTGCCAAATATCGGAGTAATTTTATTTTTTTAACTAGTGTGAAATTTTTGTCTCCAACTCTTAGAATTGTAAATAAAAATGGTTGTAAGGCAAGATAAAGTGTTTGAATGCAATCACTACAAAGTGATGATTGTGATCTCTAACACTCATTTAGTAGCATCCAATGCTTTAAGGAATGATGAAAGATGTTATGTTTTCAAATATGCTATTCAGAAAATAAAGGCATTGTTTTAGATGAAACGTTAAAGTGATATTTTGCTTGCTATACACACTTTGAGATGAAGATCACATTGAAATCCAACACCTTGTTTAAATTATTTAGTCAGCTTCACTCTTCTTGAAGAGGCTGTTTCGACTTCTAGTTCTCGATGGGGTTCTCCGAAGGTGATATTGAGAAAGGAAAGAAGCTATTTGTTCAGAGATGTAGTCAGTGTCATACCGTCGAGAAGGGTGGTCCTCACAAAGTGGGACCCAACTTAAGTGGTCTGTTTGGTCGTAAAACTGGTCAAGCTCCTGGGTATACCTACACTGCTGCCAACATAAGTAAAGGTAATCTTCAAAAACTTTTGTTTGTTACTATTTTTTACTATGCTTCAATATCAAAATTAAAGTAATTAAATTATTGTTCAAGTTTCCAGGAATCATAGCTCGCATATTTTAACAGTAGCCAGACTAACGAATTCCCACATTGTGTGAATGTATCATCAACGAAACAAACAGAAAGTTTCCTGAGTCTAAACCTTATGGATAAATATGTTGTGAGCTGTTGCAAGCTTCAACAGCTACCCTATAGCCCATTGTTTGTCACAGTCTTATCAGTTCAGTAATCTCGAAGGTTGACTTATTCGCACAAACAGACAAATTTTTCGCTCGAGACCGACAATTTGTATTCATGATCGAATATTGTGTCACATAGCATCTTGTTATAAAAATCCACTCTCTTTCTTATCACCATTAAAATTACTACTTTTTTGCTAGCCTTCCTAATTTCTTTACCTACTTATTCAAATTGTAACGACTTTGACTGATGCATATCTGTTTAACCTTGTATATGACTGTTCCGTGGGATTAAGTCCGCTATTTCTCGGTATGGAGTCGTGGGACAAGTCGGTTCTTCTCGGGTTGACACCTGGCTTGATACGGTTCACTCATAAGTTCGCGGGATAATGTGGTTTGGCGACCACTCATGTTCTAGGATAGAAGCTATTTGTGGTTCTCTTGAGGTTCTGATATCTCAGCCCAAATATTGCTACGCAACTTTTATATTGACGTAATTTCTTTCGCCTCTATATCATTCCAAACGTTACTTCTGATGTTTAAATTTTGCATGACTTCCTAATCAATATAATCATCTCATATGATGGGATGTGCGTTTAGCTACTGGGTACCACTTCGCATTTTTGTCATTAACGAGCAGAAAAATATCTTTTCTTTACCATTGTCATTGTTAAAACTGCCCTTCAATTGATGATGTTTAATTATTGGTATTTTATACATATTTGTATTGCCCACCCGCTGATTCGACGTCTTTTATTCTTATGACTTCTAGTTACCAGTAGATTATGTCCGCCTAGGCTGTGTATAAAAGATGTAAATCGGATTGAAAAGTGATGTTTATTTAGGAAGTTATTTACTAGTGGTAGCAAACATTGCGCACTTTAACAATCCTCTGTTTACAAACATGTCAGGCTCCAAAGATTATCTGTGTTTTATAAATTACAAATAACACTGGTGATTTTCACATGTACAAACTTGTGAAAGATTTTTTACTAACAGCATTATCGCATAAACCATCAATAGGTTTGCTAATTCATTTAATATTTATTAAAGCAAGTCAAGTACTTAAGGTGAAAACATACTTTTGGCTTCTTTATTTCGTGAACCACTAACTATTTCCACTTATAGTATTAATTCTTTCATTATTGCTTAGGTATCATATGGAATGAGCAGTCTCTATTTGAGTATTTGGAAAATCCGAAAAAGTTTATCCCTGGTACAAAGATGGTCTTTGCTGGTTTAAAGAAAGACACTGATCGCAATGATATCATTTCCTACCTTAAAGAAGCAACAAAATAAGAATATTCTAAATATCTGATTTCTAGATTTTACTTTGTTGTAGCAGTTCTTTAATTAACTTGATATGTATAGAAACATAAAGCCTGAGCTTCCGAGTACGTGAAAATAAATACTCTTGTTTGCGTATTTCTGATCTCTTCTGAAGTCAATATACTATGATAATTCAATTTCTGAGTTTTTTGTAAAATTAATACTAGTGCAAACATATTAACATAATAATGAAGCATGTTTGTCTAATTTCTTTCGTGTCTTCGGATGCAATAGGCTTATAATGTCCTTTCTGCCACCATACCTTTTGTCAATAGTTTCCGTTTGTTTTCAGTCACTGCTCAAACTAATTCCCAGTGGAGTAATAGCTTGGTGATTGACCTTAAGCCATATAATCCTGGGTTAACATGCTACTTTGGTTTAGGCTGTCGTCGGTTATGTTTCTCAGTTCAAACTTAAATAAGTATTGACTATGCTTATTCGCTTCACAATAAACTTCGAGTTAGAATATTTCATCTCGTTGACTAAAATCAACAGAAAAAGTGGTCATCCTGACAAAACAACCGATTAAAGCAACATGTTGGATATAAATCTGGATTCTGACAAGTATCCAAACTTACTATGAGGACATATTTAATCCGTTTGCTCTTCCCATTATGAAACAGATTTAAATCTTGTTTGAAATAATAGTTCTTTGTTAATCATGTGAATGGTCTTATCCTAATTACAGTTATAAGTGGCTTTTATATCTACACACCCTTTTCACAATATGAGTTGTGAGTTCCCGTTATTTGCCAGTGGTCACTCTCATTCATCTACTTTGAATATAATTGATGTAAAGATGAGTTTCTAAACTAGAATCTCAGTTGACATTCAAATCAGTATGTACTTCTAATAGGACTGAGGGTCGACTAGCCCTTCGCGAAATACTTACCAGATGTTTATGATATGATTTTATTAGACCAATATGCCTCGTCATTTTTAACACCACGACGAAATTAGATTTTTCACCATTAATGTATATATGCTCATAATCTCAGACAATCTTAAAGTAATTCATTAGGATTTTAGACGGCTGAATCTATGGAAGTAATCATGATAGACAAAATGAAGTCCATACAAGTCTCCACTAGTTACAACCAAGAACAGAGTTTGTTGTGTGCGTATTTCCATGCCTGTTTTGTGTATTCTCAGAAAATAGCCCCTTCGTTAAGAAGCAGTTTTGAAACAGAAGTGTGAATCGAACAGGAAAATCCAAGGCAGGGGTGAATAATGCGGATCAATGATTATGATGAAAAGGTTGCACAAAGATTGACATCTAAGACGTTATTTCATCAGTGACTTAACATAAGTCATGTTAGTAGAGAACAAAGTATGGTTATAACCTTTTGCAAATATTGATCTTCTCTTACTGTTGGGATCTTATGTAGTCTCAATCTAGAAAGAGGATATCGAATGATAGTTAAGTGATGTCGAATATGTATTCGAGCAGCTATATTTTTGCGTTCCTATTGTGTAACGTCTTTTATGGGTCTATGAATAGCTTACCATCGGTACTTTGACAATTAGCTAAAGAGTCAGAGTCACTCCAAAACAACAATCCCTAATGAAGCACACTCTGATCACTATTGTCTAGAGGGTTCAGGAAAGTACTATTTTTGGTGGTCAAACAACGCTGAAAGATTCACGGAACTTCCCACAAAGATGGTTAAAAAGTTCCTAGACTTACATTTTAAAATTTTTTTATCAAACGAGCTTTATTCTCTTGATGTTGCACTTGTGAAACTTAAGTCGGATTATAAGTTTCTGGATGTATAATAACAATCGCATTTACATTTCCATACTGAGGTAAGATATTGATGGCTTTATTTGATGAGAATTCCATGTTAACCGTGTGTTCCTCCAAGTCCCAATTATTGTACCTTAGCCAGCGAAACCCGGTATTCCCAGCAGGTCACCCATGCAAGTACTGATCAAGCCCAACGTTGCGTTGTGTGGCGCATATGTACCTGGTGCCCTTTTGTACCAATATATATGTGTTTAAATAAATAAATAAATAATAACGTTGCGTAACTGCGGTGATCAGATGAGAACCGGTGCTTTCAACGTGGAATGGCCGCCGGCAGATGGATAATGGCTAGCATCCGTGTGTTGATCTTCATATCGGGACATAAACCCAGTAACTTTCGCTTCACAACTTACGAAATAATGGTTATATCAAGGCAATACGCACTGGATGCACATATGTCAACTGAGACTGAACAAAATCTAGTCGAAAATATATCAACAACTAGATAATTAACCGAGAACGAATGAAATAGACTGTTTTGTGTTAGTTTTCCTATAACTACACGCTACTTGGTTTGAATATCTGCAGCCGGATTGTTGACTAGATTCTCATAACACTGCTAACAAACTAGCTGTTTAAATGTAAAGATGATTGATTAAGATTGCGATTAAAAAATTGGCTATCTTAAATGAACGAAGTGTAGGTTGTATCAGGTTTGATTTTGTCAATAGGAAATAATTATTTGCTAGTGTGTACCTGTCGATATTAGTTTTAATGCGTTAGATGCTAATACTAATAAGTTTTTCGTTATACATATCAAAGTCAAGTCACGTGTTTTTCTTTTGTTAGTACAAAAGCACTTGTCATAGCTTGCATTATCAGTCAAAAGAAAAAACGATGAAACATATAATGCTTTAAGGAACTGAGTTCGTTTTCATTGTCGACGGAAACTCATCATAAGACCGTTCTAGCAAATTGTCAATAAATCTTGAATGCTGTAATTTCAGATGGACCGTCGTGGTATTATAGTGAGCCTATCAATGGCGTAACAGAAGAAGGGAAAATTTCTGTCGTATCTTGAAGTATGAGTTCCAGCTATGACTTACCAAGCTTAGGTTTTATCTGTGACTAATTAAACATTGTGGGTTTGGTTTTGGTACATTCGACTGCCACCTTGATCTTGAAAATTCTAAAGAGATCCCAACACAAAAAGATATTTCTTGGAGTTACTTCCCAGTATGATAGATTCCTCCAGGTAATAAATCACGTGCACACCCTAATCAATCAACCAGTTAAAACCTATCTTAAAACAGTGATCATACCACAAAATATCCCTGTACTAATAAATATGTGTTGCTAATGTATTATGTGTCATTTGGAAAAATCTGTCAGATCTATTCAAGATAGGCCGTGAAGTTCATTAAGCACATAAAAGTGGTCATATTAGGACTAATTAAAGTGATAAAAAACGACACATAAAACCATACGATGGTGAGTTACACGAAGTATTAATTCAGTAATTTCAATGAATACTAGATCTATCTCACTTCAAAGAATGTGTTTCAATCAAGATTGTCAGTCAGTCACAACATAGAACTTCGTACGTACGTACATCAGTTCGAGTTGCCATAACACATTAACACAGAGATGCAGTTGTTGATTTAAATCCCATAGTGGTAAAAGTAGTAAGAGTAATCGGAAAGATTAGGGTTTGAAGATGTTATTGAAAGAGTGAAATAAATTTGGAAAGAGAAAAAGATAGAGACATGGAGGATTTGGGAGAACACGAACAGTGGATACACCTACGCCATTGTAAATGTTTTTGAGCCATGTCACTCAAGGTCTCTAACCGTCGATTGCTATCATTTCGCCAATCCCAACCGATCAAGATTATACACTATAATTTATCTATACGGAAGAAAGAATGATAAGCTGATATTGTAAAAGAACAGACGATGCCAAAATATGCTATCTATAACATAATCATTTACTTTTACCGATCAAGAAACTTGCATTCACTCAATAAAATTCATAGCACTATCAATCAAATATGGAATCATGTATAGATATTACGAGTTATGGTGATCATCATTCTTGCTTCATGTGGCTAGCTTTTCTAAAAAAAATTTTCATCAATCTCAACCATAGTATATAATTCACTTTGTAATACTTGTTTGAATCTTCTCATCGATGTTTAGGACTGCAACTGGTCAGTCTCTTATTAGCATATGTGCATACTGTGCGTAATGCCTCGATATAGCCTTAATTCACAAGCATCATAAGCAAAGATGAAACTATCACTATATAATTGCTGTAGTGGAAAATATTTTTCCCTCATTTGTAACAAGTGCACATTTTCTTTTTATATCGTTTCCTAGATGACACTACTTTCTTCAGTTCTATTATGATAGGAATTTCGGACATTTATTGATTAGCACTAATAACTGTGTAAATAGTTGACCAACTTATACGAGATAGAGAGGTCAACATAAAACAAATGTTAAAGGTTTGGAAACGTTGATGTGCTTTACACAAATATGCACTTTATCAGTGAATAAGACACTTCTGATGTATTCAGTAATTGTGTGCTCAATCTGTTCAAGGTTATATTTAATCATGAATTATTCTAAATCAATTGGGAATACAGTAAAATAGAGTGAAACATAAGTACTTGGTTAATATGAAGAAAGATAGATAACTTCGTTAGTGGTGTGTTTTTATGATTCAATGAAAAGAGTGTCGGATAGCAAGTTTTCTCTTGATATGAGCATCATTTTTTAGCCTTACTCAACCTCTTCTCTGTAAACACAATGGATGGTTACGTGCTGATCGTTCAGTCTAGTGAAATAGACTGGAAAACTGTCAACTATCAAGGAACATCAAACCAATGTTTCGTAATTGTGTAGGACTTTGAGATGGTGGAGAAGATTGGTAGCTCAGATGGATAATTTCGGTGCAGTATTTTGCTCTGAGATGGATGGTTTGGCCATGGAGCTTTCATCGTTCTATTGAACAACATCACCAGCACAAACTTCATATAGAAGTGAATTGTTTAAATTTCTCCACATATGACTCACAACTTGTCTTGTGGACCTCGATTGGGAGATACAATGACCGGTTAAAGATTAACAATAATCAATCGAGATATTGTTCAGTAGAACAATGAAAGCCCCACGACCAAACCATTCAGCTTAAAGAACGAAACTCCACCAAAATTGTGTAGGACATCTCAGAGTCTACGACTTCACATGAGAAAAAATTTAATTACAAAACCATAATGACAAGCTAATTAAAATGAAATAACTATTCGCTAAATAGATTGTTTCTCTAATTGAGAATTTTTAATTTACTTAATTTTGTCAACGTTCAAATCATCTATCCTTATGATAGCCGGTATAATTAAATAAATTAACCGACTAATTCAACAATATTTAGTACACTATCCAAACAATGATCTAACCAAATCGAATTAAAGCCTAATGTTCAAATTACTGAAGAGAAAACAATATTCGAAGGTTAACGTTATCTTCTCTTATTAGCTCATATTCTCTGACCCTGTTGCTTCGTTCGATTCTTTCTATACTAGAAAAAAATAATTAAAACGGAACACTATTGTTACGTCCTTGAATCTGTCTACCCACTTTAGTGCCGAGTATAACTTGTGTAATGTAGATTAAGACATTGACACGATAGGCTGACTGGCTTAACCTTGAGGCTAGTATGCGTGAGTTCGATGTTGGGGTAGAGAGACGAAAACTATTCTATTCCTGACTGGCTGGCAAGCACGCGCGCGAGAGAGAGAAGACAAGGACAACTGGAACACTAATCACTTTATTCCAATCCCGATCTAGCACTCGAATTCCGAATTCAGATTAGTGTCAAAAGATACATGAATAAATAGATGAATAACCTGACCACAACGTACAATAATTAGGAAATTACAATTATGTCCAAAACTGGGGGATTGTAGTAAAAAATAGAGTACAAAAGGTTACGTCTAAATTACAATAGCTTTGGAACAGAAAATGTTATGGCAGTGAATTATACATCAAACGAAAGCTCATGATCTGTAGAATAGACTAGGGGTAAAAGTAAATGTTACAGTTTTAAAAGCTTTGAATTAAATGAATTAGCCACCGTAGTTTGTTAAGGCTTCTTGTTTCGCGGTTCACGTCAACTATATATATTCTCGTAATACGAACAACAGAGTTTGTAAAATATCGATTCATACGCTAGAGCTGACTGGTTGAAAATGGATCAATTAAAACATCCCATCTTGAACCTGATCACAGCATTCAATAGTCGGGATTCTATTCTGATATAGCAACTAATTATAATCAAAGATTTTTTTTAAAATACGGATTTGTTATATCCCGAAGAGAACTATTTATGGACCAATATGATACGTATATTTCCTAATGTTTAATTGTTAATTAACTTAAGTATCCATATTCATGCTCCTCTTATTATAAGCTTTATTTTGACCTATGAACTATTATTATGAGATTTACCGTTCTTGAGTTATCCTCAGTCTATTAACTACTGCCTTCCACATTCACAGTCACATTTCGTTGAATCTTGTACAAATGTCATTTTCTATTTTATCGGTACGTTGTGGTCAGTCTGTTTGATATATAAACTCAGTATGTTTGGGAATAATGATTCATATTGCAGAAGCTGTTATTGGTGTTCTGAACTTAACTGGTTGGGCTAGGCAGAAAGCAGGACCGACAAGTGCTCTAGACTGCTCGTTCGAGGTTCGTGTGTCACTGGTCCGATCGATAAACCACTGCTCTCTAATTGACGGTCTTATCACGTCATATATAAACTGGGCAAGCAGGCAGGCACACGAGTTATAACATCATAAACAATTTAAGGGAAAAAATGAGTCTGAAAGTTGATACGGTCTTCCTTTTTTCTTTTTAATTTCACTCTTATCAAATAAATCGTTAATGTGTAAATCTACCCCCAATTAGATTAAATTATGTGGTTATATTTTAATCAGTTCGACACTGTCAAGTTGATTATACCAAAAAAAGGAAAACGTGGAGATGAAAACAGCTATCTTTAATTGATTTTACAATCTGAAAAGAAATATATTCATCTTCCAAAAAAGAGTAAACTATTATTGTACTTTAATTTGATTATTAGAAACAGTACAGTCAGCTGTTATTATTCTAGTAATAACTTCCATCTTCATTTAACTGCCTCTATCATATGTATTCGTGTACTTTTATTTGTTTTGCAACGAACTTCAAACATGGTCATATATGTATACACACACACACTAGTACACATGGAAAGGTCATATCAACACATATACAAGTGGTTTACTAAAGATTCTGTATAATTATACAGTAGATCTTTCTATCATAAAGAGATGTAACAGGTGAAGAATTGTTCAATGTTAAAAAGAACCTTCACAAACATGTTCTGAAAACACTATACGTGATCAAATTCAGAATTATCAAATATTCATCAAGTTGTTCGAATGAACAAGTATGGTTTTATTGTCCCTAATACATCCATGTAGATCTCTGTTTATTGATCTTCCCAGTCGTGTTCTGTCTTTTATTTTGGTAATAAATTCATATTTGTAGGAATTAGTTTGTTGTTAAAATTTATTGAGAAAAGTATGAAGAGGGAACATTGTTCACAGATCAAACATATATGATTCCGAAGAATGTGCTATCTATGTGTTATATCGATTGCTTGAGTGCCCAGTTATTATATGAACGTTATATGACCGCCAATTGGAGAGCAGTGTTTTATCGCTCAGAGCTATGATACACAAAAACCGTATGAGCAGTCTTGAGTACTTATCAGTCTTACTTTCTGCCTAGCCCAGCCAGTTAAGTCCAGAACACCAATAACATTTTCTGCAATATGAATCATTATTCTCAAACATGTGACTGTGAATAGGGGGAACAGTAATCAATAGACTGGGGATAACTCAAGAATGGTAAATCGTATAGTAATAGTTCAAAGGTCAAAATAAAACTCATAATAAAAGGAACATGAATATGAATAGTTAAGTTACTTAACAATTATACAATAGAAAATATACATCTCGTATTGGTCCATAAATAGTTCTCAAAGTTACCATTCATAAATCTCCACGGGATATAACACCTCCCCTTTTTTGAGAGATCCGGATTTTAGATTTCCTGAACTTATCCTCCCCCACGAAAGAGCGTTGGATCCTCATATTCGCAAGTTACGTTTAACGTGATTCTGTTTATGACATTTCTCCTGCATTCGATAGAGAATCTACTAGGAATGACTGGATGGTGAGGATCGACATTTGACATGAGATCAGAGTTTAGTTATTCTGAAATATTGTCATCACATTTATTGGAAAAACCACTAGTAAATAGTGAGTTACTATGATAAACAGCGTCCATCAAGACTGCACTAGGTTCTTGATTATCATTTGACATATTTTCTGGTAAAACATGAGAATATGTACAGCTAGATTCGCTGGAAATTTCTTTTGTAGAATAATGATCTCCAATCAATGCAGCTGCATTCAGTGTACTGCTCCATTTGTTCTCTGTTTCTTCATGGGTGGTTGCTGCAACAATTTTATGAACGCGTTACAAGATATTTTCTTCTGTGACTGGACCATCATTGGTTGCCGTTCTGTTTCGGGGATGATAGTATTTGAACCAAGTATAAGGAATGTCTCTGAAACAGACAGTAGTGGACTACTAGGCTGATCATATGTGACTGCTATTGCTTCGTTTGAATTACTGTTTGTCACGGATTCATTGAGGCTTTCACCGGCATATTCATTCATTCTGCAATCAATTTCCACACTATGAATCATGAGTTGAAGGACAATATTGCTGAAGAGATCAATTAGAGAGACGTTCCATGAAGGGAATATTGGTTCGACTTACTATAGTCACCTATCTATATTTCACTGGATCAGAGATGAGCACCCACGACTGACTAGCTGAATATATGTGTCCTAGTTCGCCTGCTGCTGTGAAACTATATGTGTAGGCTTTCCATATAGGCGGTATCTTCACCACACCTGAGCTTCTTGAAGCATAAGTTAGCTAAGAATAACGTATATCCTATATTCTTTAACACAAAGTTGTTTAATGGATATCCAGCTTGGATTGTTTAATACAATATAATTTTATAAAACACCTTCAACTATTCTGAGATGCCTACATTGCAGGAAATTTAGTCACCTATATTCATTTACTTAAACACATAAACATTGGTACAAGGAGACAGCAAATAGATATGTGCCATACTTTGTCATTTGATTAATCTGAGAGATGTAAAACTAGTCAGGTGCCCAGACGAAAGCAGGTGGTTTCCTTAGGGGGCTACTTCACGAACCTTCAACCTAAAGGTCTAATACATAAGACAGTTGAGTAACGTTAGGAGATGCAGTCCCATGGCAGCCGGTGACCAAATATTGTTTCATACGCTATTTGTTCCCTCAGAATCCTGGAGCCCATGTGGCCACTGGCTTGGAATCAGGGTTTTCCAACTCCCCTAGCTGGACTCTCCGTGTCCACCAACCCGATTAAAGTACCGAAAATTCGCTTTTCGTTATCGCAACTTCGTAAATAATACCGCCACCGCGAGGACTTCCCTGGTAGTGGTTGTATACGCGTGGGCTAGTGAAAACATTTCGAAAGGAAGAGTAAACTCTCCCCACTGTCGACCGTACCAGAGCATTCGGGGACCCAGTCATTTATAATTTAAAATCTGAGTTGCATGTACAGGAACAGTTTGTTAGATCACCATGGTCTTAGATTTTATTTATATTTCGCTCTTGAATTTAAAAACTGTTTCTATTCAATACTATGGAAGTTGATCAAAAACAGTTTTTACTACCAACCATGAGAAAATATACACGTTAACATATAACTGCGTACACATTAAACAAGTTGAAGGTACAATGCATGAGTTTTATAATACTGGTATCCAGATACATTCAGCTGAGAAATTTCAAATAGGGGCAAAACTTTCATTTTGAACTTCACTGGTAACCATATATTAAAGAACACATCTTCTACCACATAATTTATTGCAAAATTATCAAATGTAAGTAATTATACTCTATTCTAATCTTTGAAGAACTGACTAAAGTCATCATCATCATCAACAACAACAACAACACAGAAAATATAACTCATCAAATTGCACATAATTAAATGAAAACAAATAAATGGATAAACAATTTCACAAAAAATACACACAAACATTTACATGAAGTCAGAAATATTTAAAATGAGCGCTAGACGTAACGCAAAAACAAAAAAAAAAAGAAAATTGAATCAAATGGAATGTTTAAACAACATAAAATCCCCAAAAAGAAAAAAAAACATTAAACCTTCATCACCACTAGAATGTTGATATCACTTTTTCAATATATAATGATAAATGATTACGAAATATGGTAGATGAATTACAAAATAAACTGAAATTCATTGAAAATTGATCATTTTTAGAAAGATTATTTAACCAATATGAAAGTTCTAATAAACATAACTGATTATCAGATATTGTTTGACCAGTTAAAAATATAGTGATATATGATGTTTGATTACTATGATTGTTACAAGTGTTGACATCTGTTGTCGTTGTTGTTAGTGTCGTCGTCGTCGACGTCACCGTCATTCCTGATGTTGTCTTTTCATTAGAATAACAATTCATGTTCTTATGTAATTCAATATCATTACATACAATAGATTTGGGATTTGTTTGAATTTTATGAAATTGATATTGAATATTAATATGTTGTAAAAGATGAGTGATTAATTTGGATAATAATTCAGATTGACATATTTCTTCATTATTATATATGGTTACTAAATGATTATGATAAAATGATTGAGTTGATATAAGTTTAGCTAGAAAAAGAAAGGAAAGAATATAAAAATATCATTATTGAATACTATTATTGTGGTGTGTAGTACTTATATAAACATAAGTAGTATATAGAGCTAATCAGGAATAGAATGTTTGGCAGCTAAAGGTCAATAGGAGAAAAAACGTGAACATGAAGCAATTGGTATGGAAATGCGGGAACAATGAAGTCTGAGGCGATTGACTGACATTTGTAAAAGGAACAGTCAAGTTTGAGATAATTAATTGATATTTTGCAAATGAAGTATTTACTGTATGGTTCTCAGATTTTACTAAGATGCTCTGTAATTTGTGTGTTCAAATACATGCGATTGTTCCCACTTATGTTCTCTTTCAGTACACTATTAGTTTAATGAGTAATATTCTTTATGCTGATCAAATTCTATCAATCAAATGGAAACATAGCCAATAATCTAAGTAACTCGATATCACGTATGCCATGTTTTGGTGTAAGGTACTTGAAGGTAGTAGGCAGAAAGTTCCAGGTTTTATGTTATTTGATAGTTATCGGTAAAGTTTACTAGAAGTCTTGTGGAAAATAAATTTCTCTTTAGGACTTGAAAATGCTTTATACTTTGAGTCATTCCAGTCACTTGGACTAGTAGTCAACATTTCCCCTTGACCGATAAAATCCGATTGGCACAAAAGGACTAGACAAACATAATACTGGTGATTATTCAGTGACCAGTTAACCGTAAATAGCTCAGTCACACAGGGGGTCCAAAACGAGTGCCAACCTATGTCAGGCAGAGTTTGCTGTCGAATATCTCTAATCATCTAGTATATCAAAACAGTAGATATATCTCAGCTTTATAACATTATTTATTTATTGTTTCATAATTTATTAATTGCACTAAGATTACAGGTACTCCTTGCTAACAAGTTTCGACTAACACTATACCTAGGTTAAGTAGGGTTTTCTGTCAACACCTACAATCACTAATAATCTCATACATGTATAAACCAACGCCGTGCTACAGAATTCTTAACTAATATCAATAATATGGCTTTCCCAAATTCTCTGTGGTTAAGTAAAACGAGTCTAACAAGATTTGCGCACAAAAAAGTTGTCTTTTTTGCGTTACCAAACATTTTACACAGAAATCCCTCAGTCGCAATAATAATATTAACATTATTACTATTCAGGTCACAGATTGATCTTAATTAAATAATCACTGAAAACCAAGAAGCATTGGATACCTGTCCCGTCCTAATGTGGAACTACCCAGGTACGTACATTCAAGACCCTACCGAGGACCTTCCAGGCTTCAATGCAAGCGTCTAACATTTAGATTACTCAGTAACCATCCAACAATTTAAATTTCCAACTCTAGACAATTCATGATCTTGTGACATTATCTTTCAATGCTGCTGGAAACTCAACGAACTTTGCGAACTTTATTAGTAATAATAATTTTTCATAGTTGAAATCATGAGTCAACTGAAGCTAGACCACCATGGAAAACCTGTAAGCACTGGGTGGCCGTTTCGTCCTATTATGGGACTCCTCAGCAGTGCGCATCCACGATCCCGCACTCGTACGATTCGAACCCAGGACCTACCAGTCTCGCACCAGAGCACTTAACCGATAGACTACTGATCCGGCCGGTATCGAACGGTTTTAATGTCTAACTTCAACCAATCCACGATTTTGAGCAACCGTTCACCAGGATTCAAAGGAATTTTCTCGTTTATTTAGTACAAACATCCTGGATGTTTGAGGGTACTCAAAATGTTCTCTATCCTTATTTTGTTTCTTATTAAAATTTTATACTACTTATAAATATTAAGTAACTCGTTTTATTTCTAATAACTTTGAACCGTTGACGCGTTGATAATATTCGATTATCATAGTTGAAATCATGAGTCCATTGAAGCTAGACCACCATGGAAAACCTGGAAGCACTGGATGGCCGTTTCGTCCTATTATGAGACTCCTCAGCATATTCAATTAGTTTATCACTGTAATTTCATCGTTTGAATACTTCCGATAGATATTTTCAGCTCTAGTTTATCTGTCAAACGTTCATCTTATTCTAAACGTTTTCATTTTCAGCGGAAATAACATTCCAATACGCAGCAGTTATCAACTAAATAAACGAAACAAATTAATTAAGGTCATTGATAAAACATATTTATTGAAAATCGATGAAATTTAAGATAACCTCAAAGATTTTCGGTCAATAGAAGAAAAGAAACCAACAAACAAAAGTGGTCGATAAAAGAAGTAAACAAAAACATCAATGACAATTTACTAAAAATCACGTAAAGTGAAATTGGTTTCATTATTTATTTGTTAAACCAGAATTTTGTTCATTTATTCTAATTAGTTCTGTTCGAACTGTATCGATCAGGGTACACAATGGATATTAGTTGAGGTTGCGTATAGTATTTCTAGAATTTAGGTAGCTAGTGGTAACTAGTCCAGGGAGAGAAGGAAAACATGAGTAGCTTAGGTAATGTGTTGATTGGTAATTATCAGTAAAGCACACCTGTAATCTGGATGGAAATAAAATCCCCAGTAAAATTCAAATTCGCATTACTTAGTGTCACATAGTCAGAGATGTCACTACTAACTTATTCAAAATACGACTGATTGAATGAAAAATGTTCGAGTTATATAGAGGTTTAGTGGGAGCTACTCACAAGATTGTTTGTAAGTAGTGTTTTGCCGCACGTGAAGTCGAAGTTACGACAACTGTCAGACGGGGTGAAAAGCCTCAGTGGATTGAAATCACGTAGTCGTCAAAACACTTGGAGACCAGACGACAATACAATTCAGATCACATGGAAGCTGGAGGCTATAAACAATGTATTATACGAACACTTTATAACTTATCACAATAAGTATACATTACTCTAGCCTATTGTCGTGTTTTACACACGGAACATTAGTCCTCTTAAGGAATCAAATAAATCTTACTGGCTGGTAAGTGACAAATAGCGGGAAAATTAAATCAAACGGAGTTTCCTGATGGTCGGATCCAACTATACAATGTTGAAATACTGTTATTACAACCACGTGAAACACATCTTAATTAGGAAGAGTCACTCATTCATAATAAAAACAGATAGCAGCATGTATGTACATCGATTCAAGTTGCGAAACTACATCAGGAAAATAAGGAGAAATTATCACAATACATCCTCAATTAGTAGTAGTAGTAGTAGTAGTAGTAGTAGTAGTAGTAGTAGTAGTAGTAGTAGTAGTAGTAGTAGTAGTAGTAGTAGTAGTAGTAGTAGTAGTAGTAGTAGTAGTAGTAGTAGTAGTAGTAGTAGTAGTAGTAGTAGTAGTAGTAGTAGTAGTAGTAGTAGTAGTAGTAGTAGTAGTAGTAGTAGTAGTAGTAGTAGTAGTAGTAGTAGTAGTAGTAGTAGTAGTAGTAGTAGTAGTAGTAGTAGTAGTAGTAGTAGTAGTAGTAGTAGTAGTAGTAGTAGTAGTAGTAGTAGTAGTAGTAGTAGTAGTAGTAGTAGTAGTAGTAGTAGTAGTAGTAGTACTAAAGATTAGACACAAACGAAATGATTTGAGAAAAAAAGATTGAATTCATGGAATAGGAAAGGATATGTATTTTAAAACAAAGAGTGAATGCGTTTGAGCCATCGTGAAAGATATTGCGTCCTATTATTCAATAGTCTTCAATCACTGATTATGATAATTGCACAGATTCTAACAAGGTAGTTTGCACCCCCACACACATCCACAGCTAAGTTCAACAGTTAATGACTTTATGGACTGATACTGAGTATTGATTTAACTGACCCTCGATTTATCCTAACCTATTCCTATGCAAGATAGCATAGCCGTTTAAAGTAAGAAGGTGGTTGAGTATACATAACCAAATTCTCAACTACCTCCGATAGATGACCAATCAATACTTCATCAATTAATTTGGCATTTTTACCTAATACTCTGAGTTTAACCTCAGTATTGCTCACTCAGTGGTTGTAACATACACGATCAGTGTTTTGAGCATACCTATAATCAACTGACTGTATTGAGAATAATCAATCTAACGAAAAGAAGAAATGACTGATGTTATGGAGGATAAATTAGTACATTCAACAATGTAGATAATGATGCAATTATGAAGCTGCTAGATTTTAAAGAATGATAAATGAATAGAGGAATAGTTTTTAGATGACAACGAATAATAAAATGGTCATCCTGAATATTAAGTTTGCTGGCAACAGGCAACATATCATACCAGGGCCCCCAAATGCCCTAGTACGGTCGAGAGTGGGGAGAGTCCGCTCTCCCTCTCCAAATGCTCTCATATGGCCACGCGTATATAGCCTCTGTCACGGAAGTCCTACTCAATGCCTTCTCGTGGCCAGAAAGTTGTTTACGAAACTGAGAGGACGAAAAGCGAATGTCCGGTGCTTTAACCAGGTTGGTAGACACGGAAAGTCCACTCACGGGAGTTGGAAAATTCTCATTCCAAACCAATGGTCCACATGGGCTCCAGTATCCTGAGAGAACAAATGGCGTATGAACCGATTGTTGGACACCGGTTACCATGGGACTACATCGCCTCACGATGCTCCACTGCCTTGTGGATCAGACCTTCAGGTCAAAGGCTCCGGGTGTGGACCCCTAAGAAAACCACTTGCTTCAGTTTGGGCAGCTGGGCAGTATCCCAGCCCTCACACAAATCAAATGAGATTTGTGTGTCGCATATGTATCTGGTGCCCCCTTTGTACCAATATTTATGTGTTCAAATAAATAAATAAATAAAACATATCAAGGTAAAAGAAGAATACAGTACATAATATATAGTTTACATTCCTTGAATACGTTGCTGAATAAGTGCTAAGATACCTAACACTTTGCATTGTCTTGTTTAAAGATCTAGAGTTTTTCTCTTTAATATTTTGTCAAAACTCTCCAATACACCGGAAATCTAATATACCTAATAATGAAATTTATTTCTTTGCTAATTCATCGGTTATTATTTTAATGTATTAAGTTATTATATGCTTTGTCAAAGTTATGGAGATTGTTAAGTTCTTGATTGAAATCACGAATTGATGAATGCTAAGACCACACTACTGAGGAGTCCAATACTAGAACAAAACGGCCGTCCAGTGCTTCCAGGTTTTTAATGGTGGTCTACCATTCATCGATTCATTATCTCAATCAAAAAATCATACAGATTAGTTGTACAATGTTTCTACTATTTCAGCAAACAGGAAAACCTCAATTTAAAATAAACCAATTTTATTATTTATTTATTTAGACACATGAATATTGGTACAAAGGAGCACCAGATATATATATGCGCCACACAGATCTCATTTGATTTGTGTGAGGGCTGGGATACTGCCCACGTTCCCAAACCGAAGCAGGTGGTTTTCTTAGGGGGCCACACCCGGAGCATTTGACCTAAAGATATGGTCCACAAGGCAGTGGAGCATCGTGAGGAGATGCAGTCCCATAGTAGCCGGCGGCCAACGATTGATTCATACGGCATTTGTTCCATCAGGGTACTGGAGCCCATGTGCACTATTGGTTTGAAATGAGGGTTTTCCAACTCCAATAGGTGGACTTTCTGTGTCCACCAACCTGGTTAAAGCGCCGGACATTCGCTTTCCATCCCCTCAATTTTGTAGACGACAGCCCCGCCACGAAAAGCCAGTGAGTAGGACTCCCCTGGATTCAATCTCTTTTATAATATACTGTGATAATTATTTTGTCTAAAAAGACAACGGAAACTGCTTCATGATTCAATAAGTTGTCTGGACCCGAGGAATATAACAGTAACAAGCAAGCAAATCTATGGTAAGAAACGGATGATGTTAGCAATAATAATAATAATTACAAACAGAAAATCAACATACATCTTTCGTTAAAATATTCTTTTTCATTTAAAATAATAGGTCGTATTAATTCCGATGCTGGTGGATTTAAACAAATTCTCCATCTATGTAATAATTGATGATTATTGTTGTTAGTATTCAATGAATCATTTGATTTCATTTGATAAATAAGATCCAAATCAATTGGATCACAAAATCCAGCAAAATCTATGCCAAATTGTACTGTACATGTTGATTGAGGTTTCAATTGTACTGTTTGACATAAGTTGATAAAAAAATATTACAAGGTAGTTAGAAATGTAATAAAATGTGTTTAAAGAAAGTTCTACATTACAAGTTATACCATGGTACCTTATTATACTACTTAAATAACAGTAACTAAGCTATTACTGTTGTTATAGAATGTTGTGAAGATTGTTTAAAAAATTCATACCATGAAGTGATTTTGATTCAGGCACTTTTAGAATTGTGAGTTTGCACTACTGAGAATTCTAATACTGGGACGATAGAGATATCCAGAGTTTGTTCGTTCCCAATGTCTATCCAACCTAAGTCATTCCACGATGTAAAATATTGAATACTTTTCGCCACTATTTTTAATGATTATGTTTATACTTGATACTTTTTTTTCTTTTTCATCAAATTAACTAGTTGAATAGTTTTCAAAGATGAGCTCAATTTTGAGGAGAATTTACGTCATGGACTAATGTCAACAGTAAAACTAACGAAAATTAAAAAGTACTGGACATAGATTTTAAGTAAAGGGGATGGTGATTGGGATTGGAGTACAGGATGAGCGTTCCATATGATTTGAGACTTGTCAGTCGGATGTACCTGCATCCCAGAGTTGATAGTCACTCTGGGATTAGAACCCAATACCGTTTGCTTCAAACGCCATGGCGTTATCCATTTAGCTACTGAGTTTAGACAGATTTTTCGGATTAGTTGTAGAGACTATATTCACCAGTGTGAAATCAACAACCCCACGGGGCTTTTCAAACTACAGAGTTGTTCGTAAATCGGTAAACCAATAGTCAACATTTAAAGTTTCAACCAATATCCAATAAAGTCGACAATCATTAATTCCGTTGGTGATAACTTCTTCATTTCAAGCATAAGATGTAATTAATCTACACTCAGCCAAATTGAAATAATTCTTTTATATCTTTGTTTGCCTTTGACATTGACGGTAAGTTACTGGTTTCACCTCACTCAATGCGGTAATTTTGTAACTTAAACCAACGTTTATGAAATATAATCGTCTCCATATGTGTATAACTAAACATTAAGAGAAGTTAAGACAGTAAATTGACGCAAAATCTTGTGTAAAATTGACATATTCATTGATAAGAATGTAGATTTTCGATGAAAACAATTCAGTTAATACGATAGGTTATGTGAGAATGTCATATGAGCAAAATAATAAACCTATCCTATTGGAAGATATAAATAGATTTATAAGCATCTATCTACATATCATAATGCTAGAAACTCGAACCACATACACCTGACAACTTCTTGCTCCCAAATGACTTCATAAGGTTGAGTGTATTTGATTTGTACTATAGAAGTAATCTTCACTGGTTTCAAGGGGGAAAAGTTATTCCCATAAAAGAGATAAAGAGAGAGGGCAAGACTAAACAAATGCTCAAGGATTAAACTAATATGATCAATATGGATAATTCATCTAGGAGACTCAGAAAAATTTAAGACTAAACCGATAGTGAGCTCTATAATTACAGGCAATCAAGGGATCCTATCCCTTGACACTTCTTTACTATCTTGTATACCAGACTCCTGGCGAAACGTTTGAGAAATGCTCCATCTAGAAAACTACAGACTTTAGTTTAAGCGGCCAGGCAATTGCTCATCTTCAACCACTATACGAACACATTCAATCAACAATAACCAATATAACTACTTCATTATATGATCAGTGAAAAAGATAATATAAAAGGTAAACTTTTCTAGAGAGAGTTGTATGGTGGCAAGCACTGGGATCTAGAAATCCATATGCATTCAAATAACGAGTTCCAAATAATATGAAACGCAGGTCATGGACACTAGTGTTAGCCACCATCCAACTTTGCTTCAAAACAATTATAACCTAATGGCAACGTCAAGCCATTTCCCACAAGGTGCAAATATTCTAACGAAGATTGATCAATTCCATGGCATAACAGTAGGAAGATCCAAACAACCGATACACATGAATAAACGTTAAACACTTTGGAAAAAACAATGCTTAATAATAATTATATTACTCATAAACACAAAATCAAAAGTAACTAAGTAGTACGTTATCTTTTTTTAATCAAAATTAATGAATTACCTATTGGACTGAAAGATTGAATTCGATTAGCATCAACTAATAATCGACCTATTACACTATTCATTAGATCAAATTGAATATTTGTTATATCTACACTTGTATTTTGATTAGATAATTTCAAATTGATTACGATTAATTTTGGATGATTAGGCCAAACTATACGAGTATATTGTAATTCACCAATGATATCATTTTGATGTGGATTAGTTAGGGTAAACCATAAAAGTGAATAATTATGAATCTATACATAAATGAAAGAAAATAGAAATAGATTTGTTTTAGATTTCTAAATATGGTAGTTAACAAAAAAAATTGGTAGTACATAATAAGTTAAGCAGTTGGATGGAGTCAATCACCCCGAAATGCTCTAGTACGGCCAAGAGTGGGGAGAGTTAGCTCTCCCTCACGAAATGTTCTCATATGGCCACGCGTATATAGCCTCTGTCAGGGAAGTCTTACTCACTGCCTTTGATCGGATGGAGAACATTATTTGCAAAGTTGCTGGGAAGAATATTCTATTGAGAGAGTTGGATAATCTCCTCTTCAGGGCGTCTGTAACTATATCACCTTAGACATTGATGTTCATATAGTGTTTTGCTTTTCTACAAAAATTATTTGTGATTTAGGCAGTTTGAGTCCTTTATTCTTGTCAATAAATAAAGATGGATGCCCGTTTTCGATAAATATTTTCATCATCTATGAACTTGAGATTACAAATTCTTCGTATTTGTATAATGGGTAATAGACTAAGGTTCGCTATCGACTAATAAGGACCCAATTGTAAAAACTCGATAGCTGACCATTCCAGAATAACGTTTTAATTAATGCCTTTATTTATTCTACCTGACTATTACCATGTTTAACAGAATTTTATTATCACTATTATTGTCATTATTATTATTTTGAAAAATCAGTGTATAATTGCGACTGTACAGCATTGAAAGTGAATTTGTAGAAAACAGAACTCTTCGTTGAACCAATCTTTCTTATTATAAAGTAAAAACAATATCTGATAATTAAAAAAGCGTATACAATAAGATTAAAACAAAGAAAAAATTACCTGTACGGGAGAATTAACACAACAATCATCATTTGAATGTTGTAGTGAAGGATAAAGGATATTTGATGAATCATTAGTTTCTTTATTACTTACTTCAGAAGTATCTAAAATGGAAAAATTTCAACTTACAATTCATTTCAATTCTTTATATTTATTCATTTAAACACATAAATATTGGTTCAAGGGGGCACCAGTTATATATGCGCCACAAAAATCTCATTTGATTTGTCTGAGGGCTGTGATACTGCCAAAATGACCAAACTGAAGCAGGCGGTTTTCTCAGGGGGACACATCCGGAACCATTGACCTAAGTATCTGATTCACAAGGCAGTGGAGCATCGTGAGGAGATGCAGTCCCATGGTAGCCGATGACCAACAATTGATTCATACGCCATTTTCCCCTCAGGATCCTGGAGCATATATGCACCATTGGTTTGGAATGAGAGTTTTCCAACTCCTCTAGGTGGGCTTTCCTTGTCCACCATTCGGTTAAAGCGTCGACATTCGCTTTTCGACCTCTCAATTTCGTAGACAACACTCCGTTTGCGAGAAAGCAGTGAGTAGGACTTCTCTGACAGAGGCTATATACGCGTGGCCATGTGAGAGCATTTGGAGAGGGAGAGTGTACTCTACCCACTCTCGGCCGTACCAGGGCTTTCGGGGGCTATATATATATATATATATTGTAATAAATATTTAATTTTTCTTTTAACATTTAAATATGTCCATTAATCCACAAAATAATTTATTCAGTGAAGGAATCTTTGATAGGATATTGTGAAAGTTATTTTTATCAGTATGGGTCCTGGGTTCGAGTCCTTTTTGCGTGGAGGATTGTGGATACGCACTGCTGGGGAGTTCCATACTAGGACGAAACGGTTTTCCGATGCTCACAGGTTTTTAATAATGGTCTAGCGTAGATTGATTTGTCAATTCAACTGTTAAAATTATTTGTGACTGGTAAGTGATATTTCTCATAGATAAACAACGGTTAGGGTACATCTAATTGAAAACTAATCTCTATAAAACTTCTCATTCAAAACAATGGGCCCACTAAAAATATCCTTCTTTTTCAATGAGTTCGCTGAAATTCTTGATGAACAATCATAATTGTTGAGACTCAATGGTTACTGCATTATATTACGAATTGATTGCAGTCAGAAACGCAAACGATTGGAATGAAACCCAGTTATCGCAATGTTTAGTGCCCAGTGCCAGACATGTAGTCAAGTTATAGTATGATTGTAGGTAAGCACAAAATCAGCTGAAAAGTCTGTCCATCAGATCAGCCTCATCTGTACATATACAACTCACATGTTCAGTAATTATATTCAACAACGAGATTAGTTATTGTAACGCAAACGTCCTACATTATTATGTCGTTAAATTGGTTTAAAAATGATACCTTTAAAATTCGATTGTGTATGAATCGCACCATCAGATGTGAAATTCGTACTTGGCTGATCACAGCTGGGTTTAGAATCACTTGTATTTACCTAGAATGCAAGAAAAATTATATACATACATATACGAAAGTTTAAAGTTTGACATGGTTAATTATTAGTCAATTTGTAGAATGCAACATGTGTTAAGTATGCCCAAGCACCGATTGCTTAAACAGATGATATTAGTTCGAAAAGAAGTAATTAAGTAGAAAGAGAAATGTAGCGAAACCAAAACATGAAATCAGTCTATGACTGTTGGTCTGAGCCATGTTGGTTAATGCAGACTATTTGAATAGGACTCGCAGGATAGTCAGTCAGTCAGTTACAACGTAGAACTTCGTACGTACGTACATCAGTTCGAGTTGCCATACCACATTAGCACAGAGATGAAGTTGTCGATTCAAATCCCATATCGGTAGAAGTAGTAAGAGTATAAGTATTATGTGAAAGATAAGGGTTTGAAGACGTTATTGAAGGAGTATAATACAGGATAAACCTTTGAAGACGCTAAATGACAAGGTTTTGTTGACTTACACTCATTAAAAATATACATATTCATTCAAATCCTATCGATACTAAGAGAATTAGCCTACTTTGAAAAACACGATTATTGCGTCATTACATTTTGAAGTCGAAATTAAGGAAGTAACCTTCTACAGTTTACAATCGATCACTATGGCACAGATGAATTATCGCTTTATCATTATCTGAATCTTGAATTAAAGTACTCTTTCATGCACACCATTTTATTCAGTTTTTTCGAATGAACACAGTTAGTTATACGGAGGAATAAGAAAAGTAACTTTTGAATGACTGATTTATTATTATTATCAATTCATAGTTGAAATCA
>NC_031501.1:3954735-4035971 GCF_000237925.1 Schistosoma mansoni | reverse complement strand
TGCAGTAACCATTGAGTCTCAACAATTATGATTGTTCATCAAGAATTTCAGCGAACTCATTGAAAAAGAAGGATATTTTTAGTGGGCCCATTGTTTTGAATGAGAAGTTTTATAGAGATTAGTTTTCAATTAGATGTACCCTAACCGTTGTTTATCTATGAGAAATATCACTTACCAGTCACAAATAATTTTAACAGTTGAATTGACAAATCAATCTACGCTAGACCATTATTAAAAACCTGTGAGCATCGGAAAACCGTTTCGTCCTAGTATGGAACTCCCCAGCAGTGCGTATCCACAATCCTCCACGCAAAAAGGACTCGAACCCAGGACCCATACTGATAAAAATAACTTTCACAATATCCTATCAAAGATTCCTTCACTGAATAAATTATTTTGTGGATTAATGGACATATTTAAATGTTAAAAGAAAAATTAAATATTTATTACAATATATATATATATATATAGCCCCCGAAAGCCCTGGTACGGCCGAGAGTGGGTAGAGTACACTCTCCCTCTCCAAATGCTCTCACATGGCCACGCGTATATAGCCTCTGTCAGAGAAGTCCTACTCACTGCTTTCTCGCAAACGGAGTGTTGTTTATGAAACTGCGACTGACTCATGATTTCAACTATGAAAATACTGAAATCTCCACAAAACCCCTTCTGATCTATTATTAATTCATCAGATATTTAGGATATACAAAACAGAATGCATAATCTAGAGAAGGACAACAAAAGGCTTATATAATTGAATGACATTATGTAAAATGTGAATAATCACAACTTACTAGTGATTGTTCAATAAGTTTCTCAATATCCTCTTCTATCACAGCATCATAAACAGATACATTAGACGATGATGATGATGATTGAGCGTTTAGCCAACTGTTCAAATCTTGTTTCATTGAAGTCTGTAATTCATTAATATCATGGATAAACTTTTCTCCAGTGAATGAATCTTCTTTCAATGACTCGGAAGTAATGGTGTCATTAAGAGTAGTAATGGTAGCGGGGGCGGGGACACCGGTTGGTAATAATGATGATGATTGAGATTCGGACAAATTAGATGAACTGGATGATTGTTCTTTATTATTATGATTTTGTACTGTAGACAATTGTTGTTTCGATCGAAGTAAGTATTCTATGTCAAAATCAGAATCTGATTCATTATCATAATCATCATCTTTATAGATAGCTTCTTCATTCTTTTCAAATTGATCCTCATCGCTGGTATACTCGCCGTTGTCATCACCATCGCTGGAAGTATTTTCACTCCCATAGAATGACTGACAGAAAAAATTCAGAGTAATAACTATTATTATACTAATAATTGGGAAACTTTAGGTTTCCCTAAAAAAGGTTGTAACAATGATGATAACCAAATATTTCAGTAGTGAGACAACTGAAATGCTTGGACACTAATGGTCATTACTTCTTACTAAAGGTCAGAAAATTAGTACTTAAAATGAGTCGGCAGTGAGCATATTATTGTTATTATCATTGGTCCAAGGGGTTTGTGGAGATGGTAGGGTTCCTTCTCCACAAACTCCTTACACTAATGATGATAGGGAGCATTTACTGAGATGGATGGTTTACTGTACTTTAATAATCTATTTTTCAAGATAGATTACATCAAAGACTATGCATATCAGTTAAATAATAATAGAAAACCAAGACATTTATATCTCTTTCTACAAGTGATCGGTCATTAATCAATGGTCAATCTGTAATAAATATTTCAGTTTCTGTTCGAGGAGCTGTATGAGTAACGACTCAGACTTCGAAACTGGGTTTTACAGGCGTTTGAAACCCACAGAGAATATTAATTCCTTTAAAATCTCATGTACGCTAATAAGTTATAATTAGAACAAAACCTAAGTAAAGCAGAGTTTCTTTTTGACTACCGACAACTCACAAAGATCTATTTCTCCCACATATCAACTCTTAATCTTACACGCTGCGAGTAGTACTGGAATGAACGAAAACACAAGTGGGGACAATCGAATGTATTTGAACACACAAATTACAGAATCTGTTAGTAAAATCTGAGAACCATACAGTAGATACTTCATTTGCAAAATATAAATTGTCTCAAACTTGAATGTTCCTTTTGCAAATGTCAATCAATCACTTCAGACTTCACTATTCCTTCATTTTCACAACAATCATTCACTATTCTCGTTCTCTTTTCTTCTATCTTCTTAACATTCTGCTGCCAGGTATTTCACTTCCGACTGATGATACATATTACTTATATCTATCGACATCAGTAGCACACACCATAGTACTTGGAAGCTATAACAAAGTAAACATCTGATCTGTATGGATTCTTAATATTTCTTCAAATAATCACAGATTGATAAAAAAGGACTCGAAAAGATATGAATTTAAAAAAAACATTTCGTTGTAGTTTATGGCTATGAATGCGCACTACTACTAAGGAGACCCATACAGAGACAAACTATTTGTTTACAACGCTTCTTAATTTTCCAATGATCAGCTAGCTAAAATCAATCCGCAATATGAACTATAGAATATTATTGTATTAATTGTTCATTAATACGAAAAAGATTACAACTTACTGACAATGTACGTTTAGCTTTTTTATTTCCTTCTTGTCTTTCATCAATTAATTCATCCATTTCTTTTTCGTTCTTCTCCTCCTCCTCCTCCTCATCATCATCATCGGTTTCTGAAAAGAAATCATTTAAGGAAATATTTCCAAAACGATCTTTCTTTTTTTCATCTATCCGATGTTGAGTATGTAGAACAGATGATTTAGGTGAATTCATTTCAGAAGGCTCACTATCATTCGAAGTAGCAGTTGATTGAGGAGGTGTTGCGATAACACGTGACCATGGATCCGGTGGGATAGTTGGCCAGTCGGTAAGTTCTCGATAACCCGATAAACGGTGTTGTAGAATATGCGATAATGTACCTAGACGGAAGTTGGATCTACCTAGACAGGGGAAGATTTACAAATATTGGAAAAATATGCAAATAACTGGAAAAAAATTAGTTTCATTAGTATTAGGTACCAATTAAATATGGTTAAATATTATTTTTGTGAATAACTGATACTTTATATATTTAAACGCTTGGACACGGACTGTCTGACTGCTTTCTAGATTACCAGGCAAAAAGAAAAGAGCAGGAAGTACGGAAAAAAGCTTACTGCTTAAATTAGTTTACGTGCACAAAACAAAAGAATTTATGTGCTACGTCTATTCGAAGACTTCTAGAAAATATACTCTAAAATTGGCAAAAAAATTCGGTATTGACCCAAATGGATAATGATAACACTGTAGCTAGCGATAATTATCTTGAAAGTTTTAAAAGAATTCTGATTCATCGAAGTACGCTTAATGAATTGTCGTGGCTTCGTAAACTGTTTCGATGGATTTGTTGAGCTGTTTCAACAATAATTCAGTTAATTTCAGTCAATATCATGGTTTAAAATATTATAAGGAAATAGAAGGAATTTTAACTATGAACAGACTCAGATACTGAACTTCGAGTCATATTATTGAGTAAAAAGGATAGTTATACTATTCAACATTGTAAAACAAATTAGCTGTTGTGGGATTCGAGTCTGTGCCCCTATATAGAATTGATCGGATGTTCTCAAATAATCACTATTTGGACGTGTCACAAATCCATAAAAAAAACCGATAGCAATCATTACTAAATAAAAGAAATGGCGATACTATACCTGTTACTTATAGCCTAGGTGCTGCTCAAGTTTACTAAACGACTGAGTAGGAACACGATAATGAACTACTAAGGTGTGTAATACATAGTATCATTCTCTAACTCCTTCGCTAATAGTGATGATCCAGTGTAAAATACACGGGTATTTATACATTATCGATCGTTTGTTCATATGTATATATCCAATTTTACCTAGATTTGTTTAAGTAACTGTGTAGATGTATCATAACCCAAAATGCCCTGGTGGAGCCGATGTTGGGGAGAGTCTATTATCCCTGTCCAAATGCTCTCACATGGTTACTCGTATATAGCTACTGGCGGGAAATTTCTACACACTACCGTCTCGCGAAGTGTTGTTTACAAAGTTTAGAGGATGGAAAGAGACTGTCTGGTGCTTGAACCCGGTATGTGAGTACGGAGGATCCATCTAAGGTTATTTGAAAACCCGGATCCCAAACTTATGGCATACATGAGATTCAAAATCCTGAGGGGATAAATGGCGTACGAACTATTGTCGGTTGCTGTTCATCATGGGATCATACCTCCTAACGTTGCCCTACCGCCTTGTGGGTTAGATTTCTAGGTCCAAGGGTCGGCAAACGGTCTTCTGAGAAAACCATCCGCTTAGGGGCACTCAGACAGTATCGCAACCCATACACAAACTTGTGTGTTGCATATATATTTTGGTGCTCCTTTGTACTGATGTTTACTTGTATAAATAAATATGTGTATCATAACAATAGTTTTCATTTAGAAATGTATCATGGTTCAAAGACACATGCATAAGGAACTGCAGTTTATCCCTGATTGAGATGCATTTAATTATCATAACGAATGACTACGGAATTTAGTTGACGTACCTTACAATCTATAATGATGGTATAGATGCACTTATTCCTTATTTGCCTTTGGACCTGGAATTTTGAAACTATTTTACACTTTTTATTCCGCGGATTCATTCTTTCTTCGTCAGTCATATCGTCTATGCCTAATCTTTTCTATGATTACCAATGCTCTTACAGCCTCTACTAGTACTATGAAATTTGTTTTGGTAACTTCATCTTGGTGTAGTGATATGAAATGGCAACTTGGACATATATATATATCCCAGGTTTTATGTTGTTTATGGCAGATTGACCTAGATGTTTGCTAGTTCTTTTAATTTTAAGTAAATCAGTAGTATACAATAAATCGATGCGGAAAAGTCACTTCAGTCTTATTAAAAACTATGAAAGGAAAACATTAGTAACAGCTTACCTTCAAATTGTGATTTGATTATTGGTGCCGGTTTAGTGGCTAAACAGATTTTACGAATATTTTTAGATAAAAATGTATTACTACTAATACTATTATTATTAGTAGTATTATTTGATTTCAGTGCATTTCTATGACCCCCAGGTGATGATGAACTATCATCGCTAATCAGAGTTGGCTGTAATTAAAACAAAACGAAAGCGAATTTCGGTCGGTGTACTAAAAAGACAGAACTCAAAATACTCAAGGGATAAGTAAAGATAAGAGATGAAATGTATGGTGAGTTAGATGCCATACTGGTTGTTCAACTAAATCAACACAGGAAATGATATAATACCGAAAATAGAAAACGCATGTGGGTTGTAAGTGCTTTATCATAGATATCTTTTAAACGTTTTCTAAATGTGTTAGGAAAAGTGAATAATTAATGCTGAATTCAACAAAGAGTAAATCAGCCAGACAGTCATCAATGGAAATTACTGAGTGAAAAAGGCAAGTCAATTCGATGAAGTCATAAACCTCCATCGACCGAAGAGATTACAGTACATTAACCTAATCATCTTCTAACGCAACATTTAACGATGAATGACACTGTAATAAGATGGTACAAATCCAGGAGCAAGTATAATAAAAAGATAGTATGAATGTATGAAATTACTGACAAATAGTGTTGGTAAAGAATACTTAATTGGGAACTGTATAATACTTGTAATTAGTAGTAACAGATATTGGATGAAACAAAGCTGTTTCAAGCATTTCCCATAAATCTTCAGCTAATTACCATTTCTTAACTTAATATTACCTAGTGTTATTTATTTCCTTTAAGCTATATTTCTTGTGTTTCAATTTTTATTGAGGTCTTTCAACTACTGATTTGTGTCATTATTATATTGATACGCGTGATATTTTAGAACTTGTTGCTAACTTTCTAAACACTTGTTAGTCTCTCAGATCCTCCTAAACTTGGACGGCAAACGGAAGGCAAGAAGTATGAAACAAACTGATCTTAGAAAGATATTGTAGGCATAGAAAACAAGAATATTTATATATCTGCGTATGACCTTAGTGTTCTAGAAATCTCCGTAAACATGCTAAATTTAGTAAGAAACTCGATGACTATCCAACAAGAATAATATAATATATTATCATTGAAGTCCGATTATCCAAAGTGTTTTCAACCTTTTCTCAGCTTCTAAAGACTTTTCCAAAGAATTTTTGAGGGCTCCAAATAGATATCTGCAATTGACCATATAACGCACAAGAGTACTCAATTACTTCATGTTCTTACATCATATTTTCATCTAGATACAGGCTGACAGTCTCTGTGAAAAATATACATATCCAGTAGTTTCCCAACTTCTCACTACTACCTTTGCTACCCTTATATTATGTGAAGATGATGATGACGGTTAACTTCATCATGTATAAAAACTCATCACAATACCAAATTGTCAACGGCAGTCACGATAAAAGAAGTTGAACTTACATTTGTTATAATTTGTGGAAATAATAAACCTCTTAAAAAACGTGCTTTATCACGTATATCATAATTAGTATCGTATTTAGCTAAATTGAAGATATATTGTGTTAGAACAAGCGTTTGACGCGGATTGACAATGCATAATTTAGCTGCTAAATTAATAATCTAGAAGGAAATCATTTTGTTTTGAAAAAAAGAAAAGAACAGATGAAAATGTACAAATTACTACTGAAATACTAAAATGATTATTAAACAATAATCTGATAACAAGTGCCCCCAAATGCCCTGGTACCGCCGAGAGTGGGGAGAGTCAGCTCTCCCTCTCGAAATGCTCTCACATGACCATGCACATACAGCCAATGTCAGGGAAGTACGACTCAATACCTTCTCGTGATGGGGGTGTTGTTTACGAAATTAAGAGGACGAAAAGTGAATGTTCGGTACTTTAATCGGGTTGGTGGATTTGGAGGATTCACCTAGAACAGTTAGAAAACCATGATTTCAAATCAATAGTGTACATGGGCTCCAGGATCCTGAGGGAACGAATGGCGTATGAACCAATTACTGGTCACCGGCTACCATGGGACTGCATCTCCTCACGATGCTTCACTGCCTTGTGTGTCAGACTTTTAGGTTGGAAGCTCCGGATGTGGCCCCATAAGGTAACCACCTGCTTCGTTTTGGACACCCGGGCAGTATTCCAGCCTTCACACAAGCCGAGTGATTTATGTGGCGCATATATATTTGGTGTCTTCTTGTACCAATGTGTTTAAATAAATAAAATAAATAACAAGTAGTATGAGCATTTGAAAGGATTCCAGTACATCACTTTCCTTCGTGAATTGGGATGTCTATTGTTGATGTGAGAGGGTAGAAATTTACGAAACTCTAACGACTAGATAATCTTATCGGCTGGTTTCACAATTAATTATCACAATGTAGAACTTGGAATATAATATTCTGTTAACTTATTTGATAATCAAATTACAATTAACACCAAGGGTTGGACAATATATATGATAACCAAATGATTTAATTACAGTGATTAGTCTAGTTCTACAATGTAGTCAAAGCTAGACCGATTGCTTTCCGATAATATCTTTAAATTCGACATTAAACGACATGGCTTTGAAACTCTGACATAGTATCAATGGGTAAGGAGTTTTAGACTACTTACAAACACGTGAAATGCATACTTCAGAGATAGGTGTATGTCCAAGGAAAAAAAACAAATGAAACATAACAACCAAAAGAAGTGCAAATCTCAGTTTATGAAGATGCACCACATCGTCAACTGATTTACCATCTTCACCTGGTTTATTCGATGGTCCCAAAATACACACTTGATGTTCTGAAGATATTTATGACCGAATACTAGGAACTTACAAATATCCTTTATTCTTAATAACCATGAATCACACCCATAAAGTAAAACAAAGAGAACTACTGCAATATCAACTCTTTCTTTGATTAGAAAGTGGACATCACACGTTATAACAAGTGAACGAAGTTGATGAACGTAAATTGAGCATTACGAACCCGTGCTGAAATTTTGACACTTACAGATTTCCAAAAAGACATTTCAAATTAGTAGGCATGAAAAGTAGTGGGCAAAGTTATTTGATGGATGTGTATCAATATAAATAGTTTGATAAATCTCACTAAACTTACATCTGGGATATCACACATTATATTCGGACTATACCGTTATATTTCAACAAACGGTGATCCTACTAGGAATTAATTTATAACCGTCAATTTTCACAAGATATTAATCGGAGATCATTAACCAATATCTGATCAAAAAAGTACAAGTAATTATAAACAACTGTTTACTCAAGATACACAATGTCCGTTAGAAGGATACCATCAGCAACAACCTAATGTGGGAGGGAAAAAATAAGCTTCCAGATGAAGAGTAAATTAAGGAAAAGACGTTAGAGGTAGATGGGACAAACATTGAGGAAATCATCAAACTGCATTATGAAGCAAACGCTAGCTTGGAATTCTAAAGGGAAACGGGAAAGAGGAAAGTCAAAGAACACATTGCGTCGAGAATCGGAAGCAGACATGAAGAAGATGAATAGTAACTGGAAACAACTGGAAAGGATTGCCCAGGACAGAGTTCGATGGATAATGCTGGTGAGCGGCCTATGCTCCAATATGAGGGGTAACAAGTGTAAGTAAGTAAGTCACTATATGATAAACACAAGTCAGTATATTGCCCAAAACATCCTATAAATCATATATAAGTAGAATAAGCACTATTAAAACAGGTACATATCACTGACGATCTGTGTGTTTAAAAATGATAATAAATAAAATTACCTGAAATTTAACAATAGTTTCTTGTTGTGTAAAAGATTTAGCCATTTTACGCAAGATATCAGGTGCAATTTTTGGAACACGATGACTGAATTCACCTAGGAGCCATAATATCGATGCTAAAGCTGTCGGAATTGTCATAGTATCTGCCAATTGAGCTATATGTGTTATAATTTCTTTATGATCAGTTGTCTATGAAGTAATAAGATAATAATCAAGTAAAAACAAATCGAAAATAATAGTACCTTATTAAACGAAAGATTAAAATATTTAAAGCAGTAACATAAGTGACTCAGGTAGTCAGTAGTTAGAGAGGTAGGTATGATTACCACTTGCCAGTTGCCTACATTGTGGAAGGAAACTTGTTTTGCAGTTCTTGAAAAGAAAACTGAATTACTAGTAGTTTTGATGACTTGATGCACATACATCCAGCTGATGAGTCTCAAATAAAATGAAACACAAATATCCAGGATCCCATTGTTAGTTACCATTATAGTATAGGCTACTTATTTTGACAGATGTAAGTAGTATGTAGCAGGAATAGGAAGCGTAATGCTTACCAGCAGGAGGTTGAAATAAAGAGGACAGGAAAGGAGACAGAGAGCAGTTTAAATAACAACTGAATTGGAAGAATGATGAGGCATGTAAAGAACAACTCAAGGAAGATGTACAAATGATGTATTTAATGTTTGATTCTCACATTTTACAAAGTCATTGTGTAATTTTTCATAAAACCATAAATTGATTTACCGTAACTGAGTCTTCGTTCCCAACACTATCAATCTATGCTTTAAAAGTATGTGATAAAATATATATATCAAATTGGATCTGAACTAGATTCAAAAACTCCAACAAAGACTGATAGAATATCATTCTTGAATATCAAAAAGAAAATCCAAATCTTTTCTAACAATTATATAGATTCCATAAAGATGAGAGAGTTGATGAGGACATTCAACAGTAGATAGATATAAATAAGTTTTGAAAGACAATATCTTAAACAATTCAGTGGTCCTCGTTTTTTTACTACGCATCGTCGGACTAAGGGTAATCCATATAGAATGAACATATACCAAAAGGAAACTGATCAATTACATCCCTAAACATAGATCGGAAGTTTCAAACAACCAATACAAACGAATATGAGGAAATTTCACCCAAGTCAAAATGAAGATTTATTTACTTACGCCTGTTACCCCTCGTGAAGGAGCATAAGCCATCCACCAGCAATAATAAAAATTTTAAGAATATATATATATATATATATAAACTTAGTAATTTAATGTTTGTAGTTGGCACATTCATTACAGATTGATCTCATTTACAGTGCTATTAGAGCTAGAGAATGCTGGACAAATGTTTTATTCCGGTATGGGTTTTGTTAACAACGTGTACTTATGACTCAACCAAGGAACTAACCCAGAACCTTGAAGTCTTGCAACGAAAGCTTAATCATTAAGAATACTGCGTTGCCATGCAGTGGCACAATTCCAACTTCAGAAAAGTTGCGAAATACCTTAGATAGTTGTGATTTTTAACAGTTGTAATCAATAAAATATACAATATAAAAGTGGTTTACAGTATAATTATTGAAAATGTTTACTTACTTTCATTTGCAATAATTTTCTTAGTACAATCACACACTCGCCCATGATTTTTTCTAAAAGGAACGATAAGAAATTTAAATTAGTAAGTAAGATGTTTACGTGACTAACGATCACAACAATGCATTTACCTATTCATATTGATTGACGGAAGGTATCGTGTGACTCTATGATCAACTTAGCACCATATCGAAATCTGTTAGAAAAAATGTGATCCAATCATTTATATTAATACCATACTGGTGCAAGGCGTATCTGTAATCTTGAAGAAACTGGTGGTTTGAATTGGATCCTAGCACATGCCACCGACTTCACAGTCTGAGTTGTTATTATTGAGCTAAATGAGTCGAAACTAACAAGAGCTAACTAACATGGAACATTAGTTCAGGGTCTCTTACCAACCACCTTTAACAATCTGACACCAAGATACACTCCCCGCGACGCCAAATCATTTACACAAGTAGCCTAATTACAAATTTTCTGGGACTTTACCACTGAGCTACTCAGGAAGCGACCGACCTTTTATAGGACCTAGATATTTATAACTAGATGATCACTGAATAATAAACATAATCATGTTTGTCTAGTCATGCCTAGTGTTTATCGAATTCTACCGATCAAATTTCAATATGGCCACTGGTCTATGTGATTCTAAAACACGTACACTATGTTGTTTCGACGTTGGATGATTGTAGATGGTCAAAAGGAAACTCTGCTCGACCTAAGTTTTTCGCTATTTGGTCCTCATCAGCGCAACGTACCAGTAGCTTAATCAACGGAACTTGACACACACTCATAGGCCCGAATCGACAAACCAAATCAGCAAAGTGAGATGAAATTGGTACAAGCAGTATTAGTGACAGTGGTAGTAGAAAAGTTTAGGCATAAACGATGTGATTCGGGAAGAATGAATTCACCAAATGAAAAAGTAAGAGATAATTTGTAAACTTGAAATTTAACGGGAGACAATGTGTGAATCCATTTGTACAATTTACAGTAATTGTGAGCCATGTTAAGTCAAGTCTCCGAACTACTGGTCACGGTTGTAGTTTGGACCTCAACCGAGTGGGCTACATCAGCCTAGACAACTCAGTCCAACAGTTACGTATTGGTTTGGCCACCTCTAGCTTTCTCACAACCTACGTATACACCAGGAAATAATCCTAATCGAGGTAAGCAATAATGGTGTATACCAACCACCTCAACCAGTGAAGATTTACAACAAGGATTAACAAACTATTGTGATCACATAAAACAAATTAATCGACAATCCCAATTAACAGTGAAGAAAAATAGCTGGATTCAATAACGTGGATGTGAAATGAACAGAGAAAACGAAAAAAGCTAAATAATGACGGAAGAAAATTTACCTTTCGGTCTGGACATTAATCGAAGAAGACCACCTAAACAAACATCTGATATTTGTGGAACAATACTAGCACATCGTCCAATTGCTTGAATTGTTGCAGTAACAAATTCCTCATCGAAACTATTAACATAATACTATAAAAAATAATATGAATTGTATTTTTTTAAAAAGAAATTTGTAATTCCTTGAAAAAGGAAACACCAATTACTGTTAATGGTATGAGATATTTGCTTTAAGTGTAAAATAAACTATATTACATCAGAACAAAGACCTAAAGGAATGTTAACTTCCAGGTCCAATTAATGGACTATTATATATATATATATATATATATATATATATAACAACTGTCAACTAACTTCAAAGTGAGAATCTTCAATATGAACGTCAACACAGTCCTACTGTACGGAGCTGAAAAGTGGAGAACTATTACAATCATCGTCAAGAAGGTACAAATATTTACAAAAAAAATTGTCTTCACAAAATACTCAACATTCACTGGCCGGATACTATCAGAAACAGCGTTTTATGGGATAGGACGAACTAGCTTTTAGCTCAAGAGGAAATTAGGAAAAGACGTTGGAAGTGAATCGGACATACATTGAGGAAATCACCAAACTGCACCACGAGGCAAGCTCTAACTTGGGATCCGGAAAGGAAACGGAAAAGAGGAAGGCCAAAGAACACATTTCGCCGGGAAATAGAAGCAGATATGAAAAGGATGAATAACATTTGGAATGAACTGGGAAGGGTAGCACAGGACAGGGTTGGATGGAGAATGTTGGTGTGCGGCCTATGCTCCTCCATGAGGGGTAACAGGTGTAAGTAAGTAAGTAAGTATATATATATATATATATATATATATATATATATATTCTTGTATAATTATCAATTAACTAGATCACAATGTACATATATATTTTTCTCATCATTAGCTTTCGATTCACACTATAACTACGGTTATGTGATACACTATTGTTAATCTGTTGCCAGATTATTATTCAGTCTCCCTTGCTCTCAACCACTTTTTGGCTTGATCATGTATAATTGTTACTATTCATTTTCTGACGTAATGCAGTCGGGTTTATCTGTATATAAACTGTCTGTTTGAAATATAAAAAAATGTACGGGCTGGTCACTGATTTCTGGACTTAGGGGTAAGGCAAAGAGAAGCTGGAGAGTCGTGAACCAATAAAGACTCAGTTTTTGGCTGAACGGATTCCGACTGGTGTTTTTGTCACGCGATAAGTAATCAGTGACCATCAATCATAACAAACTGCCTTTTGGTTATTTTGTCAGCGTAAAAAAATGTATATGGCCAGATGTAGTGAAGAAAGGAAGATTGTTATTGTTATAACGGGATGAGTATAGGGAAAGTTGAAATTTTCGAACTGTCCCCCACCTGAAGTTACTGCTTATATTCCCCTTGTATAATTATTCAATACATAAATAATATTTTTTTGGTATTCTCCTGCTTGTAAGATTTTCCGTGATTCATAAACGGTTGTTGTGTGTTGTATCATTCTTAAGTTATCGTTAATTTATTACGGACCTGTTACACAGTTTTCTTTCACTTATGGCATAGTTATGCCGCTATGGTAATTTATTAGTTATCCTATTTGCTCAAAATTTTGCTCAACGTTATTGTATGAATTTCGAATTATGAATAAATTGAGTATTGGTGGAAAAGTTGGTTGCTGGAACTCTCTTTGAACACAAGGTAAGGGATAGAGAAAAGCTTGAGGACAACAGACCGAGAGGAGCTTACGTTGAGCCAGCTCAACGTTAACGGTGCATGTTAGACGTATAATTGAACAAAATTACAACACTAGGCTACGGAAGGAACCGTAAACGCGGAATAAACTTTATGGTTAAAATTCTTCAACATGTAATATCGATCATCGTTCAAAAGCCATAACAGTTATAGAACGATTCATTTGTGCACCAAACGCTAATTCCACCGCTGACCTACAACTGCTCAACACATCAAAATGTCAGTCAGTCAGTCAGCTACAACGTAGGACCAGGCACATATATGCATCGGTCCAAGTTGCCATACCTCGTTAGCACAACAAGATCAACACCAGACTCATAGTAGTTAATTTAGTGTTGGTGGTAGTATATAAATTACAGGTTGTATATAAGGATATGGTATAGGAAGGAAGAGAGATATGAAGCAATTTTAATCTCAAGGTTTAAGGGAAGACAGAAACTGTATACACCTACACCATTGTGATCGATTCTGAGCCATGTCACCTAGAGTCTCCAACCATTGGTTACGATAGTCACGCGGACCCCAACCAGGTAGTCTGCATCTGCCAACATGGCTCAGGCTAGAAGTTAGTGACTTCAAGCACTGATGCCACGTTTTAGTTTGGCCAACTCTCTCTTCCAACCATCCCCAATACTAGTCATCATAGCGCGTCGTGGTAATCGGTGTTCAGGCATACGTAACACGTGGCCCAACCATCTCAGTCGATGAACATTCATGACCTCATCAACTGATTTACCATCATCACCTAATACCCTGCGTCTAACCTCACTATTACTTACCCGGTTATCCCTGCAGACACGAGCAATATTTCTAAGGCATCTGTGGTCAAATACTAGTAACCTATGAGTATCTTCTACTCTTAATGGCCATGTTTCACAGCCGTAAAGTAGAACAGAGAGAACTGATGCGCAGTATACTCGTCCTCTAATTGATAGACGGATATCTCGTCTTCGCCATAGGTGACGTAAGTTGGCAAAAGCCAAACGAGCTTTTTGAATCCGTGCTGAGGTTTTGTCAGACACCAACCCATTAGGGCTGATCAGACTTCCAAGATAAGTGAAGTTGTCCACGCGTTCGACTACTTCACTCCCTATCCTTAGTTCGGGTGTTGACGCAGGCCAGTCCTGGAGTAACAATTTACATTTGGATGGGGAGAAACGCATCCCAAACATCCTGGCATTATTACTCAGTTCTAACAGAAGACTCTGCATTTTGTCAGCGTCTTCACCAAACAGGACTATGTCATCTGCGTATTCTAAGTCGCTTAGTGGTCCCCTTGGTAGGAGATCAATTCCTGAAAATTCAGTCGAAGAGAGTGTTATTTCCAGCAACAGGTCTATAATGAAGTTAAACAAAAATGGGGATAGTGGACAGCCTTGACGGACACCACTTGAGGTTGTAAAATCATATGACAGTTCGCCATAAGCTCTCACTCGACTGGTAGCGTTCGAGTAAACAGCCTTCACAAGGTTTATGTACATCAAAATGTACAATGAAATATATATCACGATCATGAACCAACCCAAGTTAGACGACTAGTGTAAATGGGGAAGCATTGAAGTGTCCATCCTAGTCTCTGTGGATAAGACTCAGGATCATTGGTCTCGCGCGCGAACGCTTAACGACTAAAACCACTGAGCCGAGATTCGATATTAAACAAGTCTAACTCCATTTAAAATATTCACTCAGTAGGTGAATCTGAATGTATTGAACTGACAGTAGTTAATATTAATATTTCAACAATTTACAAAATGAATGGATTAACATTTTCAACTAACGAATGCAACTAAACTACTGAGTTATGTGTTTTGCGCTTTCCTAATGAAAGTAGTGTCACACAATGCGTCCGGGTGATGTTTAGGTACTAAGCTAGAAAATTATGAAATCACTGAAGACCTGAAACAAATCCCAAAACGCTTGATATTTAGAATAGTAAGTTATCAACCAATGAATTAACACCAATCAACTTCCTTAGGGTTTAAGAAGTCAGTCTTTATTATTTCTACCAGCTGACTATGAGTCTGTTAACGTAGTCTACTGCTTATGTTAAAAGATCGATAGACCAAGCAATATAAATAATCATTCCCAGAACTGTCAAACAGCAAGGTCAGGAATATCTAACGATTGCCTTGTAATATTCTGTAACACACATGTGATTATTACTTACGTCTGTTATCCCTCGTCGAGCATACGCAACCGACCAGGAATCTCCAACCAACTCTATCCTGGGCTCTCCTTTCTGCATGACTACACACATACAATATAACTCCACAACGCACAAGTGATAAATCGTAATTTTGATTTACTTCAACTAACAACCACTCAGATATGATTATATTTCGCCTATTTCATGTTTTCTTCCGGTGATCGCACTTAACATATCAATACTTCCAACTGTCTAACGCCCTAGCATAACAGATGTGATGCCCAGCCACTTATACTAGTGGTCAACCACAAGCTAATCTATTGTATTCGATCAGCACTTATCAGGATTAGACAAATATAAGACAGACCACTACTTGGTAATCAGTCGTTTGTAAATTATCTGCTTCCTAGAAGCAACATTTTGGACTGTGAAGATAAGTAATGTTAGTTCGAATTCAATGTAAAACACCAGCCTCTTCAAAATTACGGCTACATCTCGCAGAGGATTGGCGGATAACACGAAGACTAGATCCAGGGTTTCCTGTCGATTAGCTTTAATAGCCTAACATATACAGATGATTTATTTAAAAATGTGGATAACATTAATGATTTAGACTAAGTCTTAAATAAATCCCTTACACAATATATTGTATTCACATATGTATACATTTATAACTGCAAAGCCTAAGTATCGGAAGTTATTCTATGTGCAATAAACAGCGATTTTAAACAAAAAAACGGAACAACCTACCTGAAACTCACGAAGAATAACCGAACTTGATGTTTCTGTAATCAAACTACTAAGAATTTCTAATTTTAACAATTTCACTTGAAGTGAATCAGTTGAAAAAATGAAGAATGATCGTAGATATGGTTCAAATAAATGACGATGTTGAATTGTTACTAAACTTGCTATATTACTTAAAACAATATATTGAACTTCGCTAGATGGTAAAAAAGAATATACGTAGAAAAGAAAGATATCACAAAACTGATTAGAAAGAAAGAAAAAAGTAATCGTGAGTAGAATCAAACATAAGGAACTACTACAACCGTCATCAAAAAGTATAGATATTTACAAACAGTTATCTACGCATGATACTCCAGATTCGTTGGTCAGACATCAGCAAAAAACTACTGTGACACGAAACAAAACAGATCCCAGATGAAGAGGAAATTAGGAAAAGATGTTGAAGGTGGATGGGACACATTGTGGAAATCATCAAACTGTATGTTATATCCCGTGGAGATTTATGAATGGTAACTTTTGAGGACTATTTATGGACCAATATGATATGTATATTTCCTATTGTATAATTATTAAGTAACTAAACTATTCGTATTCGTGTTCCTCTTATCATAAGCTTTATTTTGACCCATAAACTACTACTGTACGATTTACCATTCCTGAGTTATGCCCTGTCTATTAATTACTGTTCCTCCTATTCATAGCCACATTTAGCTAAATCTTGTACATATGTTATTTTTTATTTTATGGTACGATGTGGTCAGTCTGTTTGGTATATAAACCCAGTATGCTTGTGAATAATGATTCATATTGCAGAAAATGTTATTGGTGTTCTGGACTTAACTGGCTGGGCTAGGCAGAAAGCAGGACTGATAAGTACTCAACACTGCTAATACTGTTTTTGTGTATCACAGCTCTGATCGATAATTCGCTCCTCTCTGATTGGCGGGGATCAGCGCGTTCATATATCAAACAGGGCAGGCACCCACACGTTATAACACTGCATCACAAAGCAAATCTTAGCTCGAAATCCTTGAGGCAAAAAGTGAAGTAAAAAAACACATTCAGTTGGAAATCTGAAGCAGACATCAAAAGGATGGACAGGACTTAGCGCAACATATGGAAACGAAAACCCAGAACAGAGTTGGTTGAACAATCCTGGTCATAGGCCTATGTTCCACGAGAGGTAACAGGTTAAGAAGGGGTGTTAGAACATTGCATTATGGTTGGTGTCAGTTTGTGATAGAAACCCTAACTCAGAACTCTAGCCTAACACTTAATACCTAACCATAAACATTTTACGCTATTGCTGGTGTCGATTGGTGACGAAAAATCTATGGGCCGATAATCCTAACTCACAACACTTGTTCAACTCCTAATATATAAACTTGACCATTCTCCCTTTCTAAAATGGATAATTGAAGATGTGAGGGCTGATTAATACAACCAAACTTATGCTTCCATTATAATTTAATTGCTTTGTATTGATAATTGTTTTATAAATAGGTGGCGTTTTGAGACTACCTGATCAGTCTCCCAGGGTTGTCAGTATATTATACTTTTACCTCTTAATACCACTGGGTAGGTTCGAAATGGTCTATACTTACGATTTTCGCCAAATTACAAAACAGTATGAAGAACACCCAATGATATTAAGTGCTGTTTGTTGCATTTTTGACTTGGTAGTACTCTACCTCGCAATTACAGCTTTTCACTAGGAACCTCGATAACTATTCTTAAAAACTAGTCAAAATAGTGAGAAACACAATTATCATTAAAAACAAACCATTGCATTCTACAATAACAAAATAATATCAAAATTTTTTACCGATTACGATGTAGTGTTCTAATTAGAGCACGAACTACAGCTGGATAATCATCTTTAGCATTTAAGTAGAATAACAATTGACTAGATGCCATAACAACCTGAAATGGAAGAGATGAAATAGAGAGGAAACAAAACTATCATCGTTGTTATGCTCACTCATAGGAGAGACAATAATCATGATATAAGAGTCGAATAAGTCTATATACCGAAGACATTGAAGTTTGCCAAAAGCTTTTCAATTAGAGCACACTAAAATTTATAGTGACTGGTCTTTGAGTAGTGAACAATATCAATTTTGTTTAGTCCTGACTAGTGTTGATCAAATTCTATCGATAAAGTTGTAATGTAGACACCAGTCTAAGTGACTCGAGACTGAAAGTACAATGTTGGAATGATAGGCGTTTAAGGATGGTTAGCAGAGAACCATGAACCTAGGTTACGTGATAGGTTCCAACTCCTCAACAAGACATATCTACAATCTCCTGAGATCTGAAGCTCCTTGGTGCATTTGAAAAGATCTGACCAACAGTCGAAAGCTTGGTGGAATGGTGTCGCGTCTTGGCCTAGCCACCCTTAGCTTTTTCCAACTATATCCCATCCTATCCAGTATGTTATGCAGGAATAGACAGTGGTTTGTGATGTGTAAAACGTTCACCAGTCACTTCAGTTGGTAACAAACTATCGAGCTACCACTTGTCATTTTATTAAGTCATCCAAACAATTGACAATTCGTTCATAAAATCCCACTCCATAACAAGAGTCTCATGTCAGAGTCGAAAAGATTATGTGTACTCAACGGTTGAATAGTCATACAGGAATTTGTAAAAAATAATATGAATTATCATTAAAATTTCTTAAATAATAGCACACTTGATACAACTCTGAGAGAAGACAATATAAGTGATAATTATCATGTGCTCACTAGTGACTAGCTTCGAGAGGAAATTTCCGAAATCCTAGTGAGAAACCGTGACTAGTGGAATTCAACTGTGTCGAGTGTGATGCAGGTACCCACCGAAGACAATAGAAGATTGTCTCAATATCGTGAACTGAATGGAGTTAGACTTGTAGACTATAGGATCCCGGATCAATGGTCTAGAGGTTAAGCGTTTGCGCGCAAGACTGATGCTCATAGGTTCGATTTCCGCTTGCGGAATCGTGGATGCGCGATGCTACAGATCCACATACTAGGACGAGACGGAGGCCTAGTGATTTCGGGTTCTCAATACTTGTCTAACTTAGATCGCTTAGTGATTCTAACCAAAATGAAAAAGTACTTAAAACTTTCTGTAATCGGGAAAAAATAATGCAAAAACGTTACATACAGCTGAATTATGACTGTGCAATAAATATCGTGAAGCATTTAAAAGTGCATTTCGATCAGCATCAAGTATGGGTAAAGCATCAGACATGGAATATTGGGTTGATTTTTCAGGTGTAGTAATAATTGTATCTGATTTCGATGATGTACAATTATGACTATTGCTATTTCCTGAAATCGGAATCGACTTGGATTGACCGTTATCCGATTGATTAGATGAAAGATTTGCAGTAGTTGAAGAGTTATCGTCTTCTATCTGAGAATTTAGAAAGAAAATGATTTAAAAGTGGACAGAAATAATAGATCAGAACAAACGGTACTATTTACCTAACGAAAATAAAGAGTCTTCAAATATCCATAGCTCGAAAGGGTTGGGTTTTGTATACATATAGAACATTTCTAGAAGATGTGTTATACGACAAACTTTTTACAGCCAGGTCAGCATAATAATGGTATGAAAATTTTTTAGTGGTTTTGCGCTCTCTAAACTGAATGGTTCATTTTTTGAAGCTGATTTTGTCATTCTGGAAAACATTATCAAAACGCATACATCAGGTAGGAGTGAGCTTTCTAAATTAATATATCCTTTTTTTCAAAAATGCCCTGGTACAGCCGAGAGTAGGGAAAGTCAGCTCTCCCTCTCGAAATGCTCTCACATGACCACACGTATATAGCCTCTGACAGGGAAGTCCTACTCACTGCCTTCTCGTGGCATTACTGTTGTTTACGAAATTGAGGAGACGAAAAGAAAATGTCCGGCGCTTTAACCGGGTTGGTGGACTAACAAATAAATAATAAATAACGGGCGGCCTGCTTAAACATCTGGGCTACCCGTTTCCCGTCATCTATATATTTCAACAAGTTATCTAATATTGTTTGTTTTAATACATAATTATGGCTATTAAGCACACAACCTATTCCGGTGCGTTTCTGAAAATTGTACAACCTTTCGCTGTAAAGGTTACAAAAGGCCTAATCAGATATGTCGTGTTTGCTGGGAACATGCAGCAAAAAGAATATACATTATTCATATGTCGACTGACTGAACTGCTGACATCCAACTGGCGATCACTGAATGTTTATCATCAGGAGCAACGAAGAAATAAGAAAAGTAAACATGTTGAAATACTTTATGCTGGGAATTCGATTTTGTACCAAATAATATAATATTGAATAAAGCTAATAATAATAATAATAATGAAGTCCATCTAGGGGAGTTGGGAAACCCTGATTACAAACCAATGGTGCACATGGGCTACAGTATGAATCAATTATTGGTCACCGGCTACCATGGAACTGCATCTCCTCACGATGTTCCACTCCATTGTGGATCAGATCTTTAGGTCAAAGGCTCCGAGTGTGGTCCCCTAGGGAAACCACCTGCTTCGGTTCGGGCACCGGGGCAGTATCGCAGCCCTCACACAAATCAAATTATATTTGTGTGGCGCATATATATCTGGTGCCCCTTTGTACCAATATTTATGTGTTTAAATAATAAATAAATAACTTTTATTTCTACACTGCTAACACCCATTTGTGATTGAGCGTTTCTACAAAAATACACATCAATATCTTTCTTAATACTTTGCAAAAAAAAGCAACTTTGTCGATTCTTCATGAGTATCCACAATCTTAGATCCCAACTCGTTTAATTTCAAATGATTTCAATTAGAAACTAATGTCAGAGATTGTTGCTTCGAAATAAATGAACTAGAAAGTTGTAAAAAGATGGATAGTTTAATAAAACGTCACATATATAACATAACTTACTGTGATCAATGACTTTTCAGGATTTGGAAACTGTGTCCTAGCATAACGTGTAAGCATTGACAATATGACGACTTGACCCCATTCATCCACATCCATTACTAGATTACACAGTTTACGATAGTTCCTAAATAAAAGACAAGTCATATTATTTTACATAAAGTACCTTTACTACGTGTGGATTTTCTTCACATGTTCAATGGATGGAAGGATAGTGTAGGTGCTATATAAGTCGACAAAGCGGATAGATAAACACAAAAAATAGAAACGTAGATTCACTATATCCTATGTGTAATTCTCTGATCCCAAATCTCTGACATATCCAGGAAGACAAATATTAGCACCATATATATATATATATATATATATATATATATATATATATTTAGCTGATACTGACGGCATGTACAATGTTAAGAACTAGCTGCTAAGAATTCAACTCATATAGAAGGAAATTCGAGTTCTCGTGCAAATTAGAGGTTTCAACATAACGATTTAAAAAGCTTTCTTAGTTAAGTTTACTCGAAGCATTTATCAACTTCGTGTTTACATCAATACAATTGAGCGGTCAGCCAATCCACTCGAGCATACTAAGTTATCTGAACGTGGAACAATGAAAGTGTATTTATTTTTCTCTCTTCTTATATAGAAGAAACACTTTCGTACTTAAACAAGCTCACAAATGAAGCAAGCGTTTACCTTATAAATATTATAGAAACTATTAAAATATACAGTCAAAAATAACAATTACTGTGAGTCATTATTATTAGTGTACAGGGTTTGTGAAGGTTGTTGAATTTTATAGTTTACATCAGGAACTGATATTGGTTAGACAATCATTAAAAACCAAAAAGCACTGGATAGCTGTTTAGTTCTATCTAGTAGGGGGCTCTGTTGTGACTAGTTTTCAGAGGTAACTCCAGATTTCTGATGAGAAATCATGAGCAGTGGAGCTCAACCATATCGGAAGTAAGTCTGTTAACCATCAATCGGATAAGAAGGTATTTGTACAATATTACAAACTGACTGACGTTAAACAAACATAGGTCATTGGTTGCTGATGGAGTGGCTCCAAAGATCAAGTGTTCACAGAGAGACCTGGAGGTCTTGAGTTCGATCCCCAAAGGGATCATTAGTGAGCACTGCTGAGGAGTCCAACACTACGGAAAAACAGCTATTCAATGCTTCATGGTCTACAGTGGTTGTCTAGCTAAAGTAAGTTCATGAATTATACTGACAGAAGTTAATTTCTGACAAAAAAGCCAACAGAATCTTTAAAGGTGAGACGAATTTTGATGGCTTTTAAGATGACTTCCCTTTCTACTAAAAATTTAGTGAATACACATTAATACAAGATGTTTTCTGCCTTTAAATTTAAAATATTGTTTCAGCATTAGTCTATGTTATTCCCTATGAAAATAAGTAGTCTATTATATCGGTCAACAAGTTAATTATCTTTGAAGTGTCATCATTAGTGCGACAAGTCAGAGCTCGACACGGAGAGAAGAAACGTCATTTAAGTCTTTACAACTAGTTCCAGTACCACAAATTTATTAAAGACAGGAATGTAAACCGTTGGACAGTGAGTAAACGGCTTGGTGGTCAAGCCCTTGCCTCGGAACCCTCAAGGTCGTGGATTTGATCCGCGGTTGGGTAATGGATCAGTCCTGTTGAGGAGTCTCATACTTGAATAGAACAGCTGTCCAGTGCATTTTGGTTTTAAATAGTTGCTTAGCGAAAATTAGTTCGTGGTGTAAACCGAGGAATTCTAACTCCCAAATCTGACGATTGAAATGTAAAAATAAAGTATAAAAAAATCCCAAGTTAATTTACTTGTGTATCAAATCCAAACGCTCAGGACAAACTTCTTCAAATGCACGTACAGCACTACCAACGACCACGGTAGTTTTATCACTTAATAGACGATCAATTATTTCAATCAATGTATTCTTCTCAGTTGGATCCAAACTAGTAAACACAAAATAATTAACTAATGATAAATGAAAATTTAATAGAGTTTCTGGATTGATAATTCATTGGTTAATTAACTGCAAGTATGATAATAGTTACAATTTGATAGATAATAATATTTTCATATTGAAAGAAGGAACCTTGATTATAGTAGGATCCAATTTAACCACCTTTATGTCACCCAATAAGTGTGCTTTACCACGTAAATTAGTTGAAGGTATGCAAGTTCCTTAAAGAAAGAAGCTACTTAATTAGCTGTTATTTCATGATGAGCGATATTTTGCAGTGTACAAGCGGGTTTCAAGAAAGCCAGGAGCGGCCAAATCAATACATGGAATCAGTCAAAAAAGCCAGTGACTCTCGGTATGAGGTATATTGGTAGATCCAGATTACCTGGTTAGAGCACGCGCGACAACCGTGGTCAGCTGTTTGAAAGTAAGTGATGTGGCTTGAAACCGTTCCTAATGGCGCAGATGAATTTAATCCTTATCCTCTTCTATATCATGAATTCCAAGATTCTGTCAAACATAAATTTATACTGTATTTTTGGAGCATATTCTCAATGTTTAATGTTTTATTATTATCATTGCTACGAAATTATTCATCTTGTTATCTTCATCTTGCCGTGCTGACGGATATTGGACCAACGCACATCTGTGACATGTCTGATACAAAAAAGACCATATTTATACTTGCTTCAACAAGTTAAGATGTTGAAAATCTTTTGTTGAATATTCCCAAACTATCGAAACTCAATATAAGTCAATACATAACGATTTAAATCATCGAATGATCTGTACATCGTGTAGATTAAATGTTATGTCTAGAAAAAGAAAATGGTAAGACGTTCTTCACTTTGGATGGATGCTTGATATTTCGCACACTACAAATCAATGATGAATCCGCTACATGTGGTCCAAACTAATATAATCAACCTTGAACTAATAAACCACCACAGTTAAACAAACATAAGACTTAATAAGCAGAGATGGATAGTGGCTAGCAGTAGAATCCAGGATGCGCGTTTCGTCCTATTTGGGACTTGTCAGCTGGATGTACCTGCATCTGAGTTGATGTTCACTCTGGGACTCGAGCCCAGTACCCTCGCTTCAAACGCCATCACGTTATCCACTCGGCCACTGAGTCCTGATAGCCACTTGCTTGTGCTTACCATGCTTGTGAGTTAAGGCTATATCGAGGCAATACGCACAGTATGCACATATGCCAATTAGAGACTGACCAGTTGCAGTCCTAACACATCGATGGGAAGATTCAAACAAACAATACTGAATGAATAAGACTTAATGAAACTATTATTCAGTTATTTAACCACTATACTTTCAACCAATGTGTTGCAGATTTGAATATGTTCCTCCCTCTATTATGGTTTCAAAAACTTCCCACTGAAGTAAGTATAGTCCAAAATCTACACCATAAATCTCTACAAATACAACTGCTTAGATATATGTAAGCTTCACATATCTTTAGAGAAATACCATTGAAAAAAACAATGGCCGCTGGCTTCTAATAATGTTAAGTAATTACTTTATAGGCAATCAGTCAAAAAGTGAATATTTATCAACACTGATTACCAACTAAATGTATTGTGTCCACAAGAATTGCCAATTTATCAGTAACTGAAGTCTACCACACAAAAAAAACAACACTGACACAAGCAGAAGGAATCAACAGAGTGATGATTTAAGATACTGTAAAACATAAAAGCGTTACACAAAATTTTAAAATGTAACTTTCACTTTTTTGAATTACTAACCTATAAACTTTTAAAATGGCATGAGCTGCAGTTTTACGTACATACGGAGAAAGATCTTTCGAAGCTTCTTGAATTGCTAAAGTGACAATAGGTAATATAAGTGGAATGCGAATCGATGATAAAACACGTAAAGATGAAGCTCGAACTAATTGGTTAGGATCCTGGGATTTTAAAAACAACAAAAAAAGAATGTTGAGAGATTAAACAATTTAGTGGAGTTGTATTAAATGAGATGATGTAGATGACATTAAGTTGAGACTGAAGATAAAAAGTCCTAAGATGACTGATCAGTGAAGAAAATAATACTAATCAACCCATTTATCATCTACTGATTGGGACTGCAAAAAAAACTGGAAATTTTTTTCATTTAATTTAGTAGAGTATCGAAAACTAGTAAGTGGATAAGACAAGTGAAATACCAAGAGCTATGCTGTATTTAACCTTGATCTCAATAGACATTTTCTAATGTTGGTTACTTTATCTATTCGTTCACTAACGTTTCCGTGTATGCATTATCCCATCTAATGATCTTTTCAATTGATTGTTATTTCGTTTGATGATGATTGACATAAGCTGATGAAAAAACTGAAAACTACAGGGTATTAGTTAGCTACATTGACGTTTCACAGTTTCTGAAACTTTAACACTAAGCATTCGTGACTTTCAGACGCCACGGTGAGCACAATAACACCCAGTGAACTGTACAAGAATTTAATGACCTACACTTTTAACTGTAAACATCATTTACTACAAACGGTGACTGACCGACTAAATCCTAACATAAGTGACTCCACATATTATAAGTTCACACTAGAACTTCAGGAAAGAATATATCTCGAAGATAACTGCTAGTAAACAGACAACTCTCTTATTTGATCATTTGCGTGTATACCCTTTCAAATAATGATAAACTTGTTCAGAATTTAACGACTTTAATAGTATGTTAATCAATCTATAAACATGTAAAATTTGGGGTCTAATAAGCAAACATATTTAAAGTTACTGTACAGAATAACAAACAAATTTTTTAACACCTCATTAAATAAATACAAGTTTATATACTCAACTTTCAGTCACACTATTATGTGTGTGAAAGAGGGCTAATGGTACTATTCATCTCTTCAAATCCACGTAGGTGAGACGAAGTTCGAGCATTTTATTTATTTATTTAAACACATGAATATTGGTACAAAGGGGCACCAGATACATACGCGCCACACAAATCTCATTCGATTTGTGTGAGGGCACTGATACTGCCCACGTGCCCAAAACCAAGCAGATGGTTTTCTTAGGGGGTCACACCCAGAGCCTTTGACCTAAAAGGTCTGATCCACAAGGCAGTGGAGCATCGTGAGGAGATGCAGTCCCATGGTAGCCGGTGACCAACAATAGGTTCATACGCCATTTGTTCTCTCAGGATACTGGAGTCCATGTGTACCATTGGTTTGTAATCAGGGTTTTCCAATTCCCCCAGGTGAACTTTCCGTGTCCACCAACCCGGTTAAAGCACCGGACATTCACTTTTCGTCCTCTCAATTTCGTAAACAACACCCCCACCACGAGAAGGCAGTGAGTAGGACTTCCATGGCAGAGGCTGTATACGCGTGGCCTTGTAAGGGCGTTTCGAGAGGGAGAGCGGACTCTCCCCATTTTCGGCCATATCAGGGCATTTGGGGGCCGTTCGAGCATTAGGTCAACTGGTTAGAACCTAAGTGCTCTAACCACTAAACCACAACTCCAAAACACCCATTAATGAAGAATATTTTTCCACTAGTTAAATCAAATTATTTGATCTATAAAATTAGACGATGTTATTTGCAAATTTAAACAAATAGATGAAAAACACTTTTTTTCCATAACCCTGAAGACAACAATATTACTTGCAATTGTATGGAGTCCTTCGATCTGAATATTTTAATCATAAAACACTCAAGTTAGGTAAACATTTTGCCACCACTTTGTCTAGTTAAAACCAGTAAGCATTATAAAAAACAATGTTCAACTCCCTATCCTTATCCCCATTGAGGTGTCCTCGACTTGATACGAAACATGCTCTTAAAGCTTAATGATTCATTACGTCACAATCCAATGAACAGTTATTTTCAACTTTAGCCACCAAATGCCCTGGTATGGCTGAGAGTGGGGAGAGTACGCTCTCCCTCTCAAAACGCTCTCACATGGCCACACGTATATAGCCTCTGTCAGGGAAGCCCTACTCACTGCCTTCTCGTGGTGGGGGTGTTGTTTACGAAATTAAGAGGACGAAAAGCGAATGTTTGGTGCTTTAACCGGGTTGGTGGACACGGAAAGTTCACCTGGGGGAATTGGAAAACCCTGATTACAAACCAATGGTACACATGGACTCCAGGATCCTGAGAGAACAAATGGCGTATGAATCAATCGTTGGTCACCGGCTACCATGGAACTGCATCTCCTCACGATGCTCCACTCCATTGTGGATCAAGTCTTTAGCTCAAAGGCTCCGAGTGTGGCCCCCTAAGAAAACCACCTGCTTCAGTTTGGGCACGTGGGCAGTATCACAGCCCTCACACAAATCAAATGAGATTTGTGTGGCGCATATATATCTGGTGCCCCTTTGTACCAATATTTATGTGTTTAAATAAATAAATAATTAAAGGATGTAAAGTGACAATCAACAATGGACATTCATCAACACGTCCAATTTTTCTGGACTTACAGGTAACACTTTTTCAATGGAACTCTATGAAACTTTGTGTCGAAGCAAATCACTAACTGTCGTTATATTTTCCGTAAGTTAAAAAAACTATGTATAAATTAATCAATCCCTACACATCATTTAAGAGAATGACAACCAAGAACTCTATGACGTTCTGCAACTCAGTAGTAAGCAAGTTTATTGAAATGCAAACTGAAATATATTTTGAGAATCAATGGATTCGGAACTGGTTTTTGTCATATACCCATATGAAATTGGAGAACCATTCAGAAAGAACAAAAAGAGAGCACTAAATAGTCATTTCATTTTAGTTGGAAAATTCTCCACTAGACAGTGTGTATCAATGAACATGCCATGTTTTGAATGGAGGACCTTGAGGTTTAGCAGTGGATATTTATAATTACTTAAACCATTGAGTTGGAATTCGATGGCCTACAATTACTAATACATTTAATCGGTGATCAGTCATGATCACTGAAAATAACTAACTCATTCCAGACGCTAAATTCGTAATGGAAATTATCCATAACTGACCCACTTAACTGAATTGTTACGATCTATTATTTGTTAAGTGATTCGAAAATATTAAAGCATTTGATATAGACATCCAACTGTTTATCAACACTACCCTTTTCCTCCACCTCGACTATTAAGATATCAAGTTTAACTGAAGCCTGTGAAGAATATATATTTCATGAGGAAATATCATTCTTTATATAAAATTTGTTCTTTTGTTCACTAATTATTAGATTACATTCAAATAATTATAACATACTTTATGCCGAATAAATATCCAAACGTAAGAGAAAACATGGGAGAAATTAACAGAATACAATGGAGAATAATACAAACTAATGTCGACAAATCATTCCCATTTAAACATTAAAAAAACACGACGTTCAGCGAAGAGACCGCTTTTCAATGAATTTGTTATCAAGTTGTACAATCATCTGTCTACTCTCCCCCTCTTCTTTCTTCTGGTGATTGACTAGATTATGAAGACTTCGACATCTGAGGGGAAGCACGGAATACAATAGACATCTCAGAATCATTTAGATGATTTGGACTTCGCAGATGACTTAGCCCTACTATCTCATACACACGAGCAAATACAGACGAAGACAATAAATGTAACAGCAGCCTCTGTATCAATAGGCCTCAACATACACAAAGGAAGTAGCAAGATTCTCAAATACAACACGAAGAACGCCGAGCCAATCACACTTGATGGAAACACTCTGGAACAGGTGGAAACATTCACGTACCTGGGAAGCATCATTGATAAACAAGGTGAATCGGATGCATATGTAAAGGCGAGGATTGGCAAAGCAAGAGCAGCATTTCTACAATTGAAGAACATATGGAACTCAAAACAACTCTCGGCTAACTTCAAGGTGAGAATCCTCAATACAAACGTCAAGACAGTCCTACTGTACGGAGCTGAAACGTGGACAACTACTACAACCATCATCAAGAAGGTACAAGTATTTATAAATAGTTGTCTTCGCAAAATACTCAACATTCACTGGCCGGATACTATCAGCAACAGCCCTCTGTGGGAGAGGACAAACCAGCTTCCAGCTGAAGAAGAAATCAGGAAAAGACGTTGGAAGTGGGTCAGACATACATTGAGGAAATCGCCAAACTGCATTACAAGGCAATCGCTAACTTGGAATCCTGAAGGGAAGCGGGAAAGAGGAAGGCCAAAGAACACATTACGTCGGGAAATAGAAGCAGATATGAAAAGGATGAATATTAACTGGAAAGAACTGGAAAGGATTGTTCAGAACGGAGTTGGATGGAAAATGCTGGTATGCGGCCTATGCTCCCCCACGAGGGGTAACAGGCGTAAGTAGTAGTAGTAGTTGTTGTTGTACAATCATATGAAATTCTGAGTATTAATTCCATGAGAACATATGAACAATGAATAGATATGATGATATAATAGAGTGGTTATATAATGCACATGTAATCTTACTCTTCATTACTTATCATAAACAATTTACTATATTACGCACTTACCTTTAATGCTCGTTGAAATGTTGATATCGACAACAAAGCAATATCTTGTTCTTGTTCGGCATAATGAGTTAAAAAAGCATAGACAAGTTTTCGGATCTAAGTATATTTTTATTGAAATGAAAAGAAAGAATGAAACAACCGATGAATATCATCATGTAAAGAACGAAGATTTGAGCAGGGAAAAATCAACCATATTATGTAAAATTATAAACTGCATTTGTGAAATAGGAAGACAATACATTGAATACAACATTTGCACATCTTCTTGGAATTATCCCTTTCAAACTCCATCGTTTTTCACTTCTGTTATTATTCTGATTACTCTTTGTTTTTCTTTCTCTTCACCTCATTTTCCTCTTCTGCTAGTAAGAATTCTACTTCTAATTCCTGATACATACTACTTATATCTGTCCATATGAATGGCGCACACCACTATAAGATATCTTGATAAATTATTATTTTTCATTAATTAACTCATTTTACCAGGTATATGGATCTGTGTATTTGGCTACAACGAGCCACATTTCACGTGCGAGAACTTATGATACTACTCAGTTAAACGAACCGAAGTAGGTGGACCGCAGTTGCCATACTTTAAACATCTCTTAACCAATGAGCTATCGTCCCCCTATTCTGGTAAAAAGGCTCCAGTATTAAATGTAATTGTATTACCAATAAAATATTGACAACTTCGGATACAAATTTCATTGAAAAAACATCAAAATTCTGTATTAATTAGCTTAAAAAATGGCAGAAAATTTCTAGAAACATGGTACTCAGATTAATAAGTAAACAACAGACATATTATTAAATGGGCTAACAGTATACATATTCTTAGTACATACACAGAGCATAAAGAACATAGTGTATATTGTATTCTTACCTCAGCATTTTTTGAGACCACATTCTTCACTACAGCTAGAAATAGATCAGAACAATCTTTACCCCTGGCAACCATCTGAAAAAAGTGTTTTATTATTATTATTATTATTATTATTATTATTATCATGTAATATGCTTACTTCGATAATCCGTTTCATTGCACCTAGTTTCACTGCATCTTTGTTGGTATCTAATAAGTTTTTTAAATCATCGAATCTATAAATGAAATAATAAATTTCAAAAAAAATCTATATACTACTGAATTAAGGTTCAATTTTAAGAAAAGCATAATTAACATGAAAGTTGTCACCATTATTATCATCAAATCATTACCAGGTACAAATTTCATGTAAATGGTTTTGAATTACCTTTTAAAGATAACGATCGGTGATATTACCCTGTTGCCCTAACCTAAGCAGGTTGGGCGAAGTTTAGTGGCCATGTGCACCGAGATAACTACATCCATCACTCCTCATTATATTGTTAATATTTATCCTAAAATATAGGTCCCAGTTATATTACGATGAAAAATATAAGAAATTTACGAACGCCGCCTTTATACGCACTGGATTTTAGAGAAATATAGATTTGTTTTATATTATTTCTAGATGGTAGAAACGGTTAGTAGGTCAGTTAGCCAGTGAAACGCGACATAGAAACTGTGACATGTGTACGTTAGTTTAAGTAGTGGCACCTTAGAGCACAGGGCGAATCCAAGAGTAGTAGAGGTAGTAACAGCATTGACGGTAATAGAGAAGACTACAGGTTTAAGAGACAATTCGAGAAGTAAACATAAATTGGCGAAATAATAATAATAAAATATTATGAGGGATTTCGAAACCTATGATCTAAGGGAAGACAGGGTGAATGCACATGCGTTATTGCGATCGATTTTGAGTCATTTCATCTGAAGTTCCTAACTATTGGTTACAACAATCAAGCGGACTCAAATCAGGTAGCCTGCACCTATTATTATAGCTCAGTTCAACAGCTAGTATCTTCATGGACTGAAGCTATGTCTTGATTCAGTTGCTCCTACACTTCTTCCAACCTAATCCTAGCAACATTCATCATCATGCGTTGACGAAGTCGATGGATGAGCATACGTAATACATGTCATAACTATCTTATTCGGTAAAGATTCGCTGCTTCACCAAACAATTTGTTAAATTTACCTAATCTAACCTCAAGATTGCTAACCCAGTGGTCTTAAAATTTATGTAAAATGCTTCAAAGACACCTGCAGTCAAATATGAAAAACCTATATATATATATATATACCCTATTTATATATAGTAAAAATCTGATTGCAATATAAAAAAGTGAATGTCAGTTAAGTTAAACAATTGCAAAGCAGTCAATAAGATAAAAACAACCATCTACAAAACATTATATTATATTTAAACAAAGAGAATATAATCAGAAGGGGTTTTTAAGGAGATTTCAGTAATTTTATAGTTAAAATCATGAGTCAATTGAAGCTAGACCACCATGGAAACCTGGGGGCACTAGACGACCGTTTCCTCCTATTGTGGGACTCCTCAGCAGTGCGCATCCATATAACTTGTCAGCAAAGATGGATAGTGGCTAGCAGTAGAATCCATGACGCGCATTTCGTCCTATTTGGGACTCGTCAACTGGATGTGCCTGAATCTCAGTTTGAACATCAACTTTGAGATGAAGGTACATCCAGCTGACGAGTCCCAAATAGGACGCAACGCGCGTCCTGGATTCCACTGCCAGCCACTATCTGTCTTTGCTTATAATGTTTATGAATTAAGGCAATAAACACTTGGGCAGTATTAGTGTCAATAAAAGATTAATCAATTGCAGTCCTAAACATCAATGCTTAGTAATTTACTTTTTTCAAGGGCGTATCCACATGTAATCTTATCCCCATTAGTATAAAGCCTAACCTACAAAGGATACTTATTAAAGAAAGTCTAATGATAATATCCACCTATCCGAACTAAAGTGAGCTACGTGATTGGGGTGCCCTGATACGAGTATCTATGGGTTACAATGATGATTATATAATCTTTCATGGTTTAATTTAAAGTAACCAGCAGATATGCCGTAGCTTACGAGAACTGTAAGACTTCGGTTCGGGTACCCAGGCAGTATTCCGGCCCTCATACAAATCAAATCATTTGTGTGGCACATATCTATTTTTTACCTCCTTGTACCAATGCTTATGTTTAAATAGATTCCCAGTGTACGCTTGAAAAATGTAAATAATACATGAACGATTTCTGGAAGTTTAAATGATCTAAATTGTAAATAAACTCTCCAAGACTTTAAGAAGCTAAGTAAAGTATTTAAACATAAGGTTAGTTTAGTTACATTCAGTTGAAGTTCCAAGAAGAATATAAGCTTCATTATTTCGTTACAAGTTGAAACTATAAACATCTTATGTCCTGTTTAAAAGAGGTAGTATGTTCAACGTGCTTTTGATGAAAAATCAATATAATATGTTTTTCATTAATTCATAATCAAGCAAATTTACTATAAGACCTTGCTATAGACCCATGAAACTGTCACTTGACGTATCACATAACAATATTCGGATATCGCCCAAGTTCTTGTACTTATTAAATTTTAGTTACTATCGTAACCATCACATCACATACCAGTATGTCACCTATTGTAAAGGGTATTGGTGGCATTTAACTATCATATTGGTCCACGCTAGTTTTTATAATCTATTCTGATCCCAATATGATTGATCCCGCCTAGCCCCATATATTCACTTAGACTTAATCAGAGTTCAAAAAGGAAATCAGGTTCGGAATAATAAATTTTAGATGAACAAGCCCAAAGGACCAAACGTATATATTGTAAGCTTGCAGTGAAGTTAAGTGGGATGAAAATTAATGGTTGGTTTAGACTTATATTTAGATTAAGCTGTCAAAGTGAAACGACACACAACCAATAACCTGGTCAAAAATCAATGGAAATAAATAATCGGCTTCAGTACAGGACAACTGAGGGCAATGAAACTAACAAAGGAGAACAATCGCAATTAAAGACCCCGGAAAAAACTGATTAAAAACTTACAGAACAACCAAGAGGTTCACTTCTACATGAAGTAAGCATTGACGATATTGTCTAGAAAGACGTAACTACTTAACCATCTAGTTTACAAAACTCTAACTCAGGGAACACTAAAAACAACCACCTGAGCTGTGAATCTTCATCATTTTAAGTAGCCAAAGGGTAATATAGCCGAATACAAAAACGAACGTAAGTTAAAAGACCAAGGATAATTGTAAGTGAAGAAATACAATATAACCAGTAAAGTTACAACTACAGTTGTGAAGACCACATCTGTTTCAATTAGTGTCGGGTCACACTGGTTTATATCAATCCGCCATGTTATTTCACAAGTATTTATTACTTTCCAAGTGTACTGAGTTGCTACAACATATATTTCCTGTCAGTGATAGAGATATAATGACCCTCATCAATGCAACAACTGTACAGTTTCCTAATTGTTTTACTTGCGAGTATAAGTATAAGTACTTGTTCCGAAATTAAGTAGGTCAATAGGAGTTATATTCCACTCTCAGAAATTTGGTATACAACAAACAAAACTACCAAGAATTCGCCTTAATAACCTCTGGTTCGTTAAAACAGGTTAACTCAAGCTGAAGTACACAAATCACTCATGTTATGTAATCTCTTTTTATTGATTAAGACGCGTAACTCCATCTTCACGTAGCTCCACCCTATGCATTTACTCATAAACATAATATAAACGTATTAAAAGCACAACAAAGGAAAGGGTAAAATTTATGGAAAAGGACAATTACTTGTGGAAATCAGCTGAAAAGACAACACTGGAACTTAAGTCATTTCCTATTTCTATATCGCCAGATCGATTGTAGGATGATCCTTGTGAAATTTCAGATGACAAAGAAGCAGACTGAAATCCTTCATCAAGCATGCTAAAAGTAGAACAGTAAATACAAGCTTTAAAATTTATGTGATGAGTGACATTTAAAAAGAAGAGGTGCTCACCTCATAGATATGAATAACTTACATGATAAAATATGAAACAAATTTAACAGTATTTGATAAACAGGCGAGACATTAAAATGGATATAAAAAGAATACCGAGACTATCCTAAAAGTAAACAGCAAATAAAGGTGACTAGAAGCTCTCTAAGCTGAGTGTGCATTTAAAAAACCCGGAACTTCTAGACAGACACGACAGCTCTCTAGCGATTTCCGGTTTCCAACGGTTGTCTCACCCCAGAATCTGTGCTGCCGTGTAGCTAATCTCAAGAAGATTCTTTTGAACTAAAATGGACTTAGGAATAAAGAAGTGGGCATGGGGTCGCTTACAACCTCAAAGCAGCAAAATGCACCAAAAGCTTTCCTAGATCAATGGGCTTTAAGTTTTGATACACCTATAATAGTTACTGTAGACATGGAGTCATAGTTTCAATCGAATCCACTTAACTGATTCCTTCACATCGTCAGTGTTCATCATATTACAACAATAGCTAATCATCCGGCAGCAAATGGCCTTGCGGAGATGTTAGACAACCAACTTAACAGCTCACTGATGTTCCTAGCGAATACCACTAGATAGAGAAAATGTCTGTTTATTATCCTTCTTAGCATCCGACTAACAGTCAAGAAAAATATAAAGTGTAAACCTGCTCAACCAGTTTATGAAACTGATTAAACACTTCTAAAACCACTTATAATCCCTAAATATGAAGATTTTTATGCGAATTCAATGTTTTTTACAGACATCTAATGGGGAATATGAACAAAATAAAGCTTGTAACACCGTGAAAAATTCCAATCACAGAAGAAACAAGAAAACGTCAAAGTACATGTAATTTTTTATTCGTCCGGGTCGAGTCATTTAGACGCTCTTTCCAACACTCCAAAGAAAAACCGTTCGACGTTTTCAGGGAGCACTGAGATATTTCGCAATCGTAAAGAACGGAAGGGAAGAGATAGTCTTAATTGATAGACGAACCTGATTTTGTTAGTACTGATAGGGATGACGACCTAAAACTGCCTGAGAGCGATAAGAGATGCACTGTAGAACTTTGTACATCTTGATCTAACTTTCCGCTCGACTACGTGAAAATAACGGCGTTTACAAACAATACTCTTAATGCTACAACTTTCTCAAAATCTAGATTCTAATACTTCAACATAACCCGACCCGAAAGTCATACGTAAAGGAAGACGCGTATATATCCAGAACTACCAGTTGATTTTTTTTTCATTTCTAGTCCGTTGAATCTGCCTAATTACTGCTGCATTCGTTATCACCACTTTCATAAGATTCTTGTTAATTTTGTGTCACTACCACTTATATATTTACTGGACTACAGCTTATGTATAGGTGCAGCTTCGTTATAGCACATCATATTTCCTTGTTTTTATTGATAAAAATGAGTTGTTAGCACAATATCAAGTAGACTATCATTGTTATCGCCCTTACAACTGTTAGGTCTTGCACTATTGTCAGCTAACCAGTGAATGGTTGAATATATATATTTCAACACATTTGTGAACACACCAACTTACACTATTTATTGTTAGCATATGTAGGCACAATCTCTAACTCCTTTGCAATTTTAACATATTTTTACGTTAGAAGATGCACAAAGTACTACAAAAATACCCATTGCACAATAATAACGACCAGTGATGTTAGAGCGTGAATGAAATTAATTTTGAACAACAGTAGTCTACCCAGGAACAACCTCAATGTAATCTCTTCACAAGCCCTGCTTCCTATAAAAGTCAGGCCACACGAGATTATTCGGAAAAAAATTTCAATCATGCATGGTTGAAATTTGATTAACGTCAAAATATTTATAACACATCATGATATAAATGTATTACGCCGTCATTCATGTAATAAGGTACGCTTATAAAGAAGGAAAAGGAAATCTGAATAACACAAATCCATCAACACGAATCTTACCTTAATGTAAAAACACTACTAAAGGCGTTAGTGACCTTGTCCTCTAATTTGTACGACGCGCAATGTCCTTCAGCCTTCAGTAATAAGGATAGAAGGTTGGTGAACCTGTGTTAATCCTGACCGATTGCCTCCCAGTGAAGGTCCAGCTTCACCTTAAAAATATTCACTGGTGGTCTGATACCACTTGTTCAGATAAGGCATTTCCGGTCATTGACCGGACTTTAACGCGCGCTATTCGAACGGGAAGTTTAGTCCTAACGTGATTTACATTTCTCAAACTTTTGCTGTGTTCTTACGCAACAAAAGTATCATATCCAATCCAAAGAATCTATTCTGAGCTATACGTTCGGTAGATTACTTCTTTTTTGTGTTTCACTCAAATTAATAGTTAACTGTGGTTTTGCCTCAGCTCACTATCGGTTTTTTTATAGTTTTCACGTAAAGGCTAGCTTTAGCTTATCGTTAACTGTTTTTATACATTTTTGATAGTTTTTGTTTACTGTGTGTTTTTTTTTATCGGTCCTAAATTTACTGCTTATATTTTTAAGACAGTCTAAATCACTAGCCATGAAAAATTCATGCAAGAGACCTGGTTGCCGTTTTGCCGTTACATCTGGCATGCAATGTGACAACTGTAAAGGTTGGTTCCATGAAGCATGTACAGATCTAACAGCAGCAGCCTATAGCAGACTCAGCAAGTCTGATCGTAGGTGGGTATGTGTTACCTGCAACACCGATACGGTAGTTATGTTGGGTACCATCATTACTTTACTGACAGGTCTGAGAGATAAGTTGTCTAAGAATTCGGTAAATGATATCATCATGACGGGTAACAAAGCTGGAACGCATAGGGCAAATAAGAAAAAGGATACTGACAGGTCGGATATCGACGGTGCTGTTAACAGCACGAGTGATGATGTGTTGAAACTCAGCACCATCCTAACATCGACTGTCATCGACTCCCTCAGTAAACTTGGGTCCCCCGGGGAACGGTCCTTGAATGAGACAGTGGTTCCTAAAAATCCTGTAGGTGGATGGACTCACGTTAACAGGAGTAATAAAGCCCAAGCGTCCCCTCCGAAACTGAACGTCCCAAGTATCGTGCGTAAATCAATTGATGCTTTGGCCGCACAGTCTACACCCAAGACTGTCCGCCCGGTCATCACTGAGCCCAGGAATCGAAAACGCGCCTCGACATCCAAACAACAAGATACCAAACCTAGACGCCTTGGAAAACCTGGGAAATCAATTGCGGTTCGTGACGACTCTGTCATAATCATGAACCTTATTGACAACCCCGACCTTCCTCTCAGTTTGCAGGACAAAAACGACAGGATGCTCTGGGGAGAATTAATCAAGAGGCTGGAACTCCCTAGAATAGAGCCTTTGACCGTCACACGGCTCACTCGGGGGAAGGACTCTAACCACCTAAACCACCTGAGGCTGCTTCGTGTTACACTTAAGAATGCCTCCGACGTAGAGGACGTCCTGCTAGCCAGTCACTTACTGAGGTCCGATGGGAACGTAAGAATACTGCCCGACATACCGTATTCTGAACGAAATCTCATCCGGAACATCCCTAAGGAATCTCGTGAGGCGTTCTTCCGTGGACGAAATATCATTGTGCAAGGTGTGCCGGAAAATACGGACCCAGCTCAAGCAAACTCTGATATTCGGGAATGGAAATTCATCAAGCATTCCTTAAAACTCAAGAACATATTGACCCAACAGGTAATGAGACTGGCCAAGAGAGACGGAGACTCTAGGCCCCGGCTGCTGAAGATAACCTTCCCCTCCTCCCACATGGCGGCTGCAACTCTGGAAGCATTTCGTGCCAATAGACGTCGGTTGCCAACTGGCATCCATATGCATCCGGATAGGCCCCACGACAGCAGGATCAAGCACAAACGAAAGCTGGAGCTGACAATTCCACTCGTGGACTGTCTTGATAATAAAAAAAACGTGTAAAGGACAGGGACTACCAACTCGGTAAACATCGTATAGGTAGGCTACCTGTCCACTCACACACGGCTCATATAGACAAACAAGAAGAGGCTCACGCGTTCCAAATTGAAAGCATAAACTGCCTATACACGAACGCCGCGAGCTTGCCAAACAAAATGGATGAGCTACGTGAACTTAGCAACGCTAATGATGCCCATCTGATAGGAATATCCGAAACTTGGATAACGTCTCAGTTTACGGACCAAGAGTTAGCAATAACTGGGATGTCTTTATTTCGCAACGACAGAAAAACAGGAATGGGGGGTGGGGTAGCACTATACGTACGGTCATGCCTGGATGCGCACCAACTTCACAATCAAGAGTTTCACAATCTTGACGAGTCAGTATGGTGCTCAGTAAGATTATCTACCACCTCGAGGTGCCTAGTTGGGGTCGTTTACAGGAAGCCCACTGCCGACATCGAATATGACAAACGTCTGCTGGAAGGATTAACTCGCTCTACGCGTCTTGGATTCTCTCATATCCTGATTCTAGGGGATTTCAATCTCCCTAGAATCAACTTCGTGGAACATACATACATTGGTGGTGCCAACTCTACTGAAGCTCTGTTCTTCAACCTTATCGGCGACCTGGGATTATTTGAAAATGTGAAGTCGGCAACCCGTTGGAGAAACAGTCAGACGCCGTCACGCTTAGACTGGGTATTCACAAACGAAGAATTCCTAGTTGACGACCTCTCAATCCTGGCTCCCCTGGGCAAAAGTGATCACGCCGTCTTATCATTCAGCTTTGTCAGCAAGACGGAGCTACGATATCCTACTAGCAACAAGCGCTGGAACTTCAAACGGTTGAATGTGTTAGCTTTACAGGACTATCTTCAACAGGTGGATTGGAATGTTCGCCCTGAAATTGAAGTGGATGCTCATTGGGATTTTTTACTGCACACGATCTTATGTGCTACTGAGCATTCAGTTCCTAAAATGGTCCCAAAAAGCTACAAGCAACCTGCAATCATCAAGAACAGCACTCGTCGTTTGCTAAGCCGCAAAAGGCACTGTTGGGCTGAATATAAACGAACGGATAACAACGGCGCGTACAGGCAATACAAACATATAAGGAACACATGCACAAAGGCAATAAGAGAAGACAGGCTTCAGTTCCAGACCAAGCTTATCGATAGATTCGTCTCCAATCCGAAAAGCTTGTTCAGTTATGCAGCTTCTCTTCGACAAGGCAAAACTGGAGTTTCCCAACTGCTTGGTCCTAATGGCCCGACCAACAACGACAGTGATGCCGCTAACCTTTTGGCTGAACATTACTCCCGGACATTCCAACTGACCCACATCAACCATACTGACGAAAGCTTCACCTGCACCTGTACAGGACTTTCCGAAGTGGACCTGAGTGCTGACTTGGTGCTCCGTAAACTGCAGAACCTAAAAAAAGACACTTCTCCTGGTCCGGACATGGTTCATTCCGCCGTATTGAGGGAAGCAGCTTCAATCCTGGCGACACCACTTAGCGTGATGTTTGCACACTCGCTAAGCAGAGGCAAACTACCGGAAATATGGAAGCTGGCCCACATCACACCAATTTTCAAAGGAGGTCGACGCAGTGAACCCTCAAGCTACCGACCAGTGGCCCTTCTCTCCATACCTTCAAAAATTATGGAATCCCTAGTATTCGACGGCATACTAGAACACTTATCATCCTCAAAGTTCTTCTCGCCTCAACAGCATGGTTTCAGAAAAGGTCATTCTTGTACGACCAACCTGCTGACTGCGGTGGATAAATGGACAACCATCCTTGATCGCAAGGGGAAGGTTGACGTCATTTACCTGGACTTCTCAAAAGCTTTTGATAGGGTCAACCATGCATGTCTTATCAAGAAGCTTGGACGATTGGGTATAAAACCCCCTTTAATTGACTGGATCACTTCATACCTAGAAAACCGACATTTTAAGGTCAGGGTTAACTTCACTCTCTCTCAGGCTATGGAATGTCCTAGTGGGGTCCCCCAGGGTTCAATACTAGGACCTCTTCTCTTCTTGATTTATATTAACGATCTTCCTCAACAAGTTTCATCTGATTTATTGCTTTTTGCTGATGATGTGAAACTTTGGAGAGAGATACGTACTCACAATGATATACTAGTTCTGCAGGAGGATCTGACTCGACTTCAAAGTTGGGCAGACGACAACGGACTTACCTTCAACACTTCAAAGTGCAAGGTAGTCCATCTGAGACATGTTGCAGACTATAGTTATAACTTAGGTAACTCACCTCTAGAAGTTTCCCAAGTTGAAAAAGATTTAGGAGTGTTGGTACCCTACGACCTGAAATCGTATGCGAACTGTGACAAAAACGCCTCTCAAGCAAACCTTGCACTGGTAACATTGAAGCGCATTTTTGGCCAGTTTGACGGTAGAACCTTCCACATAATCTTCAACAGTTTTATTCGTCCCCACTTAGAGTACGGAAACATAGTATTTCCTCCCTCCCTCCAAAAGGATAAGGTCACTCTGGAACGTATACAACGTCGAGCCACGAAATCAGTTCGGGGTCTCAAATTCAAACCTTATGAAGAGCGCCTCAAATCACTTAACCTTTACCCGTTAGAGTATAGGCGTCTTAGAGGTGATCTTCTTATGACTTATAGTATCCTTAATACTTCTGGTCATCCCCTTAAACAACTTCTTAAGCTTAGTCATAACACTAACCTCAGAGGTAACACCCAGAAATTGGAGACCCTACATAGCAGAACAGACTGCAGACACAACTTCTACTCCGTTAGAGTTGTCAAGTGCTGGAATTCGCTGCCGACTGAGCTAGTCCAAGCGACCTCCCAGGAGTCCTTTAAGAGGAAACTTGACTTATTCCTAAGGACTAAGGATAACATATTATTATGATTTACCAAATTCTTTTTTTCCCTCTATTATCGTTCATATACCTAGGTTCTTGCCTGGAGGTATTGGTGATCCACTGCTATCAGACACGGAAGCCCGTTAAGCGAAAGCTTCTTCTATTCCGTCCTCAACCATTTGAACCATTTGAACCATTTGACCACTCGATGATAAAAACGAGACCATACTTTAAGTTTATTAGATCGCAGTTTGTGAACCTTCTTGCTGTGACCTCGGAGATTACCACTTCTGTAGGGGGCAAAAATATAAGACATATTGACACCCAAATCATAACTAAAGATGCAAAATGCCAGTATAAAGTCACCTCGCGTCCTACGATACGACAAGGGGAAAAGTATTAGGCGTTTTAAACTCTCATCATAGGGAGTTTAGAAAGACCCTTCACTAATTTCGTCCCTACACGCTGACCTCGCTCAAGTGAGTTGGTATCCGTTATCAAACACCGGCTAGCTGCTTAGATACAGTACTCTAAGTGTGGTCTTACGTAAGTGGGACATAAAATTCGAAACATCTCGTCAAAGTATTTGAATGCTCGGCGAAGTAACCATAACGCACGATAACCTTTGGAAGCAGCGGTGTTGCAGTGCGTAGTTGTTTTCAAGTCATGACTTATTATTACTCCTAAGCCTTTATGTTCTTGAACGCCTGAAAGAGATGTACCATCAATAGTATAATTGTAACTATTACCGTGCCCAATGTGCATGAACACGCTCGTCTTAGAATTAACTTCAAAGCCTCAACCATGAGACCATCTAACTAGTTCTTCTAAGTCAGCCTGGAGATGAAAATGATCAGCCTCACTTCCTATTGTTCTCCAGACTTTGACATCATCCGCAAACAATAATTTCGACGACTTAAGCAATGGCGGTAATTCATTAACATAGAGAAGGAAAAGTAGAGGGCCTAAGATGGTGTCTTGGGGTACACCACTTTTGACCGGCTTCCATTCGGATAGAGTTCCATTGACCCTCACTCTCTGCCTGTGGTTACACAAGAAGTTTCCTATCCATGCGACCGCAGACAGAGAGTGAGGGTCAATGGAACTCTATCCAAATGAAAGCCAATCAAAAGTGGTGTACCCCAAGACACCATCTTAGGCCCTCTACTTTTCCTTCTCTATGTTAATGAATTACCGCCATTGCTTAAGTCGTCGAAATTATTGTTTGCGGATGATGTCAAAGTCTGGAGAACAATAGGAAGTGAGGTTGATCTTTTTCCAATCCAATTTTGTTGTGATTATCAATCGGCTTGTTTCCGTCCGACTTTGTTGTTCCTATTTTTTTCTAATTCTTTGGTAATCCGATATCCGAATGCTTTTTCACACACTTGTATAAACTGATTAGTTTCCTTGCCTTCACTTCTTGTTGTTTTTGTAAAGTTTCAAATAATTGGCCATGTCCAATGGCTGATACGCTAGCCACTCGACTGCACTAATTCTAGTCAGCATCGAATTCCTTTGAGTATTCATGCACTTTAAAGTTTCAGTACGCTACTGTATGCTAGCAGACGTTCGTATCATTGTGTTTTATCAGATCAATGCACAATGCCTTTTTGTTCAGAGAGAATAATCACAAGTGTCGGAGCACTTCTACGTAAGATTCACCGCTTAGCTCAATACCCACTGAGGTACACGTTTCTACGTTCCGCTTGATAGATTTTCATATTCTTTACAGGCAAGACATGCCAACGTTGTGTTCTTGAAGATAATTCAGTGAGTGCGTATTAAATAGTTGCCATACTCAAATACACACTCCTGTTAACCCTCGTGGGGAGCATAAGCCGCCCACCAGTATTCTCCATCTAAATCTGTCCTTTTAGTTAACGGTTGTAGAAGCTATGCATGTTTCCGCTCCGTATGATAGAATTATCTTGACGTTCAAATTTAAGATTCTGACTTTGATGTTGGTTGACAGATAGCTGTTTTGAGCTCCATATGTTCTTCAACTGTAGGAATGCTGTTCTTGCTTTGCCAATCCTCCACTTTACGTCTGCATCAAATCCTCCTTGTTTATTGGTGATGCTGACACGATATGTGAAAGTTTTCAACTCTTCTAAAGCTTTTTGAGTGAGTGTGATTGGTTTGGTGTTCTCCGTGTTGTATTGGAGTATTTTGGTTTTATTTCCTTGTGTTTGCGGAGACCTACTGCTGCAGAGGCTTCTACTACACTGGTCGTCTTCATCTGTCTTTGTTGGTGTGTATGGGATACAGGAGCTTGATCATCTCCGAAACCACATTTTATAGTTTTTTGGAACAATTCTGGAGTTTGAGATTGTCCGATGTTATTTCGAACTTTGGCGCTGTACGTATGTCTTGGTGCAAAATCAGATCTAGAGTGTGCTTTTTCATAATATTCTGTCTTTACTCTCTTTCGTAATAACTTCCACACACTTCCAGACATTACTAGATTTCTGATGTCTGTGACACGTCTCTTGCGAAACTACTTTGTGGTTTCATCCCGATTGCCGAGTAAGAGTGGTTGTCTCTGCCTAGGAGTACATGGTTGGCCCCATGTGTAGTGGGTTTATTACCACCTTACATATTTTGGCTTACTGAGTATTAGTTCCAGTGGAGAGCAATTTGTTCTTCCCAACAAGTTACTTTCTACTGTTTGCATCGAAGCAACACCAGCATGGGCCTCTCACCTCAATTAATTGGTTGCTGTGTTGTAGTCGGTCTTTGAAATGATCACTGAAGAATTGCGATCTACCTCGTTATTAGTACTGCTCGAATAATGGACCTATTACTAAAATTGTTGATAAGTCATTATGTGAATACCTAATATATAATATCTTACGTGGAAGTCACATCGTTGTCTACCATGACTCGTCCAAATATATGAAGATTAAATTTAGGCTGGAGATTGAACAACATATTAAATATGAATACAAAAGATAAGTAACACAAGAATGACCACGCCTGCAAGGCTGAGGCATGCCATACAATTTATTGAATTCTTCGCGCATTCTCCATTGTTGGTCTTTTTGCCACGTTAAATGTTGAAGATCTATTTTCGGAGTCATCTCGTGTTCGGCTATGAGAATTGTGTGGTTAGGGCCCAATGCCACTAAATCACCACTTGTTTTGTAGACCCTATAGCAACAAAAAGTATCATGCCTCTCAAGCCCACTTAATTTTTCTCTATTTAAGGAGATTACCTTGTCTCACTTCGGACGTTTATCTTCACTTCCGACTGAGGATCTGGCGTAATCGAGGTTTATCAACCCACACACTATCATTTACGCATCAAAATGTCAACAACTTCGACGTATTGTGACATACATTTTCAGTGATTTTTGTAACGACAAAATAAAGATCACATATTTTTTCCTATTTGTCACGACTTATATGTAACCACATTTGTATTCAATATCTATTGATTCTCTGCACGAGTGATAAAGAAAGGGATATAATCTCTTGGTTATACTCAACATACATACACTACCGCGAGTGTTGGAATATAAACACTATCTCAGCTATCTATTCTTGTGCCATATCGGCCACGGCCTTTGATTGAAGAATAGTGTTATAACATCCCTTTAGGCCTTCCCACACCATATTGGAGTTTTGGCTCGGATCATTAACAAATAATACTATCGGTTTCAATCTACTTCATTATGCTGTTGGTGCCACCAGGTGCAGAGGAACGTTTGTTATTCAAGTGAACTCATTTGTGGTTGTCATCTCGGAGAGCAGCTTACAAGTAATATTCATTTCATAACAACTGTTACGATTTTGTTTTTCAATACACCTTATATTGCAGCTGTAATTTGTTAATTTTTGCGTTACTCATAGACATACGCTTGGGTTTGTAGTGTTAATTCTTCTTGGTAAATTATTGGTGCCTTTGTGTATTGTTATATCTTAAGTAGGTTATCTTGCTGGGATCCACCATAGACGATACACAATATGACTGATGTCTCCACGCTCACTATCATTTCTACCAAGTAAATAGTGACCATATTATCACAGTTATGCTTGATTAATTCGTCTATCCACTTGGTCAAACTGCCAATCGTTTTCACTTTTCGTCTATACCATACAACCAGTAAACATAGGACTCAATGGCCCACAAACAACTAGTTTTCTCGCTACTCAAGGACTATTAAACGGTAGACCCACTCATTAACTCACTTCGCTATGTGATTTCGCTTTCGACTGTTGTTCGTCTCACGTTACTTTATGCGAGCTGTCTGTAATATTTATGGAGAGCTATCATTTTATACTGATTTATGTCTAGTAACAACTAGCACTTGTGAGTCTCCTGATTTTGTTGGTGTGATCCAGAAAACCTCTCGCAAAAGACAAGAAAGGCTCAACGGAACATTTCACCCAATCAGCGTCCACTAGAAGTTTTGCCAGAAACATTATGAAAGTAAAAAGTCACACGCAAAGTTTCTGATTGGCTGATTACTACAATGCTACCATGCGCGAGTTTATTGTAACTTGTTGTAATTATCATGTTCGACCATCTTTTTACGGTCATTCATATATCATATGTTACTGTAACTCTTAAGATATTTCATCATTTTTGCTCGAAGTCGATCAAGTATCTGGACCTTGGCTGAATGGCCGTAGGATTTAAGATATCATAGATAGCGAGTTTCATTAATATACTTCACATATGTAAGGTCTATAAATCAATAATATTATTTCTGCCGTACCCAACTCTGTAAGTAGCAAGAAAGATTCCGTTTGTTACGATAGAACGTTGACATAGCTCCAGAATCAAAATAAGTGGATCCACCTAATCCCTTTTACATATTCACCTATCTAGTTCACAAAGAAGATTTCCAGTTTGACAATATTATTTTACTCAGTAATTGTAAAACTGTATTCCCCGTTATTAAAATAAATGAAAGTCTTCTGAACAGATAGAAAGATGAATACATAGTTTCAAGAGTCAGAAAAGAGATTGCTTTATACAAAACCAAACTTAAAAATAAATAGAAGAAATGTGCTTATTCGACGACTATGAAAAATGGTGAATAGATTTTGAGATAAAAAGAATATGACAATGGTAATAGCAAGCATTAGAAAGGCGTATGACAAAATGAGTTACTTTTGTTATTTAAACAAAAGCCCTATTGAATGCTTATTATTTATCACAAAACAACACCGAATGTAAACAAAACAAAGAATACATAGAAAAGTATGTTGATTGGAATAATGAAAGATTTCTTTTTAGATGACACGAACAGAAAATAATGAAACTTTTTCTGCTCAATTCAATCAACTCGATGACGATAATCCAGTATCACGTGGAGTGGTTTCTGTCAGAGCACGAGCAGGCAGCAACAATGCCGAATATCTAAGGTTCTGTTCACATTTTATTTTTTCGAGGGGGAAGACAATATAAAAGTTAAGAAGCACAAAACAAAGTGATTCGATTAAGAAAATATTTATTCAGAAAAACATTTTTTTAAATTACTGTGATGTACGCTGAAGAACATGTAAAAAATTCATTGAAGGCGGTTGTTGTGAACAGTCTGTGACTTTTGGAAAAAGCACAACTCACTTATCACATACAGATACTGTGAGCAAAATCTATCAGTGGAGTGGTGGTTCAGTGGTTAAGGAAACGAACTTTTAGTCGCAGGTTCAACCCCCACACACACCTACGACTCTGTTCACGACAGCCATGTGACATTACTATTCCCCAAACTTCGAGTCTGGTTTGAAGCTAAGTAAATAAATCCATATACCCAGGTGAGTTAACAAATAACTATCAAGTGGATGTCAACTATGTTAACATTATCGCCTGGATTGAAATTGGTAGACCCAGTGCCGAAACTGATTACTAAATTATACTTATTACCAGTGCAGGGAAATTTCGATTCAGAAAAGCCATTAGATTACTTGTAAATCAGTTAACAATTCCTAGATTTACCTTATTTGCTGTAGAAAAGTTCACCCACCGTAGGGTGGGTATCCATCATTTTCACTGAGACCAAAGATATTTAACCTTTGATTGGTCCGTTACCTGTGTGGAACGCTGTCATTTGGCTTAATTTCAAGGGTATTATGAACTTGATTAAGGCCGAAAAATATAAAACCAGTTCAATTTTCGTCCATATTATCAATATATCTTCTATTCAGTAGTCAACTTATAAGATCAGGTTATGGATAGAAAGTTGTTTATTTTCATTATTTCGAAAAGTATAATTGTTGTTCAAGCTAAGTAAGCACTTGTTTAAAGAATACAAAATAACAATCCACAGATAATTCATTATATTGGATTGTAACAAGTTGAATCCAGTGAGATATTTGTGATGAAAGGTTATTTACAAACGATCCCTGAATAAACACTGAATCCTTAGGCAGATTTCAAGGGGAAGATGAATTAATTGGATGATCCAGACATACACTACACAGGCCATGATAAAATGATTAGGCATGACCAGACGATAACAAGAACCAACTAACAATGTGTGCACCGTGGAAATCGTTGAATCTCGATGAAATTACGAACCGACATAAGTACTAGTTTGGGATTCAAAAGTGGCGTGTATCTTTCACTGCCCTTTTTGGGTACCTGATTATTATTCGTCTGAGTTTTGCGTAGAAATCTGCGCTACCGATACGTGTGTATGAGAAATAAGAAGTCCTTAGATAATCCTGTTTGAAATCGATTGTAGAGATTCAAGTGTGTTCACATTTCGTTTTTTAAAACCTTATACAATGAAATATCACAAACTGTACGAGCATATATATATATATACCCTCCCGCTAAAATAAAAAACAGTTATAATTCTATTGTTTGCTTATGGTGAAGCTTTGTTAGCATCTAATTTATTTAAACTCATAAATATACGTACAGGGAGGCACCAAACATATATGCGCCGTTTGATTTGTGTGAGCTGTGTTACATTTCGGGTGCCCAAAACGAATCAGGTGATTTCCTTAGGGGGCCATATCCGGAGCCTTCGATCTAAAGATCTGATACACAAGGCAGTGAAGCATCGTGAGGAGATGCAGTCCCATGGTAGCCGGCGACCAATAATTAATTCATACGCCACTAGTTCCCTCAGGATCCTGGAGCCCATGTACAATATTGGTTTGGAATCATAGTTTTCCAACTCCTATAGGTTGATCCTCCAAATCCACCAACCCGATTAAAGTGCCGAACATTCACTTTTCGTCCTCTTAATTTCGTAAACAACACCCCATCAGGAGAAGGCAGTGAATAGGACTTCTCTGACAGTGGCTGATTACGCGTGAATTTGCTAGTATCTAAGAAGTACTCAGTTTCCTAACCTATAAATTTGGTTCAACCATTATTACATCAACAATATATCATTGAGAATCCAGTATATAATCAAGATCTTATTGTGCATGATTAAACTAGGTTGATTTCCAAATCTTCCCCCGGGAAAAAAAATAAACACAAAAAAAGCTTACTGATTTACGAACAGATCTTAGGAAACCAGCATTGGATGTTATTGTTAGAGCTTCTAATACATTGCCAACTTCCATGATACGCTGTAAAAAACCACAAACAGTGTATTTTTGTTTATTATTATAACCTCGAAGGAGGTATATACAAATGTATCAGTTTTTTCTCAGGAAGTTTGTTTTCTTTCTTAGAAAGTATCTGATTCCATTGGAATATAACTATTTAAACTGTTGACTTCGCGCATTCGATTTTAAGTCACTTAGACTAGTAGACACATTGCAATGTGATCGATAGGATACGATCCTTAACACTAGACGATTAGAAAGACAAGACAGTATTCAATACTCACACAGTGATCAGCTAGTTTTAAATATCTAAGTCATATAGAAGGTCGGTCACTATCCGAATAGCTCTGTGATAACATCGCACAGAGCGAAGCTGGGTGGTGCAGGCTGTAATCCCACAGGGAGTATCAACTCCTTTAAGATTACAGGTATATCCCGCAGATGAGTGTCAACCAGCACGAAAACTACATTGATGCAGAGCTTTTTTCCAACTACAATCGACAGTTTTCAATATTCAGGTACAAACTATTCATTAATACAATACATGATATGATAGTGACCTATACTAAGGTACTAAAGCTTATAGTGAAATTTAAGAATTTACGAAAAAATCCGAAAGATATTCTTAGAGAGAATCAAATGAAGACAACCTTCTTTCAAATTGACCAAGCCTTTCAAAGAGGACTGAAAGAATGATTCAAGACCATTATGATAGTCGACCATCAGTGTTAACAGAGAAGTTGAATATGTAAAGTTACTTGTATCTTCCAGCTGTTAAATTCATTGTCTAGATAATCGCTAATCAACTAAATTTGAGGAAATCGTCAATGAAGGATTTGAAAGAGTCTAACCTCTAACGACTGACAAAGCCGTTTTGATCACAATACAAAACGAAGATGGAACAAGGATATTGTCAAATAAAAGGAGATAAGATTGATGTACTTTACCTTCAGTAAAATATATCATCGCCTGTTCTTACGTATACATATACATATATATATGACTTACTTGAGTTAATAAATAATTCGAATTCTTAGATTCTTTTGTTTTACTAAACGGTGAAATTATTTCACCTGATGAATTTAAATCAGGTAATATAACTAAGTGACTAAGTAATTGAATTCCACGTTTCCATTCATTTGGTCCAGATATTAAAGCAAGAATATTTAAAAATGAATGAATAGCGCTTAAGCATACAACGGGTACTTTCCCTTTAAAAAAAAAGAGAAAAAACCAACTGGGTAATATAAAGTATGTTCTTCAAATGAGAATCTATATGTTAGTTCGTAAATAAGATAATGTGAATAGTTAATGTTAGCGGGATATAAATTGGATTAAAGCATGTTCCGTGCAGGATTGTTTTTATTTATTTAAACACATACATATTGGTACAAAGAAGTACCAGATATATATGCGCCACACAAAACAATGAGAATGGGAAGAGAAAGGGGGAAGATGCGTATATAAAAAAAAGGATGAAAAAAAGAGAACAGTAATGGTGGGGGAACTAAAATATATAACCAGAAGAACTCTCTCAGTTAAGAAAGTTATAACCACTTTTTATGAAGAAAATAAAAGAAGGTTACAGCAGGATCGCCACTAGCTTCTATTCTGAGCCATATCTGATAACGTCTCTAGCCACTGTGTTGCACCATCTCTCGGACCCCAGTCAGGGGTCTGAGTCGTGAAGGACCAACAGAAGCTAGCCCTTTGCAGCTTTCTTTCATACCACGACACCATGTCATACACTGACCTCCTCTCCGCTTTTTCCAACCAGTCCCAGAGTCAGCAAATAATGCACGACGTGGAATTCTCTGGGACGACATTCGTAAAACATGTCCAAGCCACCGAAGTCGGTGTTTCAAGATGGTGACACCAATTGAATTATCGTCTCTGCTCCCGAACACACGATGCCAAACCTCTGCATTACTAACATGCTGTTGCCACTGGATGTCAGCAATCCTTCGGAGACAACGATGATCGAACACAGAGAGACGTCTAACATCCTCAACTCGGAGAGGCCAGGTTTCACAAGCATAGAGCAAAACTGCTCTCACCGACGCGTTGTAAATCCGACCTTTTACAGCCAGACTAACATCACGAAGGCGCCAAAGATGGCCCAGATTGGCATAAGCCGCTCTGGCTTTCATTATACATGCACGCTGACTGGCTATTTCTTAACCTATATAAGCTAGAGGATACTCATAGAAGACTCTAGAAACTCCTTATGTAAAAATTATAATTATAAATATACTAGTGTTCCTCTTATTGTGATTCCTACTTCCGTCCACCCTTGTTATTTGCAATATAATTACGTTCCTGTTCAACCTTTTTTTGATTTGGGAACTTGTCAAGTGAAGCAGTATCCAAGAAATACTAAGCAATAAGAATAGCTGGGTCGTAATAAGAGAAATCATAAAAGTTAAGTAATGTGATTGAATTATATGAATGCAAGTACATGTATCACAGGGAATCATAAAAATAATAGTCATAACCAATTGTTAATTTCATTTATATAATTCTTTATTTATGAAGTATTTATGCAAGCAAACACGGTCAGTTAGTTAGACAGTCACACACAACGTAGAAGTAATATGAAAAAAGAAATAAAAGACTCAATGACAAATAACGAAAGCTATTTGTTGGAGGGAGGGGCAGTGTCTTATGTAATTTGAAATTTGCCAAGTAGTAACATTTAGTTTTGTGCCCGCACTAATCTATAAATAAGAAGCTTTTATTGAGTGTAATTCGATCTCAAATGGTTACTGGACTATTGATATTTGTGACTGAAATTTGATCGGTCTTGGTTGATATATATGCATCTTGTGCAGATCCCTTGATATAGCCATTGTGACTCAAAGTTGATATAAAATAGACGGGATGTAGTTAGCAGTGGAATCCAGGATGTGCATTTCGTCCTACTTGAGACTCATCAGGTAGGCATACTTGCATCCCAGAGTTGATATCCACTCCGGGACTCGAACCCAGTACTTACCTAGTAATTCCGAATAGACATTTACTTGTTTAGTATATAAATTACTTTTATATCCTTTCCTACTTCAAAATTACTATGATCATTGTATTTTTATCCTTTCTACTCTAATGTTCTAGTCTAGATATAATGGTATTTTTTTATTTTTTATCCCTGTGGTCTTGTTGATCATACATTCATGCACCTTCTTTAAGTTAATTGAACCAGGGATAAATCAGATAAACAGTTCCAATTAGATCGTCTTCTCTATTAGCATCCCGACCAATCAAATCATAGATCAGTGGTAGGATAGCTTTTTCTCTCCAGCCTCAAGGCCATTCTGTCACACACAGGAACCACACGTTACAAGTGTCAAGGTTACACTGAGTAGCCTATCACATCAAGGCCGCAAACTAGACCAGGACAGTTCTCTTTCTTACTGTATATTAGACACAGACTAGTGGGAAAGAGGGTCAAGGTTGTAGCAAGAGCTTCGCATATATGTGGATCAATACAATTTATTACATAGTATCAGCACAAAGCCTGATGAAATTATCAAGATATGTTAGAGTAGTAGTAGTAGTATCAATAATAGTAGAAAATACTAGATGTAAACAACTTGATTTTCGGTGAAAAAGTGAATTTGCGAAACAAAAGGAATGAAGCGAATTTCAAACTGAAGATGCAAAGGAAGATAAATTGTGAACTGAGTCATTGTGGCCGATTCTGAGCCACCTCAGGCAACCACTCTAACCATTGGTTCCCACAATCACATGGACTTCAACCAGATAGTTTACACCTACATGCACGACCCAGTTGAACGGTCAAACAAGTATCCATTCGTATATTATAACTGAATGTCACGTACTATAAATAGAATAACAGTATGGATGTGGACCAAATTAAACAAATCAGATATGGAATTTAACATGGGTATAGAGTATTCAGCAACGTAGAGTTCCTTCACAATATTCGGTACAATGACTAACATGTTAACAATCGAGTTCTCGTTGAAACTATCGAGAGAAAATATATGTAACTCAGCTGGACGTACTTTGATGCTGCATTTTATAGGTTAAACGGTTAAACTGTAGAGTAACAGTATAAGATTGAAGTGTATTTTAGATTATCAGTTCAATGCAACTGTTTAAGAGTTTAAACAACAACAAAAAATTGACACCGTAGTGTTGAAATACAGTACTCTTATGATTTACATCATTATATCTTAAAACTGATTGGTTTCATTAGGCTCAATATGTCCAACATTAACATGCATCCTAGTTAGTCACCATAAACTCCGAACATGAATATACAAATTTAATAACCAGAAAATACATAAACTAGATGCTTCGTTGATGAAGAAGCCACGTTAAAATAAGTGAAACAGCTGTTGAATGTTAAAAAAATGCTTTAATATCCCTACGTCTGATGTGAGAAGTTTTCAATTGCTTATATCGTTCAGCAATGAATGAAAACCAGATTTAATTAGCATTAGATGTCCAGTGCGTACTTAAATGCCACTACTACCAAGTTGTAGATATTTCCTTGCGTCAATGCATGATATTACGCGACTATCTTCTAATGCCGTCGATGGGTGAGTACATTACACCGCATGTAGTCGAACTTCACTGCTCAAAGCCTCTTCTTACTAGGACTTTGGCAATTATCTATAAAAATTACTCACTAACAAACCACATGATTATTAATACCAAAAAGGATTTGTGAAAATTGTTGAATTTCATAATTTACGTCACGGATCGATTACAGAAATGTAGCTGGTAATGAATTCAACCATAATAATAAATTGGTCACACAATACCTCGAAGATATTTATCCATCGATAGAAGTACTGGTACTTCAGCTTCAGATTCTATTAACCATTCGAATTTTCCCGGTTTCAATGGAGGATGATTCAATAGTAATTGTGTACGTCTTTCTACTGATTGTAAACACTCTAGAATTTTATCAGATACAGCTTCGGCATGATTATCATTATTGTCAATTGATACCAATTGATCAGTGGGCGAATATGTTGGATTGAATTGAGACAGTTCAGAGACAAAAGCAATTAAGGCCGAAACATCCAAATTTATACGATTTACTTCATCTACACTAAATAACGAAAATAAATTTAAATACAATAGAAGAAATATGGTTAGCATTGGAATCCAGGATCTGCGTTTCATTCTATTTGGAATTCTTCAGTTGGATGTACCTGCCAAATTTCAGAGTTGATGTTAACTCCGGGAAAACACACTACCTACAACCTACAGTGAAATAAATAAAAGTCAGCAATCTTAAATATACCTTCAAGTAATGCAACTGCGCCTCAAGTACAGATTCGTGTACTCAGAGGTCTGGGCAACACTTTAAGTGTAAGGGCTACTATCACCCGGGTCGCCTATAACGAAATGCAGTAGGTGTCGAACACGTTTATATACTTATGTTTTACATAAGAGACCTATTAGTCAACTGTAAATTTATGATATCAACTACACTGTACAGACATTTTTGAATATTTGAATAGCATTACCGAAAATTCGTCATCATTATTTAACGAGATTAAGGTTACGCTGTAATAATATAAATTGCGACTTTGTTAAATGAATGATTGGGATTGAAGTTAAACTTGAACCCAATTAAAAGTTCTTTTCTTTAATCATTTTCGTTTGAGGTCACTGTGAATATACCTACGAGGAAAGTTATTCACCGACAAGTATTCAACTGTCTCTTCCCAGTTTTTTGTCAATGATATCTTTCGTGATGATTCCTTATCCTTTTAGTGAAGCATCAGTATTTACCTTTAACTTCTTTTTGAATATCATCATCTGGTGAAACACACTGCACATGTAGGATTTTATTAATATCACTATTCTCGTCATAAATAATGCGATTATCACGTGAACACCTCCCGTATAAATGAAAAGCACCAATAGTATTGTGGTGTGTGTTACTGATGTCGACAGATATAAGTAGTATGTATCACCAATCGAAAGTGAGAGACTTGACGACAGAAGGTTGAGAAAATCGAAGAGAAGAGAACGAGACCAGAGAGCGATTGGTATGAAAACGAAGAAACAACAAAGTTTGAGACAATTGATGGATATTTTGCAAATGAAGTATGTTTCTCAGATTTTCCCGAACTATTTTGTAATGTTGCGTTAAAATACATTTGGTTCTCCCCGCCTGTGATCTCGTTCACTACAATAGTATCTAGGTTAGATGTGAAAAAGTTTTCTAAGATAGATGATCCAGTGATCTCATCGTAACACCGTCCATTTGTCAGTAGAACTCATCGTTAAATCTAAATTGTACACTGAGGATACAATGTAAGAGTAGTTCTTTGAGACAGCATTCTACAATACAACTCTGGTACCAAAGAAGACCCTGCTATTGAACACAAACGAGCGCAAAAGGTATACGGCTGGGGAGATTCTGAGAAACTGACTGTTGAAATCAATGAAAAAATCATTCCAATAACCTCAACTACGAACTTAACTCTACCATGAATTCATGATCATTGTAATCAATAGTTAGAGACATTGAATGATATGGCTCGGAATCATTCGCAATAATGTAGATGCATTCAACCTTTGTCTTCCTTTAAATCTCAAATATTTTCTCTGTACTAATCCAATCATGTGTTCTATGCCTAATCTTTTCTATTACCACTGATACTATTATTTTCTCTACTAACCTGGGATTCGCCTTGACAATTTTTATTTACTGCGCTAAAAGTGTGGTGCATGCTACTTCTACTGATAGATCTAAGTAGTATGTAGTAGCAATCAGAAGTGGAATGCCTTTCGAAAGAAGATTGAATTGAAGAGAATAGAAAGGGGAACAGAGAGCACTTGGAGTAACAACATAATTGAAAGAATCCATGAAGTATGTAAAGGACAACTGACGGAAGATACAGAAATGATGTATTTAACGTATAGTTTTCATATTTTACGAAGGCACTCGGTAATTTTGCATTAAACGAAAAATTAGCTTTCATCACCAATTCTTCGTTCACTACAATATGGTAAGGCAACTCGAATGGGTGTACATGCGTCAAGTTCTACATTGCGTATGACTGACTGTAGTGTCTGATCCAAGGATATTTAGAGGATAAATTGCTGCTTGAAGTCACTTCAATATGCATCCATTATTCACCTTGTTTCTATACAACATATTAGTATTAATCACATAAAGATACTCTTCTTTTTTGAACTGTCACCATTTTGTTGTATGATATAATCGGTTCCTTCCATTAAAATCATTTCAACATCCAATTCAACATGTTCAGGAAAAAAATTACTTACCGACTATAAGAATCTAGTAGAAATGGCCATAATGCACATTTCTGTAAAACTGCATCCATTGGATTAGTAATTTTGAAGGGATTCAATGAATCATCCAGTTCACATAATAATATTTTATCAGTAAGAACACTGACCTTCTCTTCTTCATCGTTAAATGTTTTGGACAATCTATTCAACAATGATAGTATCTTTTCTATAGCTTCAAATTTAAATTGATTGAAATCCCCAGAGGTGTTATGGTATTCAGTAAAACTATTTAAAAACTTCCTGAATTTATATACAGGCAAGATTAAATTTCTAAGAGATACAGTATGGTTAGGACTCTTAGAAATTATAGCAGGAATATCACAGTTATTAATCCATGGATGAGAACCAGTAAGTAATGTTACACCAATGTTCTGAAGATATTCACGTAAATCTGAATCTAGATCGTCCTTTTCAATACAGAAAGATCCATGTGGTAACCAATGTACAATTACACGAATCCAATATTGAGGTTGACCTCGTTGATACCAATGAGATGCTAGGATTAATTCTTCCGCTTGATGTCCCAAACAAGCTGCATGTTTTGAAGAAGCTTCACCTATATGAACGTGAGAAATTTTGGTAAAAATGGGTAGAACTGAACTATATGAACGAGCTCCTATGACTTTTAAAATGACTTTGACAAACTCATGACCTTATTCAGGCTACTAGAAAACAGAAACTATGGATAAATGATTGATAGTGCTAAGACTAAAAAAGTGGATTACAGTTCAGGATTTATAATTATGATCTAGAATTTACCGTTAGTATCTAAACTAGTATGCAGAATTTAAGATTTATGGCAAGGATTTAAAACTTGGGGATACAGTTAAAACAAAGGCTTACGACTGAGAGTTGTGACTTAGGATTGTGGTTTAAGATTCACATTAGGTCTTACGGTTAGTCCTTATGCAGCCTAACCCTAAATTCTTCATCTTAATCCTAAAACTAAACTAAACTCGAAGCCTATATCCACACAAACAAAAATCAATTGATAGAAACAACAAATAGGAAGAAAAGTTGATACTGAAACCACTTGAACATATGTAAATAATAGACCGCCCCCCAAATGCCCTGGTACGGTCGAGAGTGGGGAGAGTCCACTCTCCCTCTCCAAATGCTCTCACATGGCCAGCGAATATATAGCCTCTGCCAGGGAAGTCCTACTCACTGCCTTCTCGCGGCGGGGGTGTTGTTTACGAAAGTGAGAGGACGAAAAGCGAATGTCCGGCGCTTTAACCGGGTTGGTGGACACGGAGGGTCCACCTAGGGGAGTTGGAAAACCCTGATTCCAAACCAATGGTGCACATGGGCTCCAGTATCCTGAGGGAACAAATGGCGTACGAATCAATCGCTGATCACCGGCTACCATGGGACTGCATCTCCTCACGATGCTCCACTGCCTTGTGGATCAGACCTTTAGGTCAAAGGCTCGGGGTGTGGTCCCCTAAGAAAACCACCTGCTTCGGTTTGGGCACCCGGGCAGTATCACAGCCCACACACAAATAAATGAAATGATGAATTCTATTGACGATACTATTCTCGCTCATATTAGAAGCAAGACAATTTACATTATTATTATTATTATTATTATTATTATTATTATTATTACCATTATTATTATTATTATTATTTACTAAGTCGTTTTTTCACTCCCTTTATTCCCAAATTGTTTATCCTTCCTTTCCAACTTATGCAGTAGCTCGCCCATGGTGGAAACTCTGTCCTATCTAAACGATCTCCAGTCACTGTCTGGTTGAAAGTGAATGCTTCCACCGATTACGAATACTGAATCAGTCTTTCTGAAACCACGTACACCGTTCAAGCTGGCTTCCTTCAACGTTCGCACACTAATGCAGATCGGACAACAGATGGGGCTGGCTATGTCTTTAGAAAGTCTTAATGTTGATGTTTGCTGCCTATCCGAGACCCGTATTCAAGACTCTAGTGAAGTACTACAAATTTGTTCTCCATCTGTCGCTTCGAAAAGCTTGTTTCACGTGCGCTTATCCGGGGACTCTGTGGCATCTTCGTCTGGTCTTGCAGGCGTTGGTGTTGCACTAAGCGCTAGGGCTGAGGCAGCACTAATCGATTGGATCTCCATTAACAGTCGGTTATGTGCTGTTAGATTAGAAAGTTCCATCAAAGTGAGAAGAAACCGGCGTGAGAAACGGTGTCTTTTCGTCATCTCCGCCTATGCCCCGACAGATTGCAGCCCGGATGCAATCAAGGATGAGTTTTACCACCAGTTAACAGTTCTTCTCCAGAAAGCGCGTTCGACAGATATTGTAGTATTAGCCGGAGACTTGAATGCTCAGGTCGGGCGTCTAGGCACAGAAGAGAGTCGTTTAGGTGGCCGATGGGGACTTGTTGGTCGCAGGACAGATAACAGGGACCGTTTGCTGCAACTGTGCACAGACCACAACCTGTTTCTGGCTAGCACTAACTTCCGGCACAGTCATCGCCGGTGTGCCACCTGGCGTCCTCCCTCTGCATCTCAAGCCTGGACTCAGATTGATCACATCGCGATCAGCTACCGCTGGCGTGGTTGTGTACAAGACTGCCGCTCCTTTTGGAGTACCTATCTGGAGTCTGATCATGCCCTGGTCTGCGCCAATCTCACCTTACTTTTCAGTGGCCGAAGGATTGACCGCCATCAACGTATCGATGTTAGTAAACTGGCTGCAACTTCTGTTGCAAGTAAGTATCGAGCAGAGCTAGCCTCTAGGCTAGCTATCATCCCATCGAAAAGTATAGATGAGCATTGGTTGCATCTTCACGACGCCATGAAAATGGCGAGTAAAGCCGCTTGCGGCTTCGCGAAACGTCCCGCTTACAAGCACTGGGTTTCTTCTGGCTCCCTACAACTGATCGAAGCCCGTCGGTCTACTCCGGGTGACCGTGAGTTTGACCACAAACGAAGGCTGTTACGTAATGAAATTGGGCAAAGCTTGCGTAAGGACCGAGAAGCCTGGTGGTCGGAGCGTGCTAATGAGATGGAAGCAGCAGCTGCATCTAGTAACTGCCGGAAGCTCTTCCAACTCATCCGAGCCACTGGCAGCAAGAAGTCTGGTGTGAGTGAAACAATCTACGAGGATGACGGGATGCCAATCACTAACATCTATCGACGTCTTGGACGATGGGCGGAATTTTTCGAACGGGGGCAGTTCAACTGGCCTGCTGCTCCGGCAACATCAACCAGTTTGTCCTGCCCCCCATGGCCGGTGACGACTGATCCACCAAACGAGGCGAAAGTCCGCAAGGAACTCCAACTCTTGAAGAGCTACAAATCACCTGGCCCAGATGACTTACCTCCGGCTCTTTTTAAAGATGGTGGTGACTTTCTGACTAAGGAATTGACGGTGTTGTTTGGAAAGGTTTGGGAGCAAGAAAGTGTTCCAACATCATGGAATGAGTCGATAGTCGTCCCTATCTTTAAAAAGGGTTCACGTTGTTCCTGTAACAACTATCGGGGGATAAGTCTACTTCCGATTGCGTCCAAACTATTGGTTTCTATCATTCTTCGTAGGTTGTTTAAAACCCGAGAACGATTGACTCGCGAGGAGCAGGCTGATTTTCGTTCTGGTCGAGGATGCATTGATCACATCTTCACCCTCCGCCAAATGTTAGAACACCGTCATACTTATCGCAGGCCAACAATCGTAGTGTTTCTTGACATCAGGGCGGCCTTCGATTCGTTGGACAGGACTGTTCTCTGGGATTGTCTATTGAAGAAGGGTGTGCCTGAGAAGTTCATTAACATCTTAAAGGCCCTGTATACGAACACCTCAGGCAGAGTGAGGGCATACAACCACCTTTCTCCCTTGTTCCATCCGAGCAGTGGGGTTAGGCAGGGTTGCCCGATCTCACCATTCCTCTTCAACTTTGCCATCGACGACATCCTGGAAACAGCTCTGATGGATGTAAGTAATGGCGGTGTGGATATGTTGCCTGGAGAACGACTTCTCGACCTCGAGTATGCGGATGATATTTTCTCACTGTGCGATAATGCCCAAGGTATGCAATCCGCACTTAATCAGTTGGCGATCAGCGTCCGCAGGTATGGCATGTGCTTTGCACCCTCCAAGTGCAAAGTACTCCTACAAGACTGGCAGGATTCTCATCCTGTACTCACCCCGGATGGTGAGCAGATTGATGTAGTTGAGAAGTTCATGTATCTAGGTAGCTATATAAGTGCTGGTGGTGGCGTGAGTGATGAGATTGATGCACGTATAAAGAAAGCCAGAGCGGCTTATGCCAATCTGGGCCATCTTTGGCGCCTTCGTGATGTTAGTCTGGCTGTAAAAGGTCGGATTTACAACGCGTCGGTGAGAGCAGTTTTGCTCTATGCTTGTGAAACCTGGCCTCTCCGAGTTGAGGATGTTAGACGTCTCTCTGTGTTCGATCATCGTTGTCTCCGAAGGATTGCTGACATCCAGTGGCAACAGCATGTTAGTAATGCAGAGGTTTGGCATCGTGTGTTCGGGAGCAGAGACGATAATTCAATTGGTGTCACCATCTTGAAACACCGACTTCGGTGGCTTGGACATGTTTTACGAATGTCGTCCCAGAGAATTCCACGTCGTGCATTATTTGCTGACTCTGGGACTGGTTGGAAAAAGCGGAGAGGAGGTCAGTGTATGACATGGTGTCGTGGTATGAAAGAAAGCTGCAAAGGGCTAGCTTCTGTTGGTCCTTCACGACTCAGACCCCTGACTGGGGTCCGAGAGATGGTGCAACACAGTGGCTAGAGACGTTATCAGATATGGCTCAGAATAGAAGCTAGTGGCGATCCTGCTGTAACCTTCTTTTATTTTCTTCATAAAAAGTGGTTATAACTTTCTTAACTGAGAGAGTTCTTCTGGTTATATATTTTAGTTCCCCCACCATTACTGTTCTCTTTTTTTCATCCTTTTTTTTATATACGCATCTTCCCCCTTTCTCTTCCCATTCTCATTGTTTTGTGTGGCGCATATATATCTGGTACTTCTTTGTACCAATATGTATGTGTTTAAATAAATAAAAACAATCCTGCACGGAACATGCTTTAATCCAATTTATATCCCGCTAACATTAACTATTCACATTATCTTATTTACGAACTAACATATAGATTCTCATTTGAAGAACATACTTTATATTACCCAGTTGGTTTTTTCTCTCTTCTGTTGGTCCTTCACGACTCAGACCCCTGACTGGGGTCCGAGAGATGGTGCAACACAGTGGCTAGAGACGTTATCAGATATGGCTCAGAATAGAAGCCAGTGGCGATCCTGCTGCAACCTTCTTTTGCTTTCTACATAAAGAGTGGTTCTAACTTTCTTAACTGAAAGAGTCTTCTGGTTGTACATTTCAGTCCGCCTTATCTTTTCATCCCTTCTCTTCCTACTTTCATTATTTTGTGTGGCGCATAAGTATCTGGTGCCCTTTTGTACCAATATATATGTGTTTAAATAAAATAAAATAAAATAAATAAATAATAGACCATATTGTCGAATAAATTCATTTCAAGTATGACAGGAGACAACAATAATCAAACATCAGTAAATATATGTCAACACTATAGATTTACTTTATCATGATCAACCATGTTTTGCAGTTGTGTATGAAAAATAACTCCGCCTGTAGCTCTTCTAGGTTTACTGCCGGTCCCAAGCCTACACAAGAGAGGAGGGTTGGACATGTAGTCAGCAACCTCATCCCATGGAAAACAACCTTACTAAAAATACGCTAACCAGGTTAAACAAACTAAACCAGTGAGACTCCGCCCTCCTAGTTCAAGGAGAAAATTATGATGTCTCATGATGAGAGTCGAGATTCTCCGGAAATCACGGGGCCAAAGCCACTTCTAACAACCAGAGCAACAGTTAATATATTTACACAGAATGTCCGTAGTATGAAGGAGACCGCGAGGACCAGTCAAATAGCAACGAAAATGAGGAGATACAACTTGACACTATTTGGAATCAGTGAAAAGCATTGGACCCAAGCTGGACAGAAAAAGTTAAGTTCAGAAGAGATGCTACAGTACTTGGGTCATGTGGAAGAAAGTGCTCCACACACTCAGGGAGTTGCTTTGATGCTATCCAAAGAACCACGAAATGAACTTACAGGATGTGAATCTCACGGATCCAAAGTCATCAAAGCATCCTTCAAAACAAGGAGGGAATCACAATGAATGTTATCCAGTGTTATGTACCCACCAATCATAGCGACGACAACGATAAAGGTCAGTTCCACTCGACGCTGCAATCGATCATAGCGAAGTGCCCAGGAAAGGACTTGATCAACCTGATGGGAGATTTAAACCCAAATGTCGGAATGGATAACACCGGATATGAAGATATCATGGGACAACATGGACTGGGAGAAAGGAATGAAAATGAAAGTTTTCAAGTGTTACTAAATTGAATGAAAGATTCAGTAGACGTACAGCTTCGAGATCAACAGACGGGATTCCGTAAGGATCCGTCGTGCGCAGACAATATCGCGACACTACAGATCATCGTAGAACAACCAATTGAATGGAACTCGTCACTATACATCAAATTCCTTGACTATGAGAAAGCATTAGATAGTGTGGATAGAAATTTGTGGAAACTTCTTCGACACTATGGTGTACCTAAGAAGATCGTCAATATTATTCGGAATTCGAACGACGAACTGCACTGCAAATCTGTGCATGGAGGACAGATGATAGATGCATTCCAAGTGAGGACTGGTGTCAGACAACGTTGCTTGCTCTCTCTCTTTCTCTTTCTTCTGGTGGTTGACTAGATTGTGAATACTTCTTCATCAGGGAGGAAGTACGGAATACAATGAACAGCTTTCATACAACTAAACGATTTAAACTTCGCCGATGACCTAGTTCTTCTATCCCATATATACCGAAAAAGGCAAATGAAGACAACCAGTGTAGTAGAAGCCTCTGCAGCAGTAGGTCTCACAAAACACAAGGAAAAAACCAGGATACTCCAATACAACACAACAGCACATAGGCGACTGTTAATGGGAACCTACTCTAATAGTGCTTGTTCTGCCCTCGTACTTAGTGCTATGCCTACACCTGCAAGTTCACGAGAACTAGTCATCCGGTCGCCAAATAAACGGAGGGTGTATCTCGTCGGCTCTCCATTTCGGCTAGGTGAGATCAAGTGAATGACCACATTAGGATCCTGTAAGCATGTCTTGGAAACACAGCATATATCAATCGTAGGGGATTCTAGAAATTTAGCCAATGAGGCCTGCTGGCCGATTTGACATAGGGTGCGTACGTTGAAGGCTTCAATGTGTAGTTTGGAGCGAGGTTTAAGTAGATCTGAGACAGTGTTTTGCGCACTAGAATCGTTGGCTAAGGTGACACTTGAGGAGGAAGCCGAAAGAGGAAGTTTAATGTTGATAGTCGAGGTAGGAGGAATAATAGTAATTGAAGAAGGAGATTGATTATGAATAAAGTGATCTTGAGTGCTGTTAAAGGTATGAGGGCGGTTATCACTTCCTGGTTGCCCACACCGTAGAAGGGATTATTAGTGGTCTTAGTGACCTGAGAGCGTGACTGCAGTGCCTAAGGGACAACTGCTTGAAGTCGGTCACACACGACCTTTTTGTGAGTAATTTTTGTATTAGTTGAGACCTTACCGCTGGAGACGGATATCCATGGGGTTAGGCAAGGTGTGCATTTTTAGGGTCGACCTTTTCCTACCCCGCCCCCCCCCTTGTGGGAAGGCAGCATCGCTGTTATGCTGGTTGTCTGAAGGAAACACCTTACTGACGTCACACTTTTGTACAGTCAGCAGTATGACTTCGCCTTCGGACCTTGGGTTTGCTGCTTTTAGTCTTACCGCTCTTCAACCGACCTGTCTGGCATGGTAGGACCTTGAGGAACGATTGTTCCAGCCAGTATAACTCGATTAGTTCATCACGATAGGCAAGCCCGACCACTACGTCAAGGTGGCAGCAACGGTTGGGAGAATTAAAGGCATATATCAAAAGGATGAATAGTAACTGGAAAGGATCGCCCAGTACAGAGTTCAGTGAAGAATGCTGATGGGAAGACTATGCTCCCCCATGAGGAGTAACAGGCGTAGGTAAGTAAGCATGTGTGAAAAATATTCCCGCTCTCTGAATACTTCACATTCCCCGATGAACCTTGAAATACCTCACTAAAGACACAAATGGAATGAGTCGATGAATATCAACTGAAAGTTAAAATTCTTTCGTGGAACCTAATTGGTAATCAAACCAACTAACTCATTACTACTACTAACTACTACTACTACCACCACAAGAACACTTACCTATGATATTGTACTACTCTCTAAGTGTAGTCTAAGTTTTCACATTGAATGGATAAAAGTACATCGAAAATTACTCATTCACGTGTCACCGCAAAAAAATAAATAAATTCACAATAAAGCAGAATTAGAAAAACAAACACACATTACCTCGCCAAGCATTATTAAGACGAGATGAATTACGAGTCACAACTTTAATCCATAAAGCAGGAGCCCATAGATTAGCTTCAGCTGCATTACCATAACAGCTTCTAGATCGTGAAAAATCATCGATACCTTCATCTGATTGTGTACATATTAAATCAACGAGCAGAGAGTCTAGAAAACATTATTTGAAGAAATAAAATCAAATTATCATAATAATATTGTTCACTGAGTAACAGGCTAGTTATTGTATTTATACACTGACATTAGGTTTAAATAAATAGTATCAACACCGACTGGCATCATAGATGTATGCTGATACCTATTAGCGACGCTTAAGGATGAATGTATTACATTACAAATACGTAAAACAGATCTAAATTATGTAGAACCTAACACACAAGTGTGGTCGACTGACTATTATTAGCTTAATTTGGCACATATCGGCTCGCAAAAATATGAGGAAATAAATGAAAGAAGAAAGATATTAGATCATAAGAGTGTAACAACCGATTTTGTTAAGTTTAATAGCTAATAATACTACTACTTACAAACAGTTATCTACGCATGATACTCCAGATTCGTTGGTCAAACAACTGCATCAAACTACTCTGGCACGAAACAAAGCAGATCCCAGTTGAAGAGGAAATTAGGAAAAGACGTTAAAGGTGGATGGGACAAATATTGTGGAAATCATCATACTGCATCACAAAGCATACCCTAGCTCAAAACCCTTGAGACAAAAAGAGAAGAGTTAAGAACACATTCAGCCGGAAATCTGAGTCAGACGTCAGAAGAATGGACAGCAACAACTGGAAACGAAAACCTAGAACAGAGTTGGTTGAACAATCCTGGTCGTAAACCTATGCTCCACGAGAGGTAACAGGCTAAGAAGGGGTGTTAAAGTATTGCATTATGATTAGTGTCAGTTCGTAAACCCAACTCAGAACTCTAGCCTAACTCTTAATACCTAACCTTAATCTGGTTCTCTTACTGCTTCAGACAGACTTGCTATGCCCTCTGATTCATCGTTCTATTGACTGGGGATTCTACTCGACGTACATAGTTTGTGTGAATATCCAACATCTGATACAATCACGTCAGAAATGTAACTAGAATTTGACTCATTTAAAACATATTTGTCACAGTCACTAGGGATTTCACTAGAAATCCATTGACAGGACAAATGACATCTGATGTGACACCAGCAGAACGTGACTAGTCCCATTATCGTGTTTACGTATCATCGTAATATATCGAGAGAAATATTGTAAACCATACATCAAAAAGTAATCTTTCAAATAGACGAAATTTAATACATACAACCTAAGGATATCTTCAACTTTAGATAAAAAAATATTCCCCAGCTGGAAAACAGTAAATTGACATACTGTATACTCCCCTTTCAAAGAACACCTGCATAAATACTCGGAATAAACTCATCTTCATACGTACGGATGAATGTTGGAAATCTCTATTGTTTTAAATTAGGACAACGAAAATAAACACATCGATGTCCCATGCCATAGACAAGTCATAGTAAAAGCAGTATTTTACGAAGTTAGCCATTCTGATTGCCACATTTTAGTTAACCGATAGTACCTACTGAGGTAAAAGTTGAGCTATCTAGCTTTTCCGACTTACCAGTCCAGTTGCTCTTGTGAAAATAACTATATCTAGCGTATTCTAGACACATAAACCAGAGTTAGCCAGTAATCCCTATTGTAACAAATATCATGTTTCTGTAGTCCTTCTTGATGATCAAATTCTGTTGATCATGTAACAGTGGCCGCTAGTCTAAAGAATTTAACATCGCATGCACTGTTTTGGCTTTAGGTTATTGGGAGTAATCGACAGGAAACCCTACAGAAGATCAAATACGATCAAAATGGTTTACTGGCAACACCTCAGACTGTGAAGATGGATGACACAAGATCGGATCTACCACGGAGCATCAGCTCCCTCAAGATTACAAGTACAGCACATTGGAAACATCGGTTCTCATCCGATCACCTCAGTTAAGCATCGTCGGGCCCAGTCAATGCGTGCATGGGTGGCCGACTGGGAATACCGAGTTTTCTATTACTATTGATAATGTTACTATATCTACCACACTGATCGGTGGCTTAATAATTTCATCTCACTTTGTTAATGAAGTGTGTCAGATTGAACCGGTGCACGTATATGCCAGATTCTATGTTGTGTATGACTGATTTATTTGAGCTGCAAATCTACTTCTTCATTACATAACCACGTATATTAAGGTGAAACAAGAAAGAAATCAATAGAAAACTTCTATCTCTACAATCCAATATCGTTCTGAGCAATAAAGTCAAATATATATATTATACCAAAAGAAAAAAATTAACATGATATTAAATTCACCTTGTTTCTCGCACCGTAATAAATAATCATTACTATTTGAATGAATCGCATTAAGAGAACTGACAGCATTACTATGATTATTATTATCATCATCATCAAATTGCTGTACATGATCACTACTGTTGACAGCTGATTCCAACGGTAGACGATAACGACATAATAAATCCACAAGACGATTACCATAAGAATTGGCGAGTGTTGTTATCGCTTTGAAATATGGCAAATTTGAACAGACAGCTGAATCGTCGACTAAGTCAAGAGGCAACTAATATAAACAGATTTTTGGAGATTTAATTTTATTAAAACGGACAAACAGTAAAAAATATCCAAGTACGTATAGATTACTTATGTTATGAGAATAATTTACAAGTCATGTAAACGTATATTACAAGAACCAATCAATCTATAAGATTTGGTAACGAGTAAACAATATGTGAAACCATCATTTTCACCAAAATAGATAGATTTTGATTAGTGGTATCACCCAAAACGACTGTTCTATCCTACATAGGACTTGTCAACTGAATAGCCCTGCACCTCAGTGTCGATGTTCACACGGAGATTCGAACCCAGAAACTTTCTCTTTAGTACCTAACCCCTTATACATAGAATTAATGAGTTCAGATAGCCACTACGTTGTTCAAAGGGTATGATTTTAATAAAATTATTAGCGGGAGTGAAAATATCCCTCAGTAACAATTACTTCGTTTTTGGCTGAGATTTCAGATAAATAGATAATTAATAATCCATTCGGAACTATGTAAATCTCCAAATGACTGGAGAGAACTAATAACTACTCGCTATGCTCAAGCGGAATATCAGTATAAATTAATGCTTAAGTTCTAACTGACATTTGACGAACACGAAATTTATACTACATATGTATGACTTTTTTTCCACAGTTTTGTCAAACCCTAGAATAATTTAAAAGCCAATTTCCGTGAGCTATGCCCCAAAATGCCCTTGTACAATTGATAGTGGGGAGAGTCCATTCTCCCTCTCGAAATGCTCTCACATGACCACGAACATACAGCCATTGTCAGGGAAGTCCTACTCAATGTATTCTCGTGATGGGGATGTTGTTTACAAAACTAAGAGGACGAAAAGCGAATGTTCAGCACTATAATTGGGTCAGTGGATTTGGAGGATCCACCTAGGTGAGTTAGAAAACCGTGATTCCAAACCAATGGTGTACATGGACTCCAGGATCCTGAGGTAACGAATGGCGTATGAACTAATTATTGGTCGCCGACTACCATGGGACTGAATCTCCTAACGTTGCTCCACTGCCTCGTGTATCAGACCCTTAGGTCTGAGGCTCTGGATGTGGCCCCATAAGAAAACTACCAGCTTCGTTTTGGGCACCCAGGCAGTGTCACAGCTCACACAAACCAAGTGATTTATGTGGCGCATATATATTTGGTATCTTCTTGTACCAGTGTGTTGAAATAAATAAAATAAAATATCAATGAATGACGTAAGTAACTAATAATAAGTCTTGTTTTCTCAACTTATCAAACTCAGAATCAGCTAAAATGAATCTTCAAAGTCAGTTGGTTTGTCGATGCTGAACATGTTTATTAGCTGATATTAACTTATAATCATAAAATATTAACTGTATTTACAGTTGTTTTGGGAATAGACCTAATAACTTGTTAACAGCGAGACTATCTCTTACTTTAATCGTTTAATTAGCTCTCTGAGGGTATACACTCGATGAACTTATCTTTACATCAACCATGAAGGTACTCCCATGCCATTTGTTTCATGAGTCCACTTAAGTGAATACACAAACGAGCACAAACCAGTGAGTGCCCGGATCCTAATTCACTATACGGAAAATGGAAGAAAACGGAATCTCAAAGATACATCAAGAATACCGTTTTGCTAGACTTAGTCGAGTAAGATAGATTTTAGGAAAATGTTTCTTGACCTCGGCTGAAATGAAGTTAGTTATTCTGTAGGCAGAAACTTTAAATTAACACTTACGTTTCACGATTCATTTGAATTCTTATGAAATGCTTAATCACAAAAAGAATAAGTGACTATCACTATTTTTCATTCGAGGACTTTCTGTTTTGAGATGTATTGATATCCCCACATACTTCAGACCACTCATAAGGATTGGTCATTTTGACTAAATCTTGATTTTGTATATGCATCTCAGAAATAAAATTGTATATATAACACAATTTTGATTAGAGACTTAGTATGTGAATTGACAAAATACACAGTTGTTAAAGTTCTCAATGTACATTTGACAGAGTAATTTTAAAACACTCAGAATAGCATTTTGTGTGCTCGAGGTGTTAGTTACGGTTACAGAGCAATTAGTTTTAAAACCATAGTTTAAAAGTACCAGGCCTTTTACGGGAACTCAAAATTATCTTGATAAGGATACGAATTTATAAGAATCTTCAAACTAATACGAAACTTGCATTAAACTATGAGAAAATTGTTTTTACTATTTCCAACTAAAAATCTAATTACTATAGCTTTATTTCTTATGAATAGAAAGTAATACTTAGCTATTTTGATGTTGTACGGTTTTCTAAGCTAAGTGGGTTAAATGAAAAAATTTCGGCATTGTTCTGGTTATCATCAAAGCTTACTTTATACAGCAACCACCTGCGTAACAAATCTTTACCATTTCAAGTACCCAGTGTTATTTTTTTTTACTATTACTCTTTGGACTACACGTATCATTTAGCTCCTTTTTTCAAACCCTGACGGACTAATCTTGGATACCGTTAAGAATGGCGGTCCAGTTTTAGCGGTTAGATTGACTGGGATACTAGTTGAACCCTGGAAACTAGAGGTAATCCCATTTGATTGGTCTCGACCACTGATCATCCCAGTTAATACGAAGGGACAAAAACCTTCTTGTGATAAGCACAGAGGAATTAGCTTGGCTAATAGTGTTGGAAATATTAGCATTTACAGAAATCCGAAGTTTAACTGGAACCCAAGAAAATCAGGCTAATTTTGGACTTGTATGTGGATGAGTAGATCAACTATTCCCAGTTCGTTAATTTTTCGACCACACACAGCTGACAACTCAACCGCAATTGTTGCCTTAAGGCAGCATTCGATTCCGTAGACTGACAGGTTTGAAGGTAGTGTCTAACCAATGAGACACATTAACTTTATACAGTATTTTTAATGGGTCATTACTTGTGGAGTCAGAGTCTATGACGAATTATTATTGGAATCAATAACATAAAGTGATATTCATCTGGGTTTTCTATATTTTTATTTAACTTTGTTATAGACATTATTTTAGAGATAACGCTCTCTCCTACTAGAAGATTCAATTAACTTAAAATAAGTAGATGGCACAGTCCCATATAGTCCGGACGTCGATAAAATGTAGTTTTACGATTGCCTTGAGCAGCGATACCGGAATGTTTGAGATCCGTTTCTCTACTTTTAAATGTGTAAATTCGCCTCAACACTGATCAGTATCAATGCCTGAACTAATGATGGAAAATAAAGTAATTGGGTGTATCGACCAATCTTGAGAGTTTGATGTCTGACGAATTTGCAACATAGATTAAAAAACTGATTGGTTTAAGCAACTTTCGTCAATTGTAGTGTAAGTAGGGTTTGACGTGCCAATTAAAGGACGCGTAGTGCCCAACAGTTCTCTCTGTTCTATCCGGTGTGGCTTTTATAATGGGAATGTAGAGCTATCACTAGTTTAATACAGAAGCATTTGACTAACTTCGAGAACGTTGTTTCAATCTATACAGTTGAAAAAAATTGGACTAAAGAGTGGTCAAACCAAAAACTTGTGCGGTGCTGAGGTGTTGATGATCCACTAAATCAAGCCCGAACCCTACGTGTAAAAGCGATATATCCAACTTCTCATCTTAACTTGGCCCTAATTTCCTTCCGCAGTAGGTTTTCGTCTTTTTTATTATTTTTTTTACTTCTTTAAACCGTAATCAGTTATTACTATCCTCGAACGACTTTTCGTGTCTATCATTCGACTGTTATAATGACTTTTGGGTCTTTATTTTTTCTTGAAATCTGTCAAGTGGGCAATTATATTTCATTTATTTATTTTTTGAACACATAAACATAGGTACAAGGGGACACCAAATACATTTGCGCCACACAATAAAAATGAAGTTGTGAAGAGATAGAGAATGTAAAGTGTGTAAAGTAAAAGAACAAAAACAAATTAGTGTATGAGATTGAAATAATAATAATAATAATAACAATAATAATAATAATAATAATGGGAGAAACGGATTAGTTAGCAAAAATACAACCAGAAAGAATTCTTTCAATTAAGAAAGCTACGTTCATTTTTGATGACGAAAGTTACAACACGGTCGTTATTGGCTTCTATTATCAGCCATGTCTGATAACGTCTATATGTTGCACCATGGCTAACACCCCAAAGGGTCGTGAAGGACCAACAGAAACCAGTCATGTACAACTCTCTTTCATACCACAACACCATGTCATATGACGACTACTACTGCTTCTTCTAACCAGTCCAAGCGTTGGCAAATAATGCACAACGTGGAATCCTGTGGGACGACATCTGTATTTGCTGGTAGCATTCAACTTTCGACCAGTAAGTGACTCGGGATCGTTTAGATAGAACAGGGTTTCCACCATAGGTGAGTTGCTGCATAAGTTGAAAAATAAGAATACACAAAGTGAGAATAGAAGAGAGTAGATTAGTGACATAGTATATAAAAAAATGAAAATGAATGTTATCAAATGAATGTGAATGTGATTTGTCTGAATGTTAATAGAAGCAAGAATAATATTTACAATAATAGTTGTCATTTGGTTTGTGTGAGCTGTGACACTGCCTGGGTGCCCAAAACGAAGCTGGTAGTTTTCTTATGGGGCCACATCCAGAGCCTCAGACCTAAGGGTCTGATACACGAGGCAGTGGAGCAACGTTAGGAGATTCAGTCCCATGGTAGTCGGCGACCAATAATTAGTTCATACGCCATTCGTTACCTCAGGATCCTGGAGTCCATGTACACCATTGGTTTGGAATCACGGTTTTCTAACTCACCTAGGTGGATCCTCCAAATCCACTGACCCAATTATAGTGCTGAACATTCGCTTTTCGTCCTCTTAGTTTTGTAAACAACATCCCCATCACGAGAATACATTGAGTAGGACTTCCCTGACAATGGCTGTATGTTCGTGGTCATGTGAGAGCATTTCGAGAGGGAGATTGAACTCTCCCCTCTATCAATTGTACAAGGGCATTTCGGGGTTTGATTTTAATAGAATTTACACATGAAATTCTTAGTACCACGATGAGTCTACGAGATCCAATTGATTGAAAGTGGAATAACCCGAGGATGCAAGAATACAGGGATATTTATCTTGTTAACCCGTAGTTACGGTCTCAGGATTGCCAAAATCTTATTGTCGATCCAAGTAAATACTAAAGAGGTGACATCAAGTGTAAAAATTGTTCAATGACACATCAACCGTGTTCATGCTATTACTACAAGATATGTAATTAAAATATCAACAAAGGGACTTACTGACTCAAAATGGGTCGCCTCTTTTTGGCACATTCTAACTAGACGTTGTTTCCCTGGGACATTGGGAATAGTTTTATTGATATGATCAACCAATTCTTTCAGTTCAAGGATAACCGATGCACTGCTTTTCTTTGTCATCATACTTTACTAACTATGCGAAACGTTTGCGATGCTTATCAATGGAATGGTTTAAAAGTAACAAGTTTCATTTATGAAGAAAAGGTATAGCCTGTATATAAGGTAGAGAAATCTTATCAATGTATAAATCATACTCTAATACATAAAATAAAACGATATAAATTGCTGTGGTCAGAAAAGTTTAAAACCAATAAAAGATAAGATTTTCAAACTACTTCCGTTACTAAATAGAAAAATCGCAAGTTTTTTTATACAGAAAATATGATGAAACGACACTGGTATTTTACCAAGCAGGATTTCCACTCAGTAATGAGAACAATTTCAGAAATTACTTTAGTTACTTATTTATTGGAACACGTAAATATTGGTACAGGGGGGCACCAGATATATGTGCGCCACAGAACATAAATATTTAGGTACATGTGTGCCGAAAGAATGTATGTACGATATGGAGTGATAATGTTGTGAGGAAACATAAAAGTTCGAGCAATGAATGAACCAAAACTGATGTTCAAAAAATAGTACAGTCCAGTTTCGAAAATCATGCAATTAGGATATGTATCTCTTGGCTGAGAAAATTAATTTATTAACCAAGTCCAAAAGCAACCCATGGATTGCTATGGATATTTATTTTGACCTATCCCTCAAAATGACTAAAATTATCAGGCTACATGAATTTTAGGAACTCAACAAAGAATTTATGATGAGGGAATATATTAAAGATAACGAAGGTCGTCATATTAAGACGTCATGTTATAAACAGGCCGACTGTGGTTTTTTAACACAGCCCCAGTGCTAAATTATAATATGAGGCATGAAATTCATAGACGGAAGATAGACATGAAGACAGAAATTTCCCAAACAACCAATAAAGGGGAAATAAAGCGGAAAATGCATTGGAAAATAAGTCGTAAGTAAAGGGGATATGCGCCAAAATCTCTGCTTTTTCGCCTGTCCGGGGGAAATAAAGCGGAATTTCCCCTTTCTGTCACTCTGTTTTTCAAATGTCGCTAAATTGCAGATTTTCACCCCAAATATCCAACGATTCGCCGACTTTTCCCCTATATATCCGACGATTCGTCGACTTTTACCCTAAATATCCAACGACTCGCCGATTTTTACCCTATATATCCGACGATTCGTCGACTTTTACCCTAAATATCCAACGACTCGCCGATTTTTACCCTAAATATCCGCTACATTGTCTACTTTTCTACTACATACACACCGATGTATTTACCCCAACCGCCTCCTGTGTTCGCCTTCATTCCCACAACACAGCACATGAATAATGTAAAGTGCGTAAAATATGGTATAATTTCCAAATTTTTATTGAAGACAAAAGGCTTATTAATGTACAACGTTATGAGCAGTTGGCAGATGGTAGAGCATCAATGCTCCTTATGTAATTGTAATTGTCACGGACCACGCATTTCACGTATTCATTCTTTCCACCAGGCCTGTTGGATTATGGAGACTCAAATAATTCTTGTGAATTCTAAAATGTAATGAAGAAAAACGTCACTACATCTAGGAAACTTGTTTTGCACAACAAGGTACTTGAAGCTGAACTTACGGAAGACTCTACCTATAGATAAGGCAAAAACAATAATCACTTTAAAGTCGTACATACGTGTTCTTTCTTCCGTCGATGACGCTTCTGTACTTTGTCTCTCATGTCGTGAAAATAACTTTGCGTAGCCATGTCACATAGTTTCGCAAGGTCTTTCTCGTTGACAGATGACGACAGGAATCGATTAGTCAGTGCACCTGAAGTTTAAAAACCTTATTTATCTTACTTCGTACGCAGCCATAAAACCGGCACTTCTGAATCGCTCGTTTTGATGAAGTACCAAGTAACGTGAAATTAATGGCGACTTCAGGTTTCATGATGTAGGACAGAAGATATCGCATGGAGGTTTTTGGATCATCATCCATTAAACGCGTCAACATGGCCATCTGTAATAGGAATGAAGGATAAAAATCATGTTTTGTGCTTACAAATCTGTCCCTCACATCTTTTTGCTCTAGGCAAGCGTCCAAAGTTCCCAGTTCCTCTTCAGATGACAAAGGGAACTGTTGGCTGGATAGTCCACAGTCAAATTGACGCGGATCTTCGCGGTCAGTGAACCTTGAGAGCATCAGCTTCATATTTGTATTAAGTTCACTCAAGCTTGCCAACATTTTAAGCTGCAAAGTATGCATCCTTTCAAATCGGAAAAATAGAACTAGATCGTAGGGATGACTTACTCAACCATTAGATTTTTATCCTCGGACGTGGAGGGCGAGGTGTCTAATTGTGTCGAACTGCTTAATAGACATGTCCAAATTAAAGATATTTACTTCGCAATCGGAGAGACAACCTTCTAAAACATCCGAAGTTTTGGATATTGGACGCGGCTATTCCCAGCCTGCATCTCTGCGACATCCATGTCCACGGAATTGTAAAGAAAACCTTCTTTACGTTTCAATGCACTTCTACGAAATTTAAGTAAGATTATTGAACTGACCTCTTTTGCTTTTCTGTTTAACGGCAACGTATTGTCGTCCGGCGAAGAGCTCTGATTAGTAGCATAGCACATTTGGAACGCTGCCAACAATTCACTGGCAGATTTGAGACTTTCTATAAGAAGCGATCGTTTGCATGTTTGTAACTAACCGCATTTGTGGACAATACTGCACTTGAACATAGACCAATTTTCTTCAGGTAGGTCATTGTTTTGCAGATGAAGATCAATGTTCTCACTTGGATACAGACAAAGTTTTTCTCCAATAACCCAACGTCCGGCTGCAATCACCAACTTACTTTTGCTTGGTGCCTTAAGGATTACGTACTTATTGTTGGGAGACTAAATATTACATAACAGGAAATTAGAGGAAATACAATCACATAACAGTGTGTAACAAAGGGACAATAACCAAATGATTAACACAATTTATAGACATACATTTACAGTCAACATCATTAATCAAAACCCAACTGTATTCACTGCTAACCACGGGGCATCTAAATATTACTATGTAAGTGGAAGGTAATGGATCTTCAAAGTAATTTTGTGGGTCTGTAAATGGCCTGAATTTTAATAGTCCACTATCTTGGATATCAGTTATCAATCCCGGCTTTCCGTTTACTATTACGACGTTATCAGGCTTAAATGAATTTATTTGGCTATTCCTAAACATTATTATTTGCTTGCGTGAGTCAGCCTTACCTATCACTGGGTTATCATTAGTCGAAATGTCAACCTGGAGCCTATCGCAGAAAGACATTTGTTCCGCATAACGCTGAGCTGCTTGCTTAGCCACGGAATACCCACTGTGTACGGATTTCTTAATTTGTCTCATATAAGACTCGAATGGAAATGCTGAGTAGCTAACTAACGGTCCATGTGCTATAACATCGTCAGGAAGATGCTGTAGCGAATGCACATTATAAACTAAGTTCTCACATCCGTAACACCATTCATATTCTCTTAGAAAATTCCTTAAATCCATCCTGACAGATTCTATCACCCTATTATAAAACTGAGGATGTGCAAGCAAGTAAATAGACAAAGCAAGACGTTTAAAATTTAGATACAAAGGTTCAGGCAGAATATTTTGAAGAATAACCGGGCCTAAGTATAGAAGAAACAACCTACACTCCGACGCCTTCCATACCGATACGTAGTCTAGTGTTCGACATTTACGCTGAAAGTCAGAGGGAGTACTTTCTACGCACCGAGATATCAACTTATTTATAGTCCTAATTACACATGAGTTCATGTTCTTTAGTCTCTTGTGTCCTAATTCTATCCAGAGAGTCACAAGTTTCTTTGTGACACCTAAGTAAACCATGTGCATGGGATCTAAGGGGAAAGTTGATATCATGTCTATTGGCAGACTTTCGAATAAAGAATGTCCTCGATGGTGAATAGATTGTGTCTGATTCCTGAAACTGTCGTCAGTTCTTAACGTATATTCACCGTTTGGGAAAGTCATCTTTCCATCAAGTCGTCTACCATTTACAACACACCGGTCGCAACTTGCCTTTCCGTTGTGATTAACAGTGTACCTAACATCAGAACGAGCCGGTGCATCACATATTACTGCAGTTAACTTAATAGCTATGTATTTATTGAACCTAACACTAAGTAGACCCGTTTCAGTCATTTCTTTTATTTCAGAAATAGTATCGGCAGAAATTTCGTTTAATTGTGCCGGCTTAGTATTCCCTCCGTAGATCCCTATCACGAAGACATCACTAAGTCTAGGGGCAACGATCCTTCTTAATACAGGCCACAAATGTTGACTGGAGCTCCTTGACATAGAAAGCCCATCTATATTAATATACAATTGTAAAGTGTCAAAATCACAAGTACACAACCAACGTTCAACATATCTTAGCAGGTTGGTCTTCAATCCAAGATGGTAGTAAACCCCACTGCTGATGGACTTCGGTTGTACACGTCCTCAAGAGACTTCTAATGCTCGTCGGCAAGTCTGGTATGAGAAGGCGAAAGTCATTCAGAACCCTGTCTGCATCTCGGATACTCAGAGAGGTGGATGTCATGAAATGCATTAATATCCTGTTGATCTTCTCTTTACGATTCAAGGGCTTGTGACAGGGCAAATCGACGGTAGAACATCCTATAAGAAATTTATTAGCGTAATTGTCATGTGATTCCTTCAACTGTATTATCTTCCACAAGCTGTACCAATGAAAGGCTTCTGGAAGATAATGGTACGTGTATGACGTTCATACACAGTGGGTATTCCGTGGCTAAGCAAGCAGCTCAGCGTTATGCGGAACAAATGTCTTTCTGCGATAGGCTCCAGGTTGACATTTCGACTAATGATAACCCAGTGATAGGTAAGGCTGACTCACGCAAGCAAATAATAATGTTTAGGAATAGCCAAATAAATTCATTTAAGCCTGATAACGTCGTAATAGTAAACGGAAAGCCGGGATTGATAACTGATATCCAAGATAGTGGACTATTAAAATTCAGGCCATTTACAGACCCACAAAATTACTTTGAAGATCCATTACCTTCCACTTACATAGTAATATTTAAATGCCCCGTGGTTAGCAGTGAATACAGTTGGGTTTTGATTAATGATGTTGACTGTAAATGTATGTCTATAAATTGTGTTAATCATTTGGTTATTGTCCCTTTGTTACACACTGTTATGTGATTGTATTTCCTCTAATTTCCTGTTATGTAATATTTAGTCTCCCAACAATAAGTACGTAATCCTTAAGGCACCAAGCAAAAGTAAGTTGGTGATTGCAGCCGGACGTTGGGTTATTGGAGAAAAACTTTGTCTGTATCCAAGTGAGAACATTGATCTTCATCTGCAAAACAATGACCTACCTGAAGAAAATTGGTCTATGTTCAAGTGCAGTATTGTCCACAAATGCGGTTAGTTACAAACATGCAAACGATCGCTTCTTATAGAAAGTCTCAAATCTGCCAGTGAATTGTTGGCAGCGTTCCAAATGTGCTATGCTACTAATCAGAGCTCTTCGCCGGACGACAATACGTTGCCGTTAAACAGAAAAGCAAAAGAGGTCAGTTCAATAATCTTACTTAAATTTCGTAGAAGTGCATTGAAACGTAAAGAAGGTTTTCTTTACAATTCCGTGGACATGGATGTCGCAGAGATGCAGGCTGGGAATAGCCGCGTCCAATATCCAAAACTTCGGATGTTTTAGAAGGTTGTCTCTCCGATTGCGAAGTAAATATCTTTAATTTGGACATGTCTATTAAGCAGTTCGACACAATTAGACACCTCGCCCTCCACGTCCGAGGATAAAAATCTAATGGTTGAGTAAGTCATCCCTACGATCTAGTTCTATTTTTCCGATTTGAAAGGATGCATACTTTGCAGCTTAAAATGTTGGCAAGCTTGAGTGAACTTAATACAAATATGAAGCTGATGCTCTCAAGGTTCACTGACCGCGAAGATCCGCGTCAATTTGACTGTGGACTATCCAGCCAACAGTTCCCTTTGTCATCTGAAGAGGAACTGGGAACTTTGGACGCTTGCCTAGAGCAAAAAGATGTGAGGGACAGATTTGTAAGCACAAAACATGATTTTTATCCTTCATTCCTATTACAGATGGCCATGTTGACGCGTTTAATGGATGATGATCCAAAAACCTCCATGCGATATCTTCTGTCCTACATCATGAAACCTGAAGTCGCCATTAATTTCACGTTACTTGGTACTTCATCAAAACGAGCGATTCAGAAGTGCCGGTTTTATGGCTGCGTACGAAGTAAGATAAATAAGGTTTTTAAACTTCAGGTGCACTGACTAATCGATTCCTGTCGTCATCTGTCAACGAGAAAGACCTTGCGAAACTATGTGACATGGCTACGCAAAGTTATTTTCACGACATGAGAGACAAAGTACAGAAGCGTCATCGACGGAAGAAAGAACACGTATGTACGACTTTAAAGTGATTATTGTTTTTGCCTTATCTATAGGTAGAGTCTTCCGTAAGTTCAGCTTCAAGTACCTTGTTGTGCAAAACAAGTTTCCTAGATGTAGTGACGTTTTTCTTCATTACATTTTAGAATTCACAAGAATTATTTGAGTCTCCATAATCCAACAGGCCTGGTGGAAAGAATGAATACGTGAAATGCGTGGTCCGTGACAATTACAATTACATAAGGAGCATTGATGCTCTACCATCTGCCAACTGCTCATAACGTTGTACATTAATAAGCCTTTTGTCTTCAATAAAAATTTGGAAATTATACCATATTTTACGCACTTTACATTATTCATGTGCTGTGTTGTGGGAATGAAGGCGAACACAGGAGGCGGTTGGGGTAAATACATCGGTGTGTATGTAGTAGAAAAGTAGACAATGTAGCGGATATTTAGGGTAAAAATCGGCGAGTCGTTGGATATTTAGGGTAAAAGTCGACGAATCGTCGGATATATAGGGTAAAAATCGGCGAGTCGTTGGATATTTAGGGTAAAAGTCGACGAATCGTCGGATATATAGGGGAAAAGTCGGCGAATCGTTGGATATTTGGGGTGAAAATCTGCAATTTAGCGACATTTGAAAAACAGAGTGACAGAAAGGGGAAATTCCGCTTTATTTCCCCCGGACAGGCGAAAAAGCAGAGATTTTGGCGCATATCCCCTTTACTTACGACTTATTTTCCAATGCATTTTCCGCTTTATTTCCCCTTTATTGGTTGTTTGGGAAATTTCTGTCTTCATGTCTATCTTCCGTCTATGAATTTCATGCCTCATATTATAATTTAGCACTGGGGCTGTGTTAAAAAACCACAGTCGGCCTGTTTATAACATGACGTCTTAATATGACGACCTTCGTTATCTTTAATATATTCCCTCATCATAAATTCTTTGTTGAGTTCCTAAAATTCATGTAGCCTGATAATTTTAGTCATTTTGAGGGATAGGTCAAAATAAATATCCATAGCAATCCATGGGTTGCTTTTGGACTTGGTTAATAAATTAATTTTCTCAGCCAAGAGATACATATCCTAATTGCATGATTTTCGAAACTGGACTGTACTATTTTTTGAACATCAGTTTTGGTTCATTCATTGCTCGAACTTTTATGTTTCCTCACAACATTATCACTCCATATCGTACATACATTCTTTCGGCACACATGTACCTAAATATTTATGTTCTGTGGCGCACATATATCTGGTGCCCCCCTGTACCAATATTTACGTGTTCCAATAAATAAGTAACTAAAGTAATTTCTGAAATTGTTCTCATTACTGAGTGGAAATCCTGCTTGGTAAAATACCAGTGTCGTTTCATCATATTTTCTGTATAAAAAAACTTGCGATTTTTCTATTTAGTAACGGAAGTAGTTTGAAAATCTTATCTTTTATTGGTTTTAAACTTTTCTGACCACAGCAATTTATATCGTTTTATTTTATGTATTAGAGTATGATTTATACATTGATAAGATTTCTCTACCTTATATACAGGCTATACCTTTTCTTCATAAATGAAACTTGTTACTTTTAAACCATTCCATTGATAAGCATCGCAAACGTTTCGCATAGTTAGTAAAGTATGATGACAAAGAAAAGCAGTGCATCGGTTATCCTTGAACTGAAAGAATTGGTTGATCATATCAATAAAACTATTCCCAATGTCCCAGGGAAACAACGTCTAGTTAGAATGTGCCAAAAAGAGGCGACCCATTTTGAGTCAGTAAGTCCCTTTGTTGATATTTTAATTACATATCTTGTAGTAATAGCATGAACACGGTTGATGTGTCATTGAACAATTTTTACACTTGATGTCACCTCTTTAGTATTTACTTGGATCGACAATAAGATTTTGGCAATCCTGAGACCGTAACTACGGGTTAACAAGATAAATATCCCTGTATTCTTGCATCCTCGGGTTATTCCACTTTCAATCAATTGGATCTCGTAGACTCATCGTGGTACTAAGAATTTCATGTG
>NC_031501.1:3943564-3954535 GCF_000237925.1 Schistosoma mansoni | reverse complement strand
TTTTTATATATTTCCTTTATCATAATCTTTCTATTGCTTCATTAACCATCATGGTACGATTTACTATTCTTGGTTTATTACCAATCTATTATTTACGGTCTCCTCTACACTCAGCCACTTTTTAGCCTGACCGTGTATGATTGTTAAATTTTTTTTGTAATGTAATACAGCTTGGTATGGTTATATCTAATCTAAATCTACCTGAGTTATAATAAAGACCATGGATAAGTGGCCATAGGACTTGCGTTCCTTCCCTTAGTTTGCATTTAGTTAGTCAAGCCTAGAGTATTAGTCTCATTGTCCTTGTGGTGTATTGGTCTCCTGAACTGGTCTATGCGTGTCAGTAGGCGATAGGTTATGACAGTTTGCTGCATCTCCTATCTCACCGAATTTTTTGAAATAGACGTGCATCCTGGAATCAGTATATATTTCTTGACGGACTCCTTCGACAGCCCACTTTTACTCCTGACTTTAGTCCTCGGTGGTGTTTTTCCTCTCCTACCATGCCGTCGGTAGCAGACATCATTACATGATATTTGGTTGGAGTCAAGGGCTGATAAAAGTACTTAGGGAACTTGTGTCGTCACACTTAACGGTGAAGATGCCACAATTATTGTAATTTGACAACACTTAAACCAGCGACACCTTCTATAATTTAATCGTGCCCACCCAGTGAAATCAAAAGGCAGAAGCGATGAACACTAAACTACTTCACAATAACTGGAAACTGAATGCCTCCGTGATTCATTTCCGTTGACCATTCATTCAATTCTGAAAGACTGATTGATAATGCTGTCTCCTAATATATCCAAGAGAAAGCTCTAGTTTATAACGCAGTGCTCCTAGACAATTTTTCGAAAATGACGCTGTTTATCATCACAGTGGACCATTAGTTAATTTCATACACGTAAATCCACTTATTTGCTAAGTAGTTAAACTGCTTCCCAACCTGTTCATTTCTCCCCCTTCATATTATGATAATTGTGCATAAAGATGATACCCAAGATATCGCACCACAGACTGGACTTTATCAACTAAACGTTTGACTACTGCGATAGCAAAAACACTAGGATATAGAATATTTTATATGCCTGGTATACCATTTTTCCACATACAGATCTAGATTTGATTTTTGACTCCAATTTGTGTGTTTAGAAAAGAAGACCTAAGGCCTGTTTTCGACCTTTTCTAGTAAGCTTCTATGAATGTCTAGCCTTCAATCATAGAGATGTTCAGTACTTCTCCGGGTAACAGGTTTCATGGGCGGATGACCCATTGTGAACCCCTGTATATCACATGTATCGCCTTGTTCGTGAATTCTGTGCTGCTGTGCTATGTCCTCTCAGTTGTTTCGATCTGGTAAGAAAACTAGAGGATAAACAAATGGTAAAGTACAACGACTGTCTCTCATTACCTAGACCAATAACTAGTGGCGTCATCCAGGGAAGTGTATTAGGCCCACTTTTGTTTCTCATGTATATAAACGATATATGTAACATCATAAAATCTGGGAAACCATACTTATATGCTGATGATCTCAAAATAGTATACAGCTATAAGCCTGAGGTTCTAAGTGAAAGTGTACCCCTGATTCAAGATGATCTCAATAACCTAACTATCTGGAGCGAAAAGTGGCAATTACCATTTAACCTCCACGAATGCGGGATCATGCACTTTGGAAAGCACCCCTATGAACCCCAACTTTACTTAAATAAAAGTAAAGTCCAGACACTTAATTCAGTTCACGATCTAGGAATAAATTACACAGGAAGCCTAAACTTTAAAGCACACGCCTCCTCTATTATTTCTAAAGCCAGACGTCTAATTGGCTTCATAACAAAAAATTTCTTCACGACAGATGCTAAGCTTACCCTTTACAAAATATGTATACGACCTTCCCTAGAATACTGCTCTTTTATCTTCTCTAATATGAATACCACTGACAAAATAAGAGTAGAAGATGTTCAAAGACGCTTTACACGCCAACTGCTAGGAAGTGACACCACTCTTGATTACACAAGTAGATGTAAGCACCTCTCTTTAGAACCTTTATGGCACCGTAGGTTAAGGAACAATCTGATATTTCTCTACAAAGCAATAAATGGACTGTCATTCCTAACCTCCTGCCCAACTATGATCAATGACCCAGCCTATAGACTAAGAAACAATGCATATACACTATTTACCGAAAAACACCAAAAACAAATGCGTTGTAGGTTTTTTACAGTTCGGTATAGTTTATTGTGGAACAGGTTGCCAATACCTATCCGTAACTGTGACACCTTTACCAAATTTAAAAGGCTAATAACCCTGTTACTAAACTCTAAAGAACTTCACCAACTATTCCTTAAACTCCCGCCTACCAATGAGGCACTTTATTATGGACCGCCCAATATCTAGACGGAACAAGAATATAACGAACTCCACTGTCGTTAGTATGAATATAGCAAAACTAAAGAAAACATGCTTTATCCTTCCCCACTATTTATTGATTATTGACCATGGCCTTCCGCTCCTAACCCTCATTTTCAGTTTCCGAATCTCTCTAATGGATCAATCCAAATTATTCTTCCTAAGTGTCATGTCCTTTTATTTTTCTTATTACAAGTAGACAGATAACTCACTAATCTTATGGATGCTGACCAACTAAGGCCGATCAAAAGAAGCTCATATGTCCTAAATTCTTGTGAGCTGTTCAATGTTTTATTTTTCTTACCCTGAAAATTTTACAATATTCTCTTTCATATCCTCTGATTTGTTATTAGCCCTTACCATCTCTTAAACACATATAATCTGACTTGTCTCTTCTAACCTTTACCATTAGTTATCTTCATAGTAGTACGATATATTAAATGGATATCTAACCCATAATACAAATGCTATTACCATCTGATTTGCTTGTAACATGGAACTTGTAGAGACAGTGTATTCCAAATAAGGTTCTTGATAAAAGCAATATTCATACCGACCACAAACGTAAGAGAGCCTAACATCATAAAAGGAGGGAGGGTGGCGTTACTGACCAGCAAACATGATGGTGGGGAGATAACTTCAATCCACCCGTGTCTGTAGGGCAGAACATATTAATTACGGCTCCTTATGTCTAGTGGGATGTCACGAACCAACGGTATTGATGCGAAATTATTCATGCAAAATACCACTTTAAATCATGTTAAAAAAAAGCTGAATTGGTTCCACTTCCTACCGAGTAATCCTAATACAAGCAAACTAAACAATTGGCTAAAAATGAAGCCCACTCTATACCCTATAAAATCTAAAAACAAAAACAGAGAGTTCAAACAGCTTCGAAAAAAAGGGAGACAGCCATTTGTATCGGAACACTGTTTTCAGCACTTTACTTTATAATTACACAATTCCATACTTCCTTCTGAACTACCTTCATTTATACAGTTCTTTATCCACTCATACCTTGCCCACACTTATTTTTCTTTAACACATTAGTATGTTCTTACCTAATAAATACTTCAGTAACAGACAAATAGACTAAATGGTTATACCTTAACTATTCCTCCATGAATATTGTGTGCTCTGCTTTTCGTCCTTCCTTTTTCTTACACCTTTTTCAGCCTCCTGTAGATACTCCAGCGAAAACAGATATGGCACAGGTGACTTCGTCCTACACCGTTATTAGAGCTTCCGATGTTCTGGAGGGATATAAGTTCGAAACTTCTAAAAGCCCCCAACTTCGCATGTATCTATTCTCGACCATTAGTTGTATGTTGCAACGCTACCTCCATAAAGTGCGCCAAGTGTGATATTGGCATGTTTCTTACGAAATCCATTTACATTCATATCTTACGAAATATCAACCCAGCTGAGTAATTTTCAACAGTGAAAATTGTAACTTCTTTAACAATTTGGTCTTGCCTGTAAACCGGCATGCCTCATGTAACAACCTGTTATTTGAGAATAAATTATTATTATTAAATCAGGTCTGAAATCACTTCTTTCTATCATATATATCGAAATCATATCACCCCTTAATCTGCAGTAGGACAGAGAAAATAGATCTAGTTTCTTAGTACGCACTGTGTGAAGTTAACTTTGGACTTTTTTCAAGATATTTGGTAACTTTAAACAGGAGCTTGCAGTTTGAACGCAGCTTTCATGTTATGACCTCACTAGGATTGTATTTTGTCTTTGTTCAGACATTCCACATACTTATATCCGCTGGTACTCTGGTTATTAGAAGGGGTATCGGCCTCGTGACTTTCGAAGAATCTTGACTTTCACCACGATGCGTCGTAATTCTTCTGTATGAAGATCCTTCAACTCTGAGGGCAGCGCTTAAATGGTTCAAATTTTTTATTCTGACTAGCGTCTTTTTACCGAGGTTGTTTCGTACAAGATGGGGTTATTGACCACGTGTGAAGCCCTCCTTCTCTATTTGGTATTGGGACCAGCAGAAACCCTTGAAGAGCTACGGATATATAAACTCTTCAGTAGTCGCTAACTTTTAAATGGAACTTGTCAGTATATAGCAAACTCACCGACTATGAGAAGGCATTAGATAGTGTGAATAGAAGAACCTTATGGAAAAATTTCCGACACTATGGTGTACCTAAGAATATCGTCAATGTTATTCGGAATTCGAACAACGAACTGCGCTGCAAATCCGTGCATGGAGGAAAGCTGTAGACGCATTCCAAGTGAGGACTGGTGTCAGACAAGGTTGTTTACTCTCTCTCTCTTTCTCTCTCTTCTATTGGTTGACTGGATTGTGAAGATCTCTACATCTGGGAGGAAGCACGGAATACAATGAACAGCTTTCATACGACTAAACGATTTAAACTTCGCCGATGACCTAGTTCTTCTATATCATATATACCAACAAAGGCAATAGAAGACAATCAGTGTGGTAGCAGCTTCTGCAGCAGTAGGTCTCCACAAAAACAAGGAAAAAACCAAAATACTCCAATACAACACGGAGAACACCAACCCAATCACACTCGATTCAAAAGCTCTGGAAGTGTTGGAAACTTTTACTTTTAGGTGGGTATGACATACATTACAGAAATCTTCAAACTACATCACCAGGCACGCGCTAACTTGGAATCATGAAGGGAAGTGGACCAAAGAACACACTAGAACGAGAATTGGAAGCAGACATTAAAAGAACGAGTAGAAATTGCAAAGGATTGCCCAGTATAGAGTTCGATGGGGAATACTTGTGGACTGCATATGTCACTCCCCAAGAGCCTGCAGGCAGGTAAATGAGATTCATGAATACTAGACCAGCTAACGGGAACATATAAGTCCACCTGAAATGTACATGCACCTGTACCTACCCTTATTGCACATTAAATGTTTACGTCATCTACGTAAAGTAGCATTTGGGACTCAACTATGCCTGGAAATTCATTTACACACAGTAAAAACGTAAAGGACCTAGAACAGAGCCTTGTGGTATTCTACATATCACTACTATCCATTAGGAGCAATTGAAATTTACTCTTACTTTCTGCCCTCTACCTACAATGAAATTATTGAACCACTCCAGAAGTCGGGTTGTTGCCAGATTTTCCATCTTCAGGAGGAATCTATTATCCGGCACCTTTTGAAGTGCATTGCCATAATCTATGCAGGTAGTAAACACTGATTTTCCACCCCTTCCATTTCTGTTTTGATATATGGAGGTTTGTTGTACAAGTTAACATTTTTCTGAAACCATTTTGTTCTCTGCTTGATAAGTTATTTGTTTTCACGACTGTCACTCGTGACTTTTTGATTTTTCTGCTCCGTATTTTAACTACGACATCAGTGGGGCTGATAAGTTTGTAATTTTATGAAAATCGTCTTAATCCTGTCCTATGAGCTACCCCTCCAGTTCATAGGTACCTAACCTAGACTGTGATATTGAACATTGTATTTGGCAGAACAACACTGTAGTGTGCAATTTGTCACACGATTTCAGGGTGTAACTCATCTGTTCACACTGATTCTTACGTGTCTAATGTGCTGAGGGCCTATAAAATGTCGTTTTGATCAGTGAGCAGCCGATTTTGTGACTTTGTACTTGGATCTAAACATTCATCTAGAAGAGGCTTTCGAGTGAAAACTGCCTCGAAAAATTCTACCATGACCTCTACCTTGACCTGTTCTTCCTCTGTCATTTGAGATGTATTCTATTTGTAGTAAGTTTTCAATTTAATTGTGTGTTCTCTTTAGTAATTTATGTACCAGAACAGTTTTCTCGGCTATTTGACTACAGATTTTGCCAAATGCTTTTCATATCGTCGCTGAGTTGCTCGGATTGTGTCTATACGATTATTTGGTGTGCCAAAGCTGATGGCGACATTCCAACAATTTTTTATGATAAAAGTCAGATTTCATAGGTTATCCAGTTTTGGCCGTGCTTTTTCATCTTTGGAACTATCCATGGTATAAATGGTTGAGTTACTTGAGTGTCTATCTGATGGAAATGAGTCCATACTTCTCCTACTGATGTACCAGAGTCATTTTGCTAGTTTTTATTCGAGTCTGTAGAGTTAATAACTCCTAGGAACTTTAACCTTTATGATCTATGTCTCTGATTGAGGACTTATTCTAGTTAGATGGGAATACTGTGGCCAACTGGCTAACTTCTCACTCACACCTAACGGTTAGTAATAAAGTAAGAATGACGTTGTTACAGAAATATATTAATAAAAGTAAGTACAGAGGACAGGGTGCCACCACTGCTACATGGGCCAGTCCATGGCGTTCAAATAACGGATGCTCGTTGGTTATGCTCGGTGAACTGCCCGACATTCAGCGATCTGATTGCCAGGTGATTTGTTAGAGGTTGTGATATTTCACTTGCATTACAGCTTTTATGTCTGCCTTCCATATGTATGAGCTGACCGATGCAACTACTTGACGGACCTTATCAGCTGTGAACTTGAATAAAATGAGTTCATGATCGCTCCTCTCTATATGGGAAGTAACTTCATATGACAGATATTATCACTTTGTGTGAAGACTGAGTTCAAGACAGGTGAGCAGTTTTGTAGGCAATATCTGTTCGGATCTCTAATGTACTGGAATAAAGCTTGAGCCATTGTAGTTTCTGGTATCATGCTCTGTGCATTTCTGCCGGCAGTGTGCCAGTTCACAAATCTTTGAGTCATGTGCTACTTTGTTCACAGCTTGTATGGTTGATGTGCTATTTTGTGTACTGGGTTACCCCGCCACCCTTAAGGTTGAGTCGGTCAGCCCTTTATTGTAAGAAACCTAGAAATCGAATTTCACTGTCATACATTGCTGACATTAATCATGTATCTGAGGTAGCAAGACACAAGGGTTTCCTGTGCCTACCACGTTCATATATGTTTACTAGTGCCTTTAAATGTGAGGATAGCAACCACAGGTAGTATTTTTGTGGTATATTTGGAACGTGGTTAAAGTTTATGATAATTTACTAACCAGCTTTAAAGCAACGATTGTGATCTGATGACTTAAGCATACAAAGTTTTCAAAATGGTTGAATCGTACTCAACACCTATCTTGTACCTTTGTAAGGACTGGGTTTTGTTTTACTCTCTAAATTACTTTGCGACCTTGAGTGCACTAATTGAAAAAGGTAAACTGTACGACATTTGAAACTATAATCTCCCAGTTTTGCACTTTATCATTGGGTTTGCTAGTATAGTACATTCGCATATTACCAGATATTGATTTTTGTCTCTATTGATGAAAAAGGTTTCATCTAGTGAGTTTAATGAGTCGTTGTTCATGGTTTCATCATGTTCTTTTGATCCCATAGGTTATCGCAAATACTTACACCCTTACAAGACGCATTCTTAAACAAAAAAATAAATATATCAGCAACTAAAGTTGAAAAACGCTCTAGAATTACACAAGTTTGCGGCCCACGTTAATGATACCAACTGTAAAGGAACGTCAAGCTGGAGCTTATGATTTCAGGAAATATTATGAAAATCTATGTGCGCTGAGAAATTTCTCCCCTATTTCTGCAATCACAAGTCACGTTGATAACGGCGTTCTTGACATAAGTGCAGATAGAATAAAGTGAGACAAAGTTTGTTTATTCTCAACTCTCTAAAGGACTCAAGAGTGGGACCCAGTTTTTGATGCCATTAAAATCAATAAAAGCCTTCATTTTATTGCAGTCAGAAGCTTCTATCAGTATAATGGTGTTTCAGGTGAGCATTTGTTTTTGCGTTATTTCATCGATCTTATATCTTTATTTCTTGCTTGTTAGTTCTATATTTACTTTTAATCTAAAGGCTGTTGAAATGGCTTTTCACATTTTACATGTGTTTATGTTGTTTGACAACTGATGTGTAGTTGCATTCAGTCGTTTAAAGGTAGTCATTATTTTACTGTACAATTCAATGCCGACTATCTGAGTTTCACCAATTAGATTTCGTAAATATCTACTTTGTTGAGTGATTCGGTCCTGTTACTTGTAGTAAACGCTTCACACTCTGAACTGTTGGGGAGTTGTAGACGTATTGTTTATATCATTTTATAGTCATCTGTAAAGGATGTCTTCACTACCTAAATATTTCATGTTGCCGAAAGGATTGGGGACAACCATCTTGATGACTAGCAGGAAGTTTGATCTTGGTATTGAATACTTCAGCCATCTTAAATTTAAAGCAACTCCGTCAAGGTATTAAGCAGCTAGATATGAACCGCAATCTGATATGGGAGGCATTTTTCTATTATATTGACCTCGTTTGGTTTTATATTTCGGGAATAAAATCTGTTGTTTAGGACACTGTCACGCTAACTATAAGTCTGAGAAATAATTGACTTGGAACTACATTTTAAAACGCTATTATTGCAGCTAACGCTGTTGCGGTATTTGCACGAATTAAAGATTTCTTTGTAATTGATCGCCCGCTAATTATGATTTCCATACATAATACGTTCATTTATGCTCCTCTAGTTCTACCTGCCTGAGATAGCACTACTCTGGGCATTCTTAGTTGGCTCATTAATTCAAATACTTCTACTCATCATAGCTCTATCACTTACACACATATATTCATTACAGTTAACAACTTTGCATTTCCTAGTATTTAGGTCAATATCACTATTTTAGAGAAAATTACCTTCTATTGACTTCTGAAATAACACAAAAAACTCTATCACATAAGTAAACTCCTCAAACGTTTAATTCTGTTGTTTAAATAGAAAGCAATTTTTATCGTCAGCTAACTCCTGATGGGTCACAGTGCTGATAGATCCTTAAAGAGAATGAAAAAGTTATCATGTGCCCATTGACTTTCATTGGTTTTCAACCCAGTATGTCACGAGACCTTAGTAACAGATGAATTGGGGCCAGCAGTGGAATTCAGGACACGCCTTTCATCTTATTTGAGACTCATCAGGTGTATATATCTCCATCCCATTGTTGAACCTCACAGTGGGACTATTTAAAAACAGACAAAGTGCTCGTCCTTTATTCCGCTGGTATCCTCAATCCATCTTTTCAAAATCACAAACTATTTGGATGTTGTCGAAGCAAATAAAGTATTTCATCTTTGAAAGGCTTTTTTAAATTAGTTCCCTCTTCTAAAGTTATAAAATCTATCGCTTTATATGACTTTAATTCTTAACGTTACAAACTTTATTAAGTCATTAGTTGATGAATGAAAATAATGCTGTTAGGTAACATAAAACTTTAAGTTACATTCCCTAATTTCAAGTTACTTTCAGATTTAACTTAATGGATTAAAGTTATCTACGTCTTCGATTAAAGGTATTCGTTTGTTAGCAAGGGTATACTCTGTTGACATTGTGTTGTATTTTAATAATCAGCGGTGTTGCGCTTACTAACCGGTCTATGAACACATTTCATTGAAAACTAGTTTTCGTCTGACCACCGAAATCAAACAAAGTTGGCTCTGTTTGATCCTTCATTGAATGATTACGTAGGTATCAAAGCACTCAGACCATAACCAGGTCAAAAATTTAAAGCTAGACAGATAGTTTTCGATTTAGAAGTCTAGGTGATACTGTAGTAAAGGAGAATAGGTAAGGACAAACTTTTACACGTAGCACAAAATTTAAGAGTTACTTGATAAAATAAAAAAATCATACTGCAATACTTCTGTTATGACTTTATAAAAAATGTAGGGACGTATGCTAATTCGTTATTGATTTTATGTCCAGCTTTTATCATGTGAGTTATCCGCCAATCGAAATACGAATTTTCTAATCTTAACACTGTACTAAATCAATGACGTTCAACTGGTATGAGCGTCCTTATTGGTCCCTTGTCCGCGTAGCCCTTCCAGTTGAATCCAGAACACCAATTACAGCTTCTGCTATGCGAATCTATGCGCATCATTTATTTCAAGCATATTCTGCTTATGTACCAGACAGACAGACGATATCACACCATAAAATAGAAAATAATATTTGTACAAGATCAAGCCAAATGTAGCTGTGAACATGGGATACAGTAATCAATAAACTGAACATAATTTGGGAACAGTAAATCGTACAGTAATAATTCATGGGTCAAAATGAAGCTTACAATAAGATGAATATGGATATACAAAATCTAGTTACTCAATAGTTAAACCATAAGAATTTACATAGAATAATAGTCCATTAATAGGTTCTAGAAGTTACCCGTACTTTCATTATCACTAGGATATAATAACTTCATATGCAAAATGTCCATTAATTGTCTCAGACTTCATTGTTCCTGAATTTCCATACCGATTGTTTTCTGTTCCCATTCTTTCCTCCTCGATCTTCTCAACCTTCTGCTGCCAGACATCCTATTTCTGACTGGCATATACTACTTATATCTACATAAGTAGCACACACTACAATACCACTAGTCTTCACCCAAATAGTGTGCCTGAAAGTCAAGTAAGTTGAAGAAGAGCTTCCCGTTGTTTAAAGTCTTCTATATCCGTCTTCCTACGAGTCTTTAAAATTTCGAAAGAGTCTTTTGAAATTTTAAAGACTCGTAGGAAGACGGAT
>NC_031501.1:3914919-3943364 GCF_000237925.1 Schistosoma mansoni | reverse complement strand
ATCCGTCTTCCTACGAGTCTTTAAAATTTCAAAAGACTCTTTCGAAATTTTAAAGACTCGTAGGAAGACGGATATAGAAGACTTTAAACAACGGGAAGCTCTTCTTCAACTTACTGATGGGATATTAATATCATAATTCTACGTAGAGAACATTGAGTTTTATTGATCACACTTAACGATAAGTATAATAGATACATCCAGGTAGATTTTCACTAATAATGTGCTATAGAACCATTTTATACTCAGAATGTGGTTTTTTATGGATTTTAATCTGTAGTGTTGCACGTTGTATAGTTCTTTGTGAAATAATACTACTATTAGTGAGCCATTTCATGATCTTCACACAGAACCAATAGAACTGAAAGTTATTGATAGCTTGAATCAATAACCTAGATAATATTGTAAATAAAATCTTCACACTTCTTAATCGACTAACATTTGTAAACGATTCTAATTCATTTGTATTTATTGTTCGAATCCTCCTGCTAGTTTTAAGGAGTGCAACTAATTATTCTGTTTTTGGCATATATGTATCCTGTGAGCATTGCATCGATGTGCTACCACCGCGCGTCATTTTGCTTCACTTTCTTTGCTAACTCACATTCTCCATTGAGCGTCATTTTGTTTCGCTTCGCTTTCCAAACAACGATTGTACGAAGTATACGTATTCAAAAATCCATTTTCGTATTTGACTAATTTAATTCCGTCATTCGCCAACGCCAGTTAAGTCGATGATTACATACAAGGATTGGTGATATGTATATTTCGACAGCAATCATTTCAATAACAATCATTCATACGATTCAAATGGAGTTAGATTTAGGACCACTAAAGTAAGACAGTGTAAACTACAAGTATTTTTTCGTAGTTATCTTTGAAACATCTTTCAAAAACGTTGAAACTGTCAAGTGAATAATACTGGAATTATGTGTAAGTTATTATGTAAAAATAGCCAGATTAAGGAGAGTAGAAATCTTTGTCACAAAGTGGTTTGGGCATAATATTAACTATTCTTTATCCATCGTCCATCTCAGTGTTCAGTGTAAATTGGGCCAGCAGTGAGTAGATACAAACCAGGAATCAGTTTATGAAGGCTATTCACTGTCAATATAATTGCATTTTGGTAAATCCAGACTTCTTAGTTGGGACCCACTCGATAGTCATAATGTATGGTTAGAAACATTGAGTGACATCCATCACTGAGATTCAGTTGCTTTTACTTTCTATTTTCCCTTAAATCTTAACTTTATTGCTTTTTATCCTTTAATCTCATTTTTAAACTTTATTTGAAAGTTCATATTAACTCCTTTTTCATACATTTCATTTTCTTAATTTTACTCTCTCTTATCATATTGCTATGAAGTAATGACACCGTAAACTGACTGCATATTTGTGTAAATGTCAATATCTATTCAACCGACAAGTTCCAAACGGGGAAAAATACAGGTCCTCTATTCCTATTCTAGCTACCATCAAACTTTTTCGCTATTCATCTTGTAGTGATTGATACGTCTTGCTGATTGAACGCTATATTCAGATCCTAAGCTAGTCTCGTAACCCCCAAGCTAGAACTACACAGCGACTTGAACACGAGAGAAAAAGCACAAAATATTCAGGAAGCACTTTACTCCAAAGGTTCATTTATGTACAGTAAATATAGAGTTTTTATAGTATTTTAGAAGTCCTTGGGTTTTCCTGAAAATTCTAGAATACTACTAAACGTAGTAACAGTGTAGTAATCAGCCAATCGGAACCCCTACATGTGTCTTTTCATTTTCGCGGCATTTCTAAGCAAAACTTCTAATCAAACGTTGATTAGATAAAATGTTTCTTAATCTTTCCTGAGCTTGTCATGTCTATTGCGAGAATTTTTCAGGATCATCCCAACAGTGATAATGTAGTACGGCAGCTCGTGACAATTCATATTATGTCAGACTCTACGTTGATGATGGCTGAATGATAACATTACATACTTTTTATCGGACTAACACTAATTTTAATTAGATACATCTACAAATGTTATTGTTTTTCCATTATCTAGACACCGTAACTTCAACTAATCGACGACGTCCACCAATTTTACTATCCAGTTCAAAGCTTTTATTAAATTTATGCAAATCATTACGTCAATGTGCATGTGTTACAGAAAAATTAACATTTTTAGAATTACAAAATCTTCCACTTAGTAGAACAGGTTTATTACAAATTTGTGAAGTAAGTAGTATCGTTAGTTTTTTTTCATTAAAAAACTGAATTATCTAATATTTATTGTAAATATTTAAAAAAAGAAAACAGAATATACCATTTTATTATCAGAAGGGGTTTTGTAGAGATTTATTATTTTCATAGTTGAAAGCGTGAGTCAATTGAAGCTAGACCACCACTATGAAAATACTAAATCTCCACAAAACCCCTTTTGATAATAATAATCATATGCTCACTAGTGACTGACTTCGAGCGGTAAATCCAGGAGTTCTAGTGAGAGGCAGTGACCAGTGGAGTTCAAACCACGTCGGTTGTGAGATATCAACTCACTGAAGACAATTGGTGAACGGTCGCTTCATGGATTAGTTGAAGTTAGACATTAACACCGTTGGAAGCCGGCTCAGTGGTCTATCGGGTAAGTGTTCTGGCACGTGATTGGTAGGTCCTGGGTTCGAATCTCGCGAGTGCGGGATCGTGGATGCGCACTGCTGAGGAGTCCCATAATAAGATGAAACGGTCGTCCAGTGCTTCCAGGTTTTCCATGGTGGTCTAGCTTCAATCGACTCATGCTTTCAACTATGAATATACCATTTTAATTGATTAAAAACAATGAAATACCAGAAATTTTGTAAAAGATCGATAAGAAACTGAGAAAGGTTTACCTAAGATTAAACACCTACTGCACCGTAAAGTAGGGATCGTAAGGGATCTTTTAGACCTTACTCTCAGCTGACCTCCAGTAGGACTGAGGCTTGTAGATCTGTTCATCATTGAGTGTTAAAGAACGTTAACATTTCTTTTCCATTACAATCACATCGTCATAGTTAATTTTAGTCAAGTTTTCATTTCTAATACACAGTTATTGATACAGTGCTCATAGATTAGTTCTAACGGTAAGATCTTAAATGATTTGAGAATGAGTCACCTAAAAGCTAATTTCCTCCAATCGTCTATGATACACTATCATGTTTATTTTGTGTTAATACTCTGTATATAAAAAAGTGATTTTATTAGCCAGTGATCTCGTTGATTTCTAATCATTTGACGGCTTCAGTCAGTAATCCGTCCTCGTGAGCAGCCATTACTCGAACACGCATCATATCAATGAGTTTATCAATCGATCACCATTGCGTTCATTGATTTCAACATTCGAAAATTTCATCTCATCAACAGTCAGTCTTATCATTCCCAATATTATTCTTTAAAACGTTTGATCGGTTTAATTTATTATTTATATTTTCGCATATTGTCTTCAAGTGTTACCATGAATATTATTAATTGATCATTGGTTTTTAGTAGTTACTATCAGTCTTGTAAATTTTATTTACATACATACATGTCCTATGGAAATAAATGTGTCATGATTCCTCGATTATTCCATGTTTCCTTATACTCTACTTATATAAATACGGAAAACAATAATGATTATTCACCATTAGTGTGAAAAATCACTTTTTCTACATTGAACATTAAATCATACATGAAAGTATAAGTTTGTGTGTTATTTTCTCAGTAATATCAATCTTGTTAACATCAGTGATTCTTATAATCAGTGCTTCCAGGTTCTCCATGGTGATCTAGCTTTAATTAACTCGTGAATTCAACTATTAAATTACTATAATATCTACAAAACCCCTTTCTGATTATAATCTTCATAGGCACACTAGTGTCTAGCTTCAAGAGGTATTTCCTGGAGTTCTAGTAAGTAGAAGTGATAAGTGAAGTTCATCTGGGTCTGTTGTGAGATATCAATTCACTGAAGACAATGGTGGATGATGGCGCAATTTTGTGGATTGGTTGAAGTTAGACATTAACACCGTTAGATGCCGACTCAGTGGTCTAGAGGTTAAGCGTTTGCATGCGAGACCTAAGGTCCTGTGTTTGAATCTCGTGGATGCGCGATGCTGAGGAGTCTCATAGCAGGACGAAACGGCCGTCCAGGTTTTCCATGGTGGTTTATCTTTAATTGACTCATAAATTCAACTATCAATGGTTCTACTTAATAATCTATATAGAACGTTTTTGCCTACTGAAAAATGATTAAGTAGTAAACATTTGAATGAGAACAAAATGTGTACGCTAGTTACGGACTGACAGTTCATCAAACTATACAAACATTCAACTCCATGATATTTGTATGCGATAAATTTACCTAGTAAAATCACTTCCAGAGAAAAGAACAGACTAGAAAAAACAGACGTAAATTTTTGATAACAGTATTTTGTGAGTAGAAAGATGAAAAGACAACTACGACATACTCCTTTTACTAGATTACCATTAGTATGATGAATGACAGTGTTCCGCTCAAGTAAGAGATTTCCAGAAAATTGACCATTGGAGAATATATTCTCCATCCTTAGTTGAAATCGGATAGAGAAACATCGAAAACTTAGTAGTGTTGAATAATATTTCATCATATCCTAGGATTGTTTAACATAATCTACACTTCAGACTAAACACAAGCGAAGGAAATGAGTAAACGCATTTGTACCATTGCGGTAATTTATGATCCATCTGAACAAAAATCCTACAACTGTTGGTTGTGATGATCACATGGGCTTCAAACAAGTAGTCTGCACTTTTAAGCAGTACCTTTTCGGTGTACATGTTCAATATAGACAATACTAGTGATGATAAACTCTTCACTTTAAAAATAATCCTTAATTTGTTATAATTTTAAATGCTTATGAAATTTTTTTTTCTGTGTAGGGTATTAGAAAAAATCATACACTGAAACATTTATCATTTGAAGGTTCTTCCATAAATGATGATGGTCTTGAAGGTAGGCTAAAGTTTTAAAAGAAAACTATTGTTTAAATAATTACATACTTACGCCTGTTACTCCCAATGGAGCATAGGCCGCCGACCAGCATTCTCCAACCCACTCTGTCCTGGGCCTTCCTTTCTAGGTTTAAATGTTTAAATTAAGATATTATTTGTTAAATATTGACAATGAATATTCGGTTTCATTGAATTTCTTCTCATATAAATTCATAAGACACATTCACGATACTATTGAGGAAGATGTAAAGCTGTTAACAGAGACAAGGATGAAGAGTTGTTATTCTATGAAGTTCTTGAACTGATAGAAAAGCATCGATATGACGAAAACTACTATGTGTTTAATGGCACTAAAAGAAAAGCGTGTTTATATCCCACTCCCATGTAGAGCTGACTTAAATAATCTTATGTTGAAACGAAAACTTAACTAAGTGATCTGTACGACTTTTCATGGCTAACCTAGCTTATAATTTATCGAAAATGAACAATTGTTTTCAATAACTTCATCATCAGGCTCTACAGTTATAAGTCTATAATTATTGTGATATTTTACAAAGTCCAAAATGAGGCATGTATTAATTAATTTGATAATGTTATATGTTAAAAAAAATGGTGAACGTTTGCATCTGTTATGACATATATATACTTTAAAATTGTGTTATTTGTAAATTAGAAAGGTGATTTAATAAAGGTCAAAGTGATTTGTAATCAAGTGTCTAGTCACAATCGATATAATAGTAATTTAGAAAAAATGAAAATGCCAAGAAATTGTGTGAATAAAATGCATAGTAGGAGAATTTCATCTTGTCAATTGAGATAATAATGATAAATAGTAATAGTAATAGTAATAATAATAAGATTGTTGTGTGAATATAATATGTAATAAAAGGGATGTTATCAAGATAATTACGATAAAGGAATTGGGAATGATAGATGTGAAGATTAAGATAGAGGTGATCAACAAAAAAGGAAGAAAACAAAAAAAACGGGGGAGGTTTATAATATTTAGTTTAGGAATCCGGTGATCCAGTCGTAGGCCAAGGTAAACATAGTGGCTGGATATACTTTTTTTGGATACATAAATTTGGTTTTCTAGAGTTGATCCAGATGGCTTCGGCTATGTAAAGTAATCGTAATCTAGCTCTTTGAGGTAGAGTTTTCGGAACTTGATATAAAACAGTAAAGGCTTCCTCTATTTTGATATGATGTTCACTGTCTACCAAATGAGAAAGGATGACGCTGTTAATGGATTTAGTGACTCCTTTTCCCAACCATGCTGGTACATGTTCACGAATACGCAAGGATAAAGCCCTCTGAGTACGGCCTATGTAACTAGCTCCACAGGAGCAGTTGAATTGGTATACACACATGGAAGAGCCCATCTTCGGTAACTTATCCTTGATTAATTGTGTGAGTACTGGTTTAGTTGAGGAAGTGACGTGTAGCTTAGCGGCGTAAAACGTCCTTTCAACCGATCTTTTCAGTCGGCGTGTTAGAATATCACTCGCTATGTCACCTTTGAAGTCCAGTTTCAAATACAAGGTTTTTTTACTCACTGTTTCACAATTTCTTCTTATTTTAACAGTATTTTCTACTAGGTATTTCTTAACGAACTTATCCGGGTAGCCATTCCTTCGCAATGTATTTTTCAGTATATCTATTTCACTCTCAACAGTGTCCTCAGAACATAATAGCTTGATTCTGTGACTGAGACATTTAACCAAATTTATTTTATACTGAAGAGGAGTGAAGCTTTGGAAATGGGTATACTGACCCGTCCATGTATTCTTTCTAAATGTATTTCGTTTGATGGAACCATCTCTCCTTCTAGAAAGTAGGACGTCGAGGAAAGCTATACTATTGTCTTTCTCTTCTTCGCTGGTGAGTTGAATAGCTGGGTGGACGTTATTGAAAAAGTCTAACATCTCCTGTTTGTCAACCATTTCGTCGCATACGATTAGTGTGTCATCTATGTATCAACAGTAGTAGTCTAGCTTACTTAAGGTGTCTTTTAACGGTCCATTTTCCAGTTTGGCCAGAAAAATGTCAGCAAGGATCGGGCCTAGTGGTGATTCCATTGCTACTCCATCTACTTGTCTGTAAAATTCATTGTTAAACTTAAAGTAGATATTCATAGTACATTTCAACAGGAGTTCTTTCAATTTATTTATTGGAATCGGTATCCCTATTTTCTTTTCTAGCACTTGTTCACATATGTAATCGATAGTTTCAATCAGGGGGATGTTAGTGAACAAAGATGCTATGTCTAGTGATAGCATGGTTTTACCATTTATATTCCTATTTTTTATTGAATCCACAAATTCAAACACGTCTTTAACACTGTGGTTAACCAGTTCTTGGTGTAATGGTTCCAATAATTTTACTAACCATTTTGCTGTTGAATGGTATGGTGAGTTTGACATGTCCAGAATTGGGCGTAAAGGAACCTCAGGTTTGTGAATCTTAGGTAGGCCATAGAGTCGAGGAGTATATGTTCCAGAAGGCTTGAGCTCATTATAGGTATGCTCAGAGATGTATTGATGTTGTTTTAAAAATTTTAATGCCTCAGTTAGTTGGCGTTCAGTCTTTTCATTGTGGTCTTTACATGAACCAAGCTTTTGGAATTAATTAATGCATGCCTCATTTTGGACTTTGTAAAATATAATAATTATGGACTTATAACTGTAGAGCCTGATGATGAAGTTATTGAAAACAATTGTTCGCTCAAATATGGTTCATTTTTGAATTATCTATGGGGATTTTTAAATTTATCGAAAAGTCAAAAATCCATATCTTATCGAGAAACCAAAATAGCATGTAAACGATCAAGTCACATTTCATCGCCTATGTTCGGCTACATACATATAGGAGGAACAATCGTGATCTACTAGCAAAGGTGGTTAAACACACACCTAACTGGCTACAAAAACAAATGAACTCCAGCAGTCGATTGTTGTGACAGAGCGGATATAGGGAAAATCGAAACTCGCGGCTATTTTCCAAATTATTATTGTTTATATCTTTATTGTATAGTTAGTAGATAACTTTATTGTTACATTTCTACATCCCCCTTATTGTAAGCTTCCAGTGGATCTATTAACTGTTGTTATATATTCTACTATTCCTTAATTATTGCTGATTAATTATTTACTGTTTGCTCCGCCCTTTGCCACTTACGGTATGATTGTGTTTAAGGTATGATTTCTTATTTGGTGTATTGTGGAGTCAGCCACCACAATGATGTGGATTGTCCAAATGATTGTTTAGCAGTTAAAGTTATATCTTTTTTGCTCACTTCATTCCACTCATTTCTATGTGAACAGTCTAATAATAGCATCCATTCTCGTAAATTGGGCGTAACTACTGTAAAGGATTATAGTGCTTACTATTCAGTGAATAATTAACATCTTATTTTCTCAACTGACCATAGCCACAGGTGAATTAGTTCACAGGCAGTCTATTCTGATCATAAATCTAACTAGTTGATTTGTGGATAGTTAAAGTGAGATGTGGTTGACTTCTGAGAATGGACTAACAGACACATCTTACTGATTATTCAGTTTGCAGTTTTCTCTCTAAACTTTGAACTCACTGAGTGTAGACTGTTTGTAATTATGTTGAATAAATTTGTTTTCTAGTCTATACCCTAGTTCTTTAATTTCGGTCGTGAATCGGGTATCCGCCATTATGTGATCAACTTTGTGTATAGCGTATTGTTCGAGTATCTAGTCTAGTGGTAATATAGTCATTCAGTCAGCTACAACGTAGGATCAGGGATATATATGCATCGGTCCAAGTTGCCACACCTCATTAGCAAAACCAGATGAACACCATATTCACAGAGATAGTTACCTCAATGGTAGTAATATATAAAAGAAAGATTGTGTATAAGGATATAGTACAGGAAGAAAGAAAGATTTGAAGCAATTTTAATCTTATAGTTTAAGCGAAGACAGAGAGTGTATACACCCACAATAGGCAAGCCTGACCACCACGTTAAGGTGGCAGCAACGGTCGGTAATATAAATCTCATTCCACTTGATATAATAGTATAAGAGTAGCAAAACGTGAAACGATAATATTTTTATTCGCCCGCTAATCTCTAGAGAAACTCATGTTTAATTGAGACTATTATTATCAAAATATGAAACTATATTCGCAGTTCTATTTTCATTTAATTCCAAAATCCTAAAAAAGATGTTCAACAATCATATCATTATAAACATCCTTACGTATAGCATATTTGTACAGCCCACACTGTTAATAGTGAATATATCAAAATTCGATTTTATTCCATGATGGAAGTTGGTCTCAAATAGTCAATATACACAGACATGATCATTGTTAAATAGAAGTCGTAAAGTAAATTTATTGTTCATTTAATGTTAGGATACCAGGTAGTACACTCTACATAGCCTAGATTTCGTGTTCGTTTAAAACGCAGCAAAATGTTTACCTGGAATCTAAATAAAGCATATTCTTACCGTGGGATTCGAACATGTGCTATGCAGCTTCGTAGTCTGAGGTGTTACCACTGAGTTGTCCGAGTCTCAATTAACCTTTTGTAAGACTAAAAGATATACAAATGATTGATGAATGACTGTTATTACGTTTGTCTAGTTCTTTAATACTGATTAAACTCCATCAATCAACACTCAAAGATGGTGTAATAATTAGAACTAAAATTCATGTTAATACTGTTATTATCAACTGTTAATCAAGAGAGGGGGGAAAGTTGTAGATATCTGGGGAATAATATGGTGGAATATAACAAGAATTTCGCTACACGACTTTAATGTGGATGAATAAATTTTTGAATCTATATTACTTATTTAAACAAATTAATATTGGTACAAAGGGGCACAAGATGCATGTGCGCCACACAAATCTCATTTGATTTGGAATACTTCCCGGGTGCCCAAACCGAAGCAGGTGGTTTTCTTGGGGGGCCACACCCGGAGACTTTGACCTAAAGATCTGATCCACAAGTCAGTGGAGCATCGTGAGGAGATGTAGTCCCATGGTAGTCGATCACCAACAATTGGTTCATACGCCATTTGTTCCCTCAGAATCCTGGAGACAGCCCATGTGCACCATTGGTTTGGAATCAGGGTTTTCCAACTCTTCTAGGTGAACTTTCCGTGTCCACCAACCCGGTTAAAGCGCCTGACATTCGCTTTTCGTCCTCTCAATTTCGTAAACAACAGTAATGCCACTGTGAGAAGGCATTGAGTAGGACTTCCCTGACAGAGGCTATATACGCGTGGTCATGTGAGAGAATTTCGAGAGGGAGAGCGGACTCTCCTCGCTCTCTCGCGTACCAGGGCATTTGAGGGCATTGAATCTATGAATTTAGTTAGACATCTCCGATAGTTTAACTAGTTGTGATGTATGCTATTTGTGTCGACAGACATTAGTAGTATATAATATTATTTAGAAGTGAAATACCTAATAGTAGAAGTTTGAGAAGAACGAATTGAAAAGAACAGGAATGTAAGCAAAGAGTAATTGTAATACCAATAAAGGAACAATGACATTTGAGACACTCGATGGAGGATTTGCAAATGAAATATTCAATGTATGGTTTTCATATTTTACGGAAGAACTCTTTAATTTGTACTAGACAATAAACTGATTATCCTTACCCAGGTCTTTGTTCATTACCCAGTAACTCTATAACATGAGAAGTTTGTTGAGTCAATCGACCTGTACAAGAGATTTGTAATATTTATGTTATATACAGATCGTGTATTTATGATTAGAATCAGCTATGAACTAAGCGAAAGTCAAGTGTTACGTAACAGATTGAAATCAGCCATTGCCTAGCAGTTTTTTTTTGACATTAATCAATTATTTGAAGGAAAATAATTTTATTCATAAATTTCAAAATAATTTTTTATTTTTTCATTAAATTTCTTCAAAAGAAATTTGCCGAGTTTTACGTCATGTCCCAAATATTTCAACCCTCAATTTAACATCATGTAATTTGTCAAAGGATGGAATATCTTCATTGACTGTACTCATCAATGTAAGTAAATAAATGATTAGTATTTTTTCACACATAAAAAAATTGAATGAATTATTGATTAAATTGTTTTTCAACGATTTATACTACTGTTAACCAACATAAGTAGTTTGATAGTATTCACATTATTCGATTGAGATGTTATAGATACCTTTGTTGTACTTTTTGAATGAAGTCTTGTATCGGAGATAATAAGTGATTTAGATGGAAATATGATCAAGTGCCTCAGTTGTATTTATCTTTTGTCTTCTAAATCTTTCCTGCAGTTTTTATTTCATTTGTCCTGTATCACATTTTCAGTATCGAGTTTTTAGTAAAACTAGCTATTATTGGTTATGAGCGATATTCGTCACGAATTGACCCCATTAATAGTACTATCTGAATCTCCGAAGCACTAGGCAGTTATTCTAGTTTAATGTGTGACTCCTCTATAACCCAGCAATAGATCGAGCCAAGGAAGTCAGATATCACTATAATTCCACGACCGTTAGATGCACTGGGTTAATGGTATTGCAGACGCAATCAATCTGTGATGAATATTGCCTCCACCTTGATTCCTTCTTATCGTTATAGCACTATTAAATACCTCGACTTGAACTGATATGCATTCCTATCGAGTTGTAATTTGTCAATGAATTACGGTAACCCGATGATCAAAAGATATATCCAAAAGTTTGCAGAACTTATAACTTTTGTAGTATTATCAGTATACGGTTGTGGAAATTGTTGATTTTTAATTGAGATCATGAACCGATCAATGTTAGGTCATCATTGAAAACCTGGAAGCACTAGAAGGCCGTTTCGCCCGAGTATAGGACTCCTCAACAGTGCACGTCCACGATCATGCACGCTGGTTTCGAAACCAGAACCTTCGGTCTCATACGCGCTTAACCTCTAGACTACTGAGCCGGCATCCAACAGTGTTAATGTCTAACTCCAATCAATCCACGATATTGCACAACCATCTCCTATTGTCTTCAGTGAGTAACTACCTCACACTCGACATGGATCATTACTATTATTGACTAACCTTTATTAACTACACATGAATTGATACACCTAGCTAATGAATATCAACTTGCACAAAATGTAGGTCAAATGTTTTCAGTTGACCATCTTCAATCATCTAATATCTCAACAGAGTTCATGCAATGTCAGGTCACTTAGAACACATTGCGACTAGATAGATAAAAGTTGGTCATCAATATAAAGAAGAACTTGACATACATAACATTGATAATTACTCAATAATCAATTAGTTGTACACAAATACTTTATTTGTAAACATCATTTATTCGTACAGTTGATGAGTATCCAATGCAGAGAAACAAAGAGAGGGAAAGAGATAGAGAGAGAGAGGGGGAGAGGGAGAGATCAACTCACATTTCTTTCATTTTCATTTCATTACACATACACATTTATGACATGTGAATAAAACCATGGATAATCATAGTTTAAAGGTAATTCAATAATAGAAAAATTATTTCTCTTATTCAATGTTTCTTTCTCTTTTTTTTCTCTTTTGTACTGTAAGAAGAAAAATCCGATTGTTTTTTTCCTTTCATTTAATTTTCAATTTTATTATTGTTTCTATCGTGTGTGTGTGTGTCTGTGTTTTCTTAAATCTCCTTCTTCCTCTCAGCCTAACTTCTCTTCATTCCCATTCAATACTAGATCACTCCCATACCTATTTACCAATCCTCTAGGCAATAGTTTACCTTTTTTTTCACTTCTCAAAATAAGGGAAACCAGTAAAAATGTCTTCTTTCTCCCACTTAATAAATTGAAAATCTATTATCCATAGAATGGTGATCATGATGACGTTATTGTCATCTCTGTGTGTGTGTGTTTAGGGGGATGGGTTTCTAACCGACAAAAACAACAATCATATTTATCTATAATCACATTCAAAACTAGAAATGAACAACCTTTTCTCCTAATGTACCTAATCTAATTTTCTGTAATTACATTTACAATGTAAAATATTATTTGAGTAATAATGTAATGTAATGTACTTAAAAATTAAGTAGTATGTAATGAAGTTAGATTTGGAATAAGAAATGGAACGAGTATTTAAGTGAATAAGTTAGTTAGTGACTAGTAGCTAAAGGGATGAGAGGAAAAAGAAACTAATTCTATGGTAATATATCATATATTATACAATGATCTTGGAAGTGAAACTAAAAAGAGTGAGACAATAATGAAGTTTACTAAGTCGCTACAAAGCTATGACGTTATTATCTAGACAGAATATTGTCTATTGAGCGTAGGAAATTAAATTTGATGACAAAATTACTTCATTGGAATCATGAATCAATCAAAGTTAGGCCACTAGTAAAAGCACCGAAAATCTGTTTTGTTTTAGTATGGGACTCTTCAGCAGTGCATATCTACGATCTCGGATCCAGAACCTTTGGTTTCGCGTGCAAATGTGAAAAACTGGAGAGTTTTATACTAGGACGAAACGACCACCCAATGCCCCCAGGATTTTAATAGTGGTCTAACTTAGATTAATTCATGATTTAAATGAAATTCAACAATCTCTACAACTCCATACTCTAAAAATCATTGTTAGATACTTTATTCTATTCTTATAACTGAGAATTAGGCTTTACGATTAGAATTTAGGACTACGGTATTATCGTTTCGGGTCAGGGTTGGTAATAATGTTGTAGTATTATAATGTAGAGTTTATAAATCATGGTTACAGTTAGAGTTCGGATTTGTGATTGAAGGTAATCACTTAGAACTAGCTTTTACGGTGAATGTATAGCTGTTGTAAATCTTAAATATAAACTATTTATCCCAATCGTAATCTTACACCTTATATGTGCATTCTAATCTGAAACATTAGGTCTAAGCTCTAATTTCTACATCTTAATCATAACGGGTAGTCTTAAACTTTACTTACTAACTATAAATTCTAATCTTAAAATTTAAAACCCATTTTTAACACCGTGAATCAGTCATTCATCTTTGCTGTTTTCTTATTGACTGGCGTAATCTCCAAGGTTATGTCATGAACAGAACAGCTGTACACTTCTTTCTAATTTTCAGTGATTATCTGATTTAAGTCAGTTTATGATCTCAGAAGCATGTAAAATTCTCTACGAAGTTTCTGTGGTTACCATGAATTCAGTAAGGACTAATCCCGAGAAGAAATTTCAGGGTTTCCTGTCAACAGCCTTGACCGATGGAGTTCAAATATGTCGAGTGTGAGGCAGCTATTAATGGAAGACAATGACGGATGGCTGTACAATATCACAAATTAATTTAAGTTAGTTATATACACAATTAGATTTGTGCCTAGTGACTTAAAGATCAAACGGTTGCCATATAGCTGGCTGTCTTGGGTTCAATCCTAGATAAGGTTGTGGATGTGCACTGTTGAGCAGTTTCATATTAAGATGAAGCATCTATCTAATAATATCTGGTTTATCATGAATATCTAACTTAGATTGGTTCTTGATCTTAATTAAATGTTTTTGTTTTATTCACGAAAATAATAAAAAGCTCGTTTTCGACAATACTACTTCTACATTTCAATTCGTATCAACATTACCAAACTGTTTATTGAAATTTCCTCGTTAGGCCTAACAACTATAGTAGCTACGTAATAATAGCTATAATAGCTACGTAACATAGTCTCTAGTCGTAGGAATGAATTATCTGCCTTTAATAGTATTAAAAGTTATGAACTGATTTAAGTTTAATTTACATTTTCCTATCGATTGGCGGAAAACAGTATCTTCATATTATTTTCTATTTCATCTCGATCAAATAAATCAGATCAGGGAGAAAAAAAAGACAGCAAAACGTTTGTGATCATTTATCGAGGGTATAAAGTCGAAACTCACTATGATTCGAGCTCAATCATCTGTTGAAGTCAAACAGAATACCAAGAAATAGGAATATTGTAGCATTCTTAATAACTTCACGTAGTATTGTTTGTTTGGATTTTCCCATCGATGTTTTAGGACTGCAACTGGTCAGTCTCTAATTGGCATATGTGCATACTGTGCGTATCGCCTCGATATAACCTTAATTCACAAACATGGTAAGCAAAGATGGATAGCGGCTAGCAGTGGAATACAGTTGCACAAGCAAATGGCTATCAAGACTCAGTAGCTGAGTGGATAATGCGATGGCGTTTGAAGCGAAAGGTACTGGGTTTGAGTCCCAGAGTGAACATCAACCTTGAGGTGCAAGTACATCCGGCTGACGAATCCCGAATAGGACGAAACGCGCGTCCTTGTTTCCACTGCTAGCTACTATTCTTCGCTTATAATTCTTAATAACTGTTAATTATCGGTTCACTACAAATAAGATCGTTTTTTTTTTGAAAAAACAGAAGACTATTCAGTTTATAAATAAGTAGTATGGTTGACAAAAGGTTTTCTATATACAAATAATATGTACTCTGCTGCCATTAATTAATTAGAAAATTTCATTGTCCATTTTCTTCCTCTTCAATAAACTATAAGCGAACCTGCACGAATGTCCAGAAATATCATTTTTCACCAAATACTGAAAGAATAGTTTCTCTCTCAGGTTATTTTCGGTTAGCCATCATTTGAGCATGTTTAGGACATAAAACAAATGTTGGATTCCTTATAATGTTACCATTGTTTAAGGATAATCGATTGCCGTGAGATTTTGACCTTTTGTTTATCTGAAACGATAAAAATTGGTTTTAAAGATTATGTAAGTTGTGAAAATATAGAATTTAACTTCCATTTTCGAGAAAAATATCGTTCAGCGCAATTATTTGTTATAGGTAAGGTGGATTTGTGGAGATTGTAGAATTTTCTATATTATAAATCACAAACTGATCACAGTCAGACTAGTGTTGACAACCTTAGAGCACTAAACGTGCATTTGGTTCTATTGTGGGACTACTCAACTGTGTGTACCTAAAAGCACACTGGAAATCAAACCCCAGGGCCTTCACTTTTTCATAAGAACCCCTAGACCGCTGATCTAGCATGTAACGGTGTTAATGTCTAACTTCATTTAGCTCACTATATTGTGCAGCCCAAGAGGTTGTGTTCGCGTATGAGGATGAATGTCCTGTGTTGGATTCCCGTATGCAAGGGATATGAATATGCACTGTTGAAGAATCCTATACTAATACAAAACTCTCTTCCAGTGCTTCCAGGTTCGAGTTCTTGGTCTAGCCAAGATCAGATCGAGATTCGAAGTGTGAGAACTATTTGTTTTTAGTTTTATTGAAATAATATTAATTTGTTTTTAAGAAATTCCAGTTTAAGACCTAATCGTGCATAAACGAATCAGAACTTTACCCATCGGTAGGTACTGATAATTAAAATTAATGGAGAACCATTGACAGATAATCTTGGTTTTACACATTTCACATTCAACTACCCTGTTGTGCATGTTTTCGAAAGTGAGACATTTTTTATTGGTCTTCATTAAAAAATGATTCCTGCATCATTTTACATTAAACAGACAGTATACCAAAGGAATTTAAAAGTAACTGATTGATCACTGGGTGGTGATCACTATCATGTATGTCAGGTCCCTCTTAGTGAAGATCGAAACCTATCGATGAAGTTGCAATGTGTCCATCAGTCAAGTTGACTCGACATTGCATGCACTATTTTGAAATAAGATAGTGGTTGGAGGTAGTCAACAGGAAACCCTGGACCTAGGTTTCGTTCTACTTGGCACTCGTCAGCAAGGTGTACCTGTAATTTTGAGGGAACTGATGCTTCCTAACGTGTCACAGTCAGAGACGTTACCACTGAGCTATCCACGCCGCAACTAACCTTTTGTAGGACTGAGATGTATTGACAACTGATTGATCACTGGGTGGTGATCAATGAACGATAATTTTGTAATTTTTGTGTTTTTCTAACCCTATAAGCTATATTTCATCTATTTGTTTAACGCAATATGCTGATCTCAGACTTATGTAAATCTTCACTTAAATTAAGTGTACGAAGAATTTGTTTACATCAAATCACATAGAATCATATCTTGATAAAAGCCTCAAACATATAAACAGATCTTGACCATATAGAGTTATTGTTCGCATCTCACAGTGAATTTAATAAAACAATCAATGAAGACTAAGAAACATCGGACTGCTCTTTCACCCTTGTATGAGAGTTTTCAGTGGTGTGCATTCATAATCGCAGCGGACTATGAAACAGATTGGCTGACAACCAATGATCTACATGCCTAACTTCAGAGTGCTGGGTTCGATCCCCGGCGAGTTTGCAGATTCGCACTTTTAAGAAGTACCATCTTTAAACAAAATAGCTGTCTAGTGATTCCTGTATTTTAACTATTTTCTCATGATATTATCTATGAAACTGAAAGATCTTTACAAACGTTTTTTTAGAAACAGCGATTTCAATCAGAATTTTTAAAAAAGGGAGATGAAGTTACAAATATTAAAATGCTTATTGACCCATGATTTCAACTATATAAAATTACTAATATCTCCACAAAACCTCCTTCTTATAATGATCATATGCTCACTAGTGACTGGCTCCATGAGGTATTTCCTGGAGTTCTGGTGAGTTCAATCAGGTCTGTTGGGAGATATCAACTCACTGACGACATTGGTGAAATGGTTGCTCAACTTCGTGGATTGCTTGAAGTTAGACAATAACACCATTGGATGCCGGCTCAGTGGTCTAGTGGTTAAGCGCTCGCGCGCGAGATCTAAGGTCCTGGGTTCAAGCCCTGCATGCGGACACGTGGATGCGGAATGCTGAGTAGTCCCATAGTGGGACGAAACGGCTGTCCAGTGCTTCCAGGTTTTCCATGGTGGTCTAGTTTCAATTGACTCATGATTTCAACTACATAAAATTACTAAAATCTCCACAAAACCTCCTTCTAATAATTATTTGTTTTACCAATGAAAATTTTAATGTTAACTATTTTGATGTCTAAAGGCTTCATGAATTCAGTCTGTTCAAAAGTTTACATAGATATATGTATTACCTCAGTCATTTTATTCATGTATGATTGTTCATAATCTCTGAATTTCTTCAATTCATTTTGATCATAATTACATGATATAGCTGAAATACAATAAGGATTTTTAATTAAATCATATTCTGATCTTAATATATATGAAGCTTTTTTGGGTTCTTTAAATATTGTTTTATATAAATCATCATTATCATTATTATTGTTGTCTGTATTATTGAAACTGATCTCCCCATATTCACCATCATCATCAACATTGCTGTCGTTGTAACTATCCTCCTCCTCCTCCTCCTCCTCCTCATTATTGAAACTGTATAATGAATCATGTTTATGCATCATTACTAATTGACTGCCAATTTTTCTAGCTTCCATTGTTTGACCAATAATAATTGACCGATCATTTAATGAATTCAATCCACCATGTTGACTTTTTTCATATACAAATACTGTATTACGTTTTTTATAAAAAATTAAAACAACCAATCCTAATAGAATACTAATAGTGAAAAATAATGCACCAATCACAATTAAGCCAGCTAATGGTTTATCAAGGACATTACGAATATTTTTAACCAATGAATTTGTTTTAATTAAATTTAATTCAGATAAAGAAGAATTTAATGGGATTATTTGATTTTGATTTTTATTATTTATTTTAATTAAATCTTTATAAGGATGAATAATAGTTTGTTGTGATGTTGAAATAGATGAGTTATTATAGTGTTCATTATGATTAATGAATTTATCAATAGTATCATTCATTGAAAGTAAATTCATAGGTAGTATTGTAGTATTCATAATAGTTGTTATATTTTCAATTTGAGAAATCACTGATTGAGTAATCATAATTATTGGATTGTGAATAGATTGAATCTAAATAAGAATATTTTAAAAGTAATTATTATTAAATGTAATTAAGTAAGTAAGCAATGTTAGTTACTGTAAGCAAAGATAGATAGTAGATAGCAGTGGAATCCAGCTAGACGCGCGTTTCGTTCTATTTAGGACTCGTCAGCTGGATGTACATCAATGGGAAGATTCAAACAAACAATGCTAAATGAATTTAGACTTCACCCCATCGCACAAGCAAGTGGCCATCAGGACTCAGTAGCTGATTGGATAACGTGATGGTGTTTGAAGCGAAAGGTAATGGGTTCGAGTCCCAGAGTGAACATCAACTCTGAGATACAGGTACATCCAGCTGTAGAGTCGACGAAACGCGCGTCAAACTAGATTTCACTGCTAGCCACTATCCATCTTTGCTTACAATGCTTGTGAATTAGGGCTATATCGAGGTAATACGCACAGTATGCACATATGCCAATTAGAGACTGACCAGTTGCAGTCCTAAACATCAATGAGAAGATTCAAACAAACAATACTAAATGAATTTAATGTTAGTTATTCATCAAACATATTATTGAAACTGTAGATCATAATACTATTGGATCACGTTTTCAAATAATCCAATTGTCTCACATTAGTTCCTGACAATGAATGATTCGAACATTCTTTTAATGTGAAACCTAATCTACCTGAACTCGATTGACTGGATGATAACCAGTAAACAACTCTTTAACAATGATTCTCTACGTAATGAGTAATAAGGGAATTCATGAGTTTAAGAGAATCTTCAAAATCAAGAAGATAAATTTGTTGTAGGACATCTGTGTATGTCTAGAAATGAAATGTGACCTTGGGAGGAATAGCAAATCGATAAAGTAATAGTGAAATCAATCAGTTAATAACAAAGGTCAACGCGGAAACATCTATGAAAGAAATGTTATCGCGGTTATTCTTTCACAAAGGGACTAATATTACTTCAAAGAAAATAAATGACCCGTTGTCTTTCAACCAAATACTGTAGTGTAGTATAGTATTGTAGTGGACGAAAACACTAGTTGGGAACAATAGAATGTATTTAAGCAAAAATTACAGACTATCTCACTAAATTCTAATAACCATACAATAAACAGTTAATTTGCAAATTAACAACCAATTGCCTCAATCTTCACTGTTCCTTCTGTAAATATCAGCTCATCTTCTCTAATTCCATTGTTCATGCATTTTCCCACCAATTTCGCTTCATTTCAGTTCTTTCCTTATCGGTCTTCTGCCAAAATACACTCTATGTCTGACTATCACCGTATACTACTTATATGGATATAAGTAGACCACACTATAGTATCAGTGATTCGTACACCACCGTTTAGACAAATGGTTATTATTAATATCAAATTAGAATGTAGATGATGTTTGGTGATACTTACCTCACTCCCCATTCGGTTGAATTCCATTGGTCATGGCTTTACCTATGTGAATTTTGTGTTTTTTTATATATATTCTAATAACGATATATGAAATAAATAAACCATGAAAGACAAGACTTCATAAGTTTAACTTAGCAAATAATTATTAATGGGTATTATTCACAGTTTGACGACTGGGATAACTTTCCTTTATCATTTTTCATAGTTGAAATCATTAGTCAACGGCCGTCCAGTGCTTCCAGATTTTCCATGGTGGTCTAGCTTCAATTGACTAATGATTTCAACTATGAAAAATACTGAAATCTCCACAAAACCCCTTTTAATTTCCTTTATCAATATAAAGGTCATTGTTATATGTAATTATCATAAGTAATTATTTTAATAAAAAGGTTATAATAATTCCCTGATACAAATACAATTTTTTTGGATTGTAGGATATGACCCAACTTGATCTATATGACAGTTTTAATTAAAGAAAATTGATTTTAAATTGAAAGATAGTCAGTCATTTCCATTCTTTGTTTTGTTTTAATCTTATGAAAATAAACATAAAATTGAACATTGAATGTGTATAAATCAATTACAAGACAAATGATGTTGACATGAACTGGCAATTGGATGTTGGGTTCATTCTTTTTTTTTCTATAATAAACTGGGGGCAAATCATTTAGAAGTAAAGGCAGAAAGTCTACGAACGTTGTACACATTTTGTTTCAGTCATTATGTAAAGTCTTGAATTTCCCCGAGGGATAATTGTAGTTCTCTAACTAATAATCACAACCAGTATTGGTTGTTATTGTCATTATCTTGCTGTTAGTAATTATATCACTTGAGTAAACTACTTTCTCCATTGAATGATTAGCTTGATAATCAAAATTGAAGTATATCAATAAGTGTAGGTATATATATATATATGTGTGTGTGTGCTAGGAGGTCTATGTTTGTTTATCATCTACCTTAGCATTTAAAACATGTTTTCATGTAAATCTCTTACCTTCGTGTTAATGATTATTTATGAAAGAAATGGAACGTGTTTTCTAATCTTCTTCTTCTAGGACAATGGATGGTTGTTAATCTCTTTCTAAAAACATAGTCATTTGAAAAATTTCTGTTGCTTCCGCCAACCCCCACTACCACTCTCAATTCATGTTTCAGATTAAGTGAAAAGATGTTAGTGAATACAATTAAGATTAAGTTTTCTTTTTTCCGGTTTATACTGATCATGTGAGGCAACTGCTTAAAGTTAAATTGATTATTCAATATTCGATCATTAAATCATAGGTTTGAAACCGTGCCTTGAATATTTACAGTTTAGTCAGCGCAATAGCATTTTGATCTCGCTTTCTCCCTCTCTTACACACACGTATTGTTGTATCCTGAAGAGAATTGTGAATGGTAACTTTTGAGGACTATTTATGGACCAATGCAATATGTATATTTCCTATTGTATAATTGCTAAGTAACTAAACTATTCATATTCGTGTTCCTCTTATCATAAGCTTTATGTTGATCTATGAATTATTATTATAAAATTTACCATTCTTGAGTTATCCCCAGTCTATTGATTACTGTTCCCCACATTCACAGCCACATTTGGCCAAACCTTGTACAAATGTTATTTTCTATTTTATGGTACGATGTGGTCTGTTTGGTTGGTATATAAACCCAGTATGTTTGTGAATAATGATTCATATTGCAGAGGCTGTTATTGGTGTTCTGGACTTAAACGGCTGGGCTAGGCAGAAGCAGGATCGATAAGTACTCTAGACTGCTCGTACGGTTTTTGTGTGTCACTGTTCCAATCGATAATTTGCTGCTCTCTAATTTGCGGTCTTATCACGTCATACATTAACTAGGCATTCACTCGGCCACAAGATGTAACACGTATATCGAAATATACCTCAAACACAAGTGTATTTACGTTTACTTAGAATAATAGAAAGACTAAAATATTCACGTTTAATACGAGAAAACTAGGAGTTTCTAGAGGCATTTGTTGAAATCACTAGAATGAATTCTTCCTTTACTCATCATATTATGACACATGTAAGTATCATGTTTCTATTATGGTGGTCCACGAGGTTACTCAAATTTTGTTAACAGTACTAAAATCTTTTTAGAAATCATAACACCAAGCCCCCTTTTCCTAGTTCAATTTTCTACATAACTTTTGCTTTTTTTCTGATTAGTTGTTATCGCCTTTAGTTCGCTAACTTTCGTATCCTAAAAGGTTATATTTTCATTATCATATATATGAAGTATCATTTGGTTCTGCTCTGCTTGTTTTATTACAAATATTGAGCTTTTCTATCATTTGGTTTTTCCTTGTGTTGGTGGTCAAGCGGTCATATTAGAGTGGCTTAATCGTTCCTAACTCTGCAAGTATCGTAGGTTCATAGTGAACCACAAATATCAAGATTTAACAGTTTCATTTTTATGTATAATATACACTAGTATAATGTAGATAGTTATTCATGTTGACAAATGTATTACATCATTGACTGGTATTATCAGAAGATAAGGGAAGATAGTCGCGCAATATTATGGATTGATTGAAGTTAGAAATTAACACCGGTTGACATCGGCTCAGTAGTATAGAAGTTGAACGTTCATGCGAGACTGGAGGTCCTGGGTTCGAGCTCTGTGTGCGCGACCGTGGATGCTCACTGCTGAGGGTTTCTATGTTAGAACGAGACAGTTATCCAATGCTTCCAGGTTTTAAATGATTATTCGATTTAAATCGGTTCACGATTTCAATGTTATTATCAGTTATACAGAATAGATATTCATTTTTAGTTAGATACTATTTATCAGTACCTATACACAACCACAAACAACACCGGTGAACCATGAAGCATCACGTAAGATAAGCTAACGTTCAGTAAATGCCTTTTGATTTAATTCAATCATACCTAACGTTTAATTCGATAAACTGTGGAAGCGTAATTCTACTAAAAATTTGTAAGAAGCTTTGATTTCAAATGAAAAGTTACTTATTATCTTGCTCTAAAATTAGTTGACTTCATTAACTATAGCTTTGCATTGAAAAGGCAGAAATTCATTAGGAAAAACCATTCATTTGTATGCAGATGTTTACTTAAACAGATCAGAGTTTCACTGTGACTGTTCGAACTGAAGCTGGTTTAACTTACAAACTAAAATTATTTGCAAAGTCATTTAAACTCAAGAACACCGGTTTCCAATGTTGCTCTGTATAATATCACTCTTATATGTTAGATAGTTGAGAGTGGTCACTAGGATACCCCAAAGCAGTTCACTTATGGTCCAACTAGCTCGGTGATAACGTCTTTAAATATGAAGTTGTGTTACGCAAGTTTGGTTCTCATATAGGGTTTCAGTCCCTTCAAAATCCCAAGTATCATTAGTTGATGAGTGTCGACTATCAAAAGACCTAGGCCAATACAGGATTTTCCACCGTGTGCCTCTAACAACCTAACATCAAAACATAATGTAAACCATGTCGTGCCACTTAGACTCGATTTTATATTACAACTAGATCGATAGAATTCGATCAATAGGATTAGAGGGCTAGACTAGGCATTTCACTCTCTCTGAGAGCCCCCAGACGATCATTGCAAAGCAATCTCATGAATACTAAACGTTGATTTATTTAATTTTCAGGATCTTTTAAGATAAAATTCAGAATCTTGCTTAGAATTAAATATGAATTAGAAAGTGTGTCATTTATTGCCTACATAACAACCAATACAAAATCATTGTTTATTTCCTACAATCAATTTACTGTATATGAGATTTAAATCTTTAATAAAGAACAATACTAAATTTAATTTTGTTTTAATGTTTACTTAACTTGTTTATTTTTATAGATAATAGATAAGTCATGTTCAATATGTTCAATAGATCTTAGAAATAATTTCTTAATGTATATATAACATTAAACGGCGTTCAATCTTCAGATGATTGTAGAGCTTAAGTTTACGTATTTGTTTGTACTAGTGATCGAAGCATATTTTTCCAATCTTTGGAGAATTTATTGTTGTCTCATTGAAAGCGTTTAGTGAGATACTAACTTCCATTGACACTTATCCATTATTGATTAATAGAAGTCTTTTCTATTAGGTGGTTATAGTCATTTGGCAGGAAACCATGACTCTAAGTTTTGTGGTGCTTGGCACTTGACATCAACGAATATCTGGAATTCTTTAAGAACTGACTTTACCACTAAGCTAGTCAGAATGGGACTGATCTCCTACAGGACCGAGATACTTACAATTGACCGATCACTAAATAGTGGCCAATGAAGTGTTTGCCTAATCTTTTTAATACTGAGGTCAGTTGGGGCCAGAATTGCTCAGTGGTAACACTTCAGCCTATGAAGTGTGGTGACACGGTATCCAATCCAGTATGAAGCACTAGTTCTCTAAAGATTTTAGATATCCGTCGATCTTGAGTACCAAGGACTAGGAAACCTGGGTTCATGGTTTTTTGTTGACTGCCTCCAAAGATCTGATATCTCAATATAGTACACACGATAATGAGTCTCTCTGATTAATGGGAACATCGCACTCTCATCGATAGAGTTTGAATAAAACTGAGATGACTGAGCAAGCACGACATTGTTCAGTACTTAGCAGTGAAAGTTTCTTCTATTTATTCTTTTTGCTAAGACACAAAATACCGAAACTGTACAAAGCATTCACATATTTTGTTATGGGCGTATATATTTCATCAATATGTAATACTTCAATATAGAACGAAGGCTATATGGACCCTAGATACAGTTGTAGAAGGAACCTGGGTATAGTGAGAAATTTATTAATAAACAAAGTCAAGGAAATAGAGAAAAACGAAGTCCTAGCAGTGAACAAAAAATTTACTGTTCATGTGTCTACGGTTTAGAAGTGATGTACTCAGAGAAATATTAAGCTTAAGTTACGCGGAGCATCTCAAAGAAATCTTAATTTATTTTGTCCTCATGAGTACCTCCTGGTATGGTTCAGCGAAGGTATTATTAAAACTGTTAACATCTCCATCCTAGCACATTTAGTACAAACGGCTCATACAACTAACATGGAGCGATCATTTGCAGTAATATGTGGTGTTAATCGGTACCTAGCTAGATCCATCAGACTAAGAATCCTTCAGACGGCTGAAGCAAAAGTTATTCAGATCAAAAAACCGGAGCTTTGTATCTAGAAAAGTATGTTCAACCACCTATCTTACGTTTGCCAATTTCTGTTGAAATTACTTAACAATCATTTTAATGATATGGTGAGATAACTTGGTTAATGTACATACAGCCTTCATCTTTTTCTCATACTATCATTATAACGCAAACGTTTTGGGAAATTTATTTAACACCCACCCCTATTTACTAATACTCGCCTAATTCATATTAACAGTTGAATCCACGAGTTGATATAAACTGGACCATTGGAAACCTGGAAACATTGAACGGCCGTTTGGTCCTAGGATGGGACTCCCCAGCAGTGCTCATGGTGATCTAGCTTAGATCGACTCATGAATTCAACTATTAAAATTACTACAATCCCCACAAATTCTCATTCTGATATTAATCTATATTAACCTATATGTTACGTAGTCGTTAACTTAACATTTGATTTGTATGGAGATATATGAAGATTGTGATGTTCTCACAGTTGAATTCACGAGTCGATCTAAGCTAGACCTCCATTGAAAACCCAGAAAAACTGGACGGCAGTTTTATCCTAGTATGGGACTCAGCAGCACACATCCGCAATCCCGCACACGGGACTCAAACCCAGGACCTTCGGTCTCGCGCACGAACGTTTAACCTCCAGACCGCTGAGCCGGCATTCAGTTATCGCTTAATGTTTCATCATCATCACTATCATATCGATAAACTGACCCATACCTAATGAAAATAACGAAAACTACCCTTCTATATACTTAAACTTTAAATTGCAAAAAATTGACTATTTCCACTTCAAACCTCTTGAGTAAATTTTTGTTTTTATTGAAGTTGAAGAAAGAAATTTTCAGTAATTCACACTATTTTTATGATTGTTCTGATCAAGGATTTCCTTCTTATTGAGTTGCTTTTTCTTAACTCATTGTACTAAACTGAAAATATAATGGACTACGCGCAACCGAACACTTCATATACAACCTGACACAAACACTGATATATATATATATATATATATATATGCATGTGCGCTCACTCTTCATCACTCTTCATAGCAGATAGACTCAAGGAAACAGATCACAAAATCCGCCCGGAATCTATCTTTATGTTGATGCTAACGAGTAAACAGTGTTAGTGGTAGTAGACATGATATCATTGTTGATGTATATTTATTTATATTACTGTAGTTCAGGATGCTCTCAGTTTTAAGATTGATATCATGAAACGACCTAAGTTAGACAACAAGTGAAAAATAGAACTTTCGAGCAATTACTTCATCCTAGACTGAGACTCCTCAGTAGTAAGCGCCGACGGCTCCATCACAATAGTTCGAACCCTAGACCTTATTTATTGCTCACAAACACTGAACCCTCACAAAACTAAACCGATATTCAGTAGTTTTCATGTCTAACTTCAGTCAACTCGTGATATTGCACGGTCATATCCTTTTAGTGGATTTAAGTAAACTAGACATTCACATCATTCAATTCCGGTTCGGTAGTCTGAAGATCAAGCCCTAACCGTCAGATCGAAGGTCCTGTTGGAATTGTGAATACTCATGAAAATAGTTTTCAAAGGTCCTCTGAGTTAGGTTGATTCGTGGTATTAGTTACATTCAAAAACCTCTGAAAGTCTCCATAGTAAGAGTTTCTGACTTTGTTTTTTTATGCGAAAAACAAACGAATTCAAAGTAGAATGATTGTATTATCGTTTCATAACTATGTATTGAAAAAATATGTTTCAGTACGCTCATTCTGTTTTCAAATTATACTTTAACTTAACCGAAGAAACATTTCAATAACTCATGGTCAATTCACAAACAAGAGCATTTTTTTCAAGTATCATTATTTTCAATATTCAGAAGCTATTCAAGGTAAGAAGCAGCATAATCAATCATTCGCTGAATGAATGGTGAATGTCATCAGTTTGAAAATAACTTGACCTTGATTGGAGTTTGAATGTAAAAATGTGGAAATATATGAACAAACGGCTAAAGTTATTACTTTATGGATGAACCGAACGGAATCGCGAACGCGACTATGAGGCTATTAAACAAGATTCAAATATCACGTATTTTGAGAAGTGGAAATACATTTGTTTACCGCTCGAAACGTTTAAAATGATAGCGGAAAGTTATTTTTTGTAATAATTGAGTTAAAATGACAGTGTTGGACATGTCAAATACTTAATTCTATTTCTAGATTGTATATGATAGTCAAACCAACACTGTATCTGAATTCTAACCCAAAACCCTTAATGCTGAAACAAACCAAAACCTGGTTGACACTAAATTTTATGGATAAACTAATCGGGTAGTACCTTTTGGATTATTTTTTAGCAAAACTCATTCATTCACTTGGCTACAGATCGCTTATACATTATAACCGATATTAATTCATGATGAAGATCTTAACCCTAAACCCCCTAATCATGATCCTAAATATCTAACCCTAACTAGGAACAATTCTGAAACTCTTAAAAATTGGTTTGGCTCATTTTAGAGGTGATTACGGAATATATGTCACTTGTAGGACGAAAATCACCGAGACCGAAGGTCCTGGGTTCGAATCCCGTATGCGGGAATGTGAACGTGTACTCTTGAAGATTCTCATACTAGGATGAAACGACTATCCAGTGCTTCCAGGTTTCCAATGGTGGTCTAGCTTAGATCGACTCATGAATTCATCTGTTAAAATCACTACAATCTCCACAAATTCCCATTCTGATAATCGCGCTCGAGACTGGTAGGTCCTGGGTTTGAATTTCGCAAGGCGGGATCATGGAGCGCACTGCTAAAGAGTCCCACAATAGAACGAAATGGCCGTCCAGTGCTTCCAGATTTTCCATAGTGGTCTAGCTTCAATTGACTCATGATTTCAACTATATATAAAAACATATTCAATTGTTAATGAACTGAGCACTTGTCAATCGTGTCTCACTTTCACTATCATAATTAATACGTAAAATGTTGTTGTTTTTTCCCTAATTACAAACTGATAAAAGGTAACTATAATTGAATATAATATTGTTTGTTACCTGGTTTGTTTGT
>NC_031501.1:3905839-3914719 GCF_000237925.1 Schistosoma mansoni | reverse complement strand
AATATTGTTTGTTACCTGGTTTGTTTGTTTATTTGTTTTTATTTACATCTTTAAATTACTGTTCTTTTTCAATGCTCTTACACAATCAACCATAATTGACTGTATTTAAATAAGTACCGAAATTTAATTGAAATCAATTGTTTTTTAGATTAAATTGATTCATGGAAGGTTGAATCACTTTTAGAGCGTTTATTTCTGTACAGCTTATTTAATGAATTCTAAATTTGGTAAATTTCTATCTATAACACTACTGAAATACACTAAATAAGTAGTTTGGCCACTGAAAATTATTGTTCATTAGTCGTTTTTTAATAATGCTGAATGATAGATTTATTAAAATAAGTATGCTCCAAAAAGGGACTGATCAATTGCAGTCCTGAACATAAATAAGAGGATTCAAATAGCCAATACTAATGAATTAGCATGTTATTGTGTTGACAAATATTTGGAATGATGAGTAGTGTTAGGCTGAAATAAATTTCCCACCTACCCCTCCAAATAATTGATTTTGAAGATATACAATGCAGGTAGATGCTTTTACTGATCTTGCGTTTTCTGTCAGTTTGGAAAACATCTTCAGTTTCTGTATCGGTAACTACACAAGTGGTACACCATTCATTTCGATTCCACATAAAGTAGTCTTTGAAGATGTTATCCTAAAGTAGAATAAAAACTCCGCAATCAAACCATCTAGCTAATAGAACATATTATTAGTTCACATTGAAAAAGTGTATCAAACATTACTCCCTCATACTAAGTATTCACTTTAAGGCATAGTTACCAGAAAATTGTAAACTTTCAGATTTAAAAATAGTAGGTATTTCTGAACTGATAATTCTCTACGAAGTTACAAAAATTTGTTTTTATACTGCTTTAGAGTAGTTTCATGAAGATAATATACAAAAGGTATCTGTTTTAAAACAAGACTAAAGTAGATCAGTCAGTCAGCTACAACGTAGGACCAGGCACATATATGCATCGGTCCAAGTTGCCATACCTCGTTAGCACAACAAGATCAACACCGGATTCATAGAAGTAGTTAAGTGATTGGTGGTAATATATAAATGAAAGGTTGTATATAAGAATAAAGTACAGGAAGGAAAACAGATATGAAGCAATTTTAATCTCAAGGTTTAAGGGAAGACAAAGACTGTATAAACTTGCACCATTGTGATCGATTCTGAGCCATGTCACACAAAGTCTCCAACCATTAGTTGCGATAATCACTCTGACCCCAACCAAGTAGTCTGCATCTACCAACATGACTCAGACTAGAAGTTAATGACTTCAAGCACTGATGCCACGTTTTAGTTTGGCCGCCCCTAGCTTTCTTCCAACCATCGCCAATACTAGTCAGCATTGCGCGTCGTGGTAATCAGTGTTCAGGCGTACTTAACACATGGCCAACCATCTCAGTCGATGAAGATTCATCACCTCATCAACTGATTTACCATTATTTCCTGATACCTGCGTCTAACCTCAATATTACTTACCCGGTTATCCCAGCAGATGCGAGCAATATTATTGATGTCTTTTAACAGACAGTCAGTCTCAATTATTTATCGACAACTTAGAACCTGGTATATGTGCATTGGTTCAAGTTGCCATTAAACACATTGCGTAGCAGGGTAAGATGACCAAAGCGTATAAGAGTAGTAGTAAGAGTATCGATGTTAATAGAAAATTCCTAAATGATTTGTTGCAAAATCTCAACTGTACAACAAAAAACTTTTTAACTGTTGAATTCATGAGTCAATCTAAGCCAGACCATCATTAAAAACCTGAAAGCACTGAACGGCAATGTCATCTTAGTTTGGGACTTTTTGTTCAAAAGAATGATATCGTAATCAATGAAATGTAGATACTGATGGGATAAATCCCATTCAAATTTATCTAGCTTCATACTCTCTAACCTACTTATAACAGAGCTGTGTAACACCAAAGTTGGGATGTTTTACAGACTTGCTTTCATTCATGATTTATATCTTGTATAATTTGATTAAATATGTTGATCTACCTGAGAATGGTTTATGACTTAGACTACAAAAATTTCACAATCTCCACAAGTCACTCCACAATAATAATAACGATGTGTACCCTAGTGACTAACTTCTAGGCGGACTTTCTCGAGTTCTAATGAAAAGCTGTTACCAATGGGGTTGAACCATATCACGTGTGATACAGTTGTCCACCGCAGGCAATGGACGAGGGTTAAACAATATTGCGAATCAATAGAAACTAGACATATGAACTGTCAGGTCCCAGCTCTGTGGTACAGAGGTTGAGCGTCTACGTGTACGACCAAACGTGCTGTGTTTGATTTCCGGACCTGAGGTCTTTGGTCTATACTCTTGAGAAATCCTGTACTGGGACAAAATAGCTGTCCAAAGCTTTCAGGTTTCCGTTGATTGTGTATCTAATATCAGTTCGTGATTTGAACTAATAAATATATGTGGAAGTTGGTTACAGAGTACCATTAATGATTTCGTTATTTATGCATTTTAGTTCTGACTAAATTAATTTCTAAGCCAGCATCTTAGTCAGGTCATCGTAAAATTTAAATACATAAAGTAATGAATTTAATTAAAATAAGATTGTCAGGATTGGACCTTATCGAACGTAAAAGTACTAGCACTTATAACAAGGCGAGTATCAGTAAATTTTGGATTTCCGGAATCATTTTTAAGACAATTATTATCTTGGTTCTTATTGCATAATTAATAGACAACTTCGTTGTTTTCATAGTTGAAATCATGAGTCAATTGAAGCTAGGCTACCAAGGAAAACCTGGAATCACTGGACGGCCGTTTCGTCCTATTGTGGAACTCCTCAGCAGTGTGCATCCACGATCTCGCCTTGCGAGATTCGAACCTAGGACCTACGAGTCTCACTTCGTTGTTACGCTTCTATCTACTAACTGTCTCAATACATTTTTAGGTAGCATATACGCTAGAGATTGTCCCAAGATGAGGTACTGTTAAAACACAGTTAAACTTAAGGAGCATTTTAGTCCTAAGATAGAACTCTCAAACAGTATACACACATGATCCCTTAAATGGATTAGCTTTCAGATCTTCTGACGAGTGTCGTTTTAACATCACTGATTTATTTCTGACTGTAATAGTTTTTCATCAACCATTTAGGAATATAACGCTACGCTCATCCACTATCACTGGTAACGAATTTTACATCATTAAAATCGGTAAACCTCACTGTTCATGACTTTACAACAAAACTTCAAGAACACAATAGTAAATGTTTAGTACTAGATCCTATAGTAAGACAAACTAACTGTCCAATGATCACTATTTTTTACACATACCCTACCTAAGGTCATTCCGTGACAAATACTACTTCCACATATAACATAAATGATACTGCGGTTTCATTTAGAGAGAAATAAAAAACACAACTCAACCACTTCAATTACTTCAAATGTAATTAAAGCAGGTGTAAACTCTCTACACTTATACATAATTAAAACAAAATTAGTATCCTATTTTTTAATACTTAATTTACTTAGTAATCATGTGTTCTACAAACAGATAGGGTGATGTATGGAAAAGAGATAAACAAAACGATTCATTTCTAGTGTTTTTCCTCTTCTTTTTTTATTATTCACACTTCAATTCTTCTCTATTATTGTTTTCTTCTTTTTTTTCCTACCTTAAACACTACAGTAGGTTTTTAATGATAGAAAAAAAACGATTTTCTCCTCCTGAATATATAAATCTAACACTGTAATTAATTATGATTTAGATAGATTTTGAAAGTTTTTACAACCAGTTAGTTATACGGTTTATACTGTGAACTAACATTAATTAGATAATCATTGAAAACTATGATGTATTGGATGGTTATTTCATTGTAGTATAAGACTTTTTTGAAGAATAAAACTACGGCATCATCTAGGATCGAACAAAGAGCTTTCAGATCGCCTAGAGGATGTTTACACTTCATACTATCAATGTGGCCTGTATGGCTTCATATAGTTAAGATCATAAGTCAATTGAAGCTAGACCACCATGGAAAACCTGGAAGCACTGGACAGCTGTTTCGTTCTATTATGGGACTCCTCAGCGGTGCGCATCAACGATCCTGCACTCGCGAGACTCAAACCCGGGATCTACCAGTCTCGCGCCAGAGTACTTAACCGATAGACCACTGAGCCGGCATCCGATGGTGTTAATGTCTAACCTCAACCAATCAATCAGTTCACTATATTTTATAAGCGTCATTCAATCTTGTTAGTGTCCTACTCTCGACATGGTTGAACTCAACTGGTTATAGCTTATTATTAGAACTTTGGGAATTACCTCTTGGATTATAAGCAAAGGTAGATGTTGGTTAGAAGTGGAATCCAGGACGCGCATTTTGTCCTATTTAGGACTCGTCTGGATGTGTACAGGATGCACATATGTTAATAAGAGACCGATCAATTGAAGTCCTAAACAACAATGGGAAGATTCAAACAAACAATGCTGAACGAATTTACACTTCACCCCATTGCATAAGCTAGTGGCTATCAGGACTCAGTAACTGAGTGGATAACGTGATAGTGTTTCAAACGAACGGTGCTGAGTTGGAGTCCTGGAGTGAACATCAACTTTGGGATGCAGGTGCATCCAGCTGACGAGTCCCAAATAGGACAAAACGCGCGTCCTGGATTCCACTGCTAGCCACAATCCATCTTTGCTTATAATGCTTGTGAGTTAAGACAATATCGAGGCGATCCGCACAGGATGCACATATGTTAATAAGAGTCTGGTCAATTGCAGTTCTAAACAACAATGGGAAGATTCAAACAAATAATAAAAAATTAATTAACTTATGGAGTTTATTATTTTATTTTGTACGAACCGACGAGAAATTGTAATGATTACTAGTAAATTTAAATAAGTAGTTATTTGAAATCATAGAGAAATTTCGCAGTCGTTTCATTTTGATGTTATTGAGTTCAGTGAGTAAAAATAGTTAAATTTTGGAAATAGACGTTTAAGTCTACAGGGATTAGGGACTGATGACATTGTTCACTGCCACGATGTAAACTTTGTATTTTGAGTGACTAGTTCAAAGAGTTCGATAACTTTATAAATACTTAAATCGAATTCAGTTATTGGAGATGAAAAACAGAACAGAATTTTGAGGACGTTTTCCTGATAATTTTACTCCATATAGCCCTCTACCCATGATTTTTCAATGTAACTCTGAGCTGTGATTGTCTACTGAGGAAAAATAAAGATACATCCACCATATAATCTATAATATAAATCATTACTTGTTGTCATGTAACTCATTCACTCGGGATTACTACTCTGGGTTCACCCTACAATTTGATTTTCACCAGTCAATCAAATATTTTGTTTTTGTACATAGTAGTCTAATTCCCTCATTTCTAGTATAATGGTCTATTGTCCTTAACTATATTATCTAATGGAATGCTAATGTATTTCATGTTGAAGGATTGGATTCTTCATAACTTTTACTATTACAATATCTTGAAAAAGAGTTTAAAAAAAAAGAAGACAGTCATCTTTAAAAATGACCTTTTTAAAAGTTAACCAAATATTGAATTGGTCAATGTTTTCACAACTAATCAGCAGGATATTAATGTTAAACAATAAAGTAAATTGAATTTTCACACTAAATAAAAACAAACAAAAAAACCTAACAATCAAAGATCAAAAATACTTTCAATGTTGTACCGAATAACAATAAGCGCACATGGATACATACTATAGAATTTAATTTGTAAATGACATTTTGGGGATAATTTTTATTATTTTTTTGAAGTCAGTTACTTAGATACAAATAAGAGTTTTTGATTATGTGTTGCCATGCAGAGCTTGGGGACATATACACGCACATCCCCCCCCACACACACAGAGAGACTGGTAAAAATAAATAGGTCAAAAATACAAAACTTTTAAGTGATTTACACTTAAAATAAAATAAAAAACATTTTTTTTGATGAACTAATAAGGTTTTTTTTAGTTTTTTCGGCGGAAATTCGATTTTTTTTTTTTGAAAAAAAGGTGTTAATAAATAAATTTAGGTTCTTCTCTCTCTATTTCTCACTAAAATGAGGAAAGCTTGTTCAATATTTAACCAGGTTTCACTTCCGTACAAATTCTTTGGAACATAATTGTGATATCATGTTTTTTGTATACAACAAAACTAATTTACCATATATGATTATTCTACACGTTTTTTTTTTTAAATAGAATAAGTGAGCTGTTGTTAGAAGTAGAACTCAAGCTACGCGTTTCATTCTATTTTGAATTTTTCATCTAGATGTAACTATACGTCAGTGCTGATGTTTACAGTAAGACTCGAATGCAATACCTTTTGATTTAAATGCTATGGCATTATTGACTGACTTACTGAATTCAGATAGCCATTAACTTGTTTAAAGGGGATGATGATTATATCATTATTAGTGTGGGTTTGAATTATTCTGTTATTAACATTTTGGATTCAATTCTAACCAGTATCTGTTATCCCATGTACATCCTCAGAGAATTTCCTCTCTAGAGCCATTTCGTCACAAGTATTGTAGAACAAATGAAGCAATACTACCCGTTGAACAGTTTAATGACCGATTGGGTTCAATATATCAGCGAACAGTACTGGGATGTTTGAAATAATAGGTACTGGTTTCAAGCATTAGTATGATCATCAAACCTGGAATGCAAGTTCAAGTTATCTGATGAATCCCTAATCGGATAAAACGTCCGTCCTGGATTTCATTGTTAATCACATACCAAATATCCTATTCTTTTTGTATTCATAATTAACGACTTTTTCATTATATGCAGTGATGTATACAGAACAGTGTTTGTAACAGAACTACACATTCACTACACTATTTTTATCGGTAACCTGTAACAGTGATGTCTTAGTAAATATTGGAAATAACGGACACATACAATGTCATCAATAGGAGGTCCCTTCGTTCATTCTCTTGTTACTTGGATAGGAGAGTCACACTAATTATGATGTCTGAACGATACCGACAGGTTATCAAAACCAAAATAGGGGAACCGGGGTTCTAGATTAGTACTTAACCCCGGAAATTCAAACAACTAAGCCACCGCTCCGTCCACACCTAAATAGTATGAGCATCCTATATTTTCTAATACATCAGTCTTTATTAGTACGAACTACACAATGTCTAAATATAGAGTAGGTAGAATGTTACTTGGGTTTGAATCCAGGAAACATACTTCGTCCTATTCGGGACTTGTTGGGTGAATGCATTCGCATCCCAGAGTTGATGTCTACTCTGAAGTTCGGACTCTGTACATTTAATTGTAAACATCAACTTGTTATCAACTGAGATACTGAACCCCGACAGCCACTCATATGTGCAACGGGAATGAATTTTAACCTAATTTGTAATCATTTGGGCTATTTAGATTGTTGATATTTTGACTGAATTTCAATTAGTTTTAGTTGGCATTTGTGCATTCTGTACATTGACAACACACTTTAATTCCCTATTTCTCATAAACGCTTACGCCATCATCGAAAGTTGGACGTTCATTTCTAAACAAACAATTTCTTTCCATTTGTTTTATTTAATCAACTGAACACTATTTCTTCAATTCTTGAGTTTACTATACGAAATAACATTAGTTAGAAAACTAGTGAAAAATAGGAAACACTGGAAAACTGTTTTTTCCCAGTATGAGTCTCATTAATATTTGGTGTTCACAAATCCACCGAGAACTGAACTCAGGACCTTCAAATCTTGTGTCGAATGCTTGACATTTTGACTACTGGTTGTATTTTTGACTTCAATTAGCTCATAATTCTGAACAATTATCCCCTTGTATCATTGAACTCCATTTATCACGAATTCTCAGTAGGGCTATTTCGTACGATTCTTCCCCTAAATCACCTGTTCATCACCATCTTCTCCTATACTAAGCTTTATTCATAATCATATACAGATGTTATCAAAGCTAATCAGAAGCAATTTTATGAACTTAAATTGTGTAATCATACTTTGTCTGATAACTTTCATACCGCATAATCGTAAAATTTACATCTGCATTTGTTTTCATACATATAAATTCCACAAAATACACCTACTTTTTAGTATACTTTACTACTTTATCTAGTCACTTATAAGTAGTAAAACTTTGGTGAAACAATATTCAAGTCTCATAGCTTACATTTATTCAAAATATCTTTGTACAACGGGATTATAATTTATAAGCGATCTTTGAAGGGATACTAATGTGTCCTAGAGATACTTTGATCACTCACTGGGGTTATTATCTAGTGTGAGGAATAAAAATTGGGAGTTGAAGTTAATAACTAAAATTATGGTTCATATCATGAAATGACATTAGTTATAGTGCTAGAATGCTGATTAACCAAATGATTAGATGAATTTCACGCCATAATCCATGATATACCATCTGAAATCTGACTGATTCGTACATAAAGTATAGTTTTTCACTAGTTACTTCAAACTTGTCATAAAGTACCTGGCATTAAACAGAAATAATATATTTGTAAAATCTCAGCGAATAAATTTGAAGTAAATCCAACGTTTCGCCTGGTAATCTGATCCAAGCTTATTCAAGGAATTATAATCAAACATCAAAATTATCGAATATAAATAGGTACATGGTTCTTCGTTTCATTGTACACTGAATAGGTCATCCAATCAACAAAGACAGACAAGCAGCCGAAGCCCTATACATATGGGCTAATCCAAACAATATTAATAAGAGGGATTGAATTCAATTAGCTGTGCCAAGACAGCTGATCATTAATAAATAAAAACCTGAACTCATTTCCTTTTTATTTATCACAACTGATTATAATGATTGAATGTAATTGTTGTCACTCAGATAATATGTGATT
>NC_031501.1:3888274-3905639 GCF_000237925.1 Schistosoma mansoni | reverse complement strand
TTTGATTATAATTCCTTGAATAAGCTTGGACCAGATTGCCAGGCGAAACGTTGGATTTACTTCAAATTCATTCGCTGAGATTTTACAAATATATATTATTCCTATTTAATGTCTTACATCAACTCGGCGCTCAAATACTGTAAAACTATTCCCTCTAATTTAAACGAAAGTTCTTATATAAAGTACCTGAATTGATGCTTTTCCATAGAAATGATCCTTAGATTGGTCGAACTATCATAAAATCAAATAAAGTGAAACAGTATTTTTAAATTTTAGAAATATAACAAAAAAAAATGCAACTTTCCGGTAACTTACTACTGATGATGATAATAATTACATGTTTAAGGATGATCGTAAATGAATAAGTGTAAAGTAATTATTTAATTGATAAATAAGCTTTCCTTTTTATAAAAATCATAATTCGGTTACCAAGAGAACACAATTTATTGTACATTGAATTGAAAACAAAAATGACGAGAATACCATATTCCACTCATTACTTTCATGCGATGATTAATTTTTTGATTGTTTAATATTTCTCGACCAATAGAATTTGAGCTTGGATATGATTGGTTGGAAATTGTAACCAATTGAGTTCTTTGACACAATGATTACGAATTATCGAATGAAAAAAATTTTTTTTAATTTGTTAAATCATCATTTTAACAAAGTACTTTTTCTTCTTAAGAAATATTTGTCATTTTTCATGTCTACAATGTTATAATTATCAGAAGGGGGTTTTGTGGAGATTTTAGTAATTTTATTTGGTTGTAATCATGAGTTAATTGAAGCTTGACCACCTATTGTGGGACTCCTCAGCAGGATAAAACGGCCGTCCAGTGCTCCCAGGTTTTCCATGGTGGTCTAGGTTCAATTCACTCATGATCTCAACTATATAATATTACAACTGTAAATTCGTATACTTGAATAAATGTGTGTAATATACTGAATCACCTACCATTTTTCAGTTTGATGCTGAAAAACTAAGCGTTAGATGTGATTAGAAGAATAAGGGATATTTTGAGGTACTTCATATTTTTTATAAATGATACAAATTCAAACAATGATCTCATTAAATTTGAACTGTCTTTAGCGTTGAATAAGCGAATGTCATCCTATTTCGGACTCGTCATATGGATGGATATACGTGTATCCCAGAGTTTATACTCACAATTAGATTCGAACTCAGCATTGTCTTTGAGAGAGAAGAAGAAAAATCAGTTTTTCTAAGATTATAGGTACTTCTTGTTTATGGATTTTAACAATCGGATAATCTACGTAAATTCTTATCATGTACTTATTGTTCTCAAATGCTAAATGCCACAAGTTAACTTAGAATAAAATGGTTTTTGATTTTCAATATAGGGTTGTGGAAATTGTTGAATTGTATTAAAATCATGAGCTGATCTAACTTAGACCACCATTAAAAACCTTAAAGCATTGAACGTTTGTTTCATCCTTTCATGGGACTACTCAGCAGTGTGCCGCTTTGATCCCGGACGTGAGAATCGAACTCAGGACCTTCGTTCTTACGCGCGGACACTTAAATACTAGATTGCTGAGCCTCAATACACCGATTTTAATGTTTAACTTTAATTAATCCACGACATTGCGCGACTATCTCCCATTATCTTTAGTGGGTAACTGCTTCACATTCAACACGATTTAGCTCCAAAGATCACGGCTGTCCTATCTAAGCTAGTCGCTAGTTTTATTGACTTAGTTATTCAAGTGCTTTCTGGTTTTCAGTGGCATTCTAGATAGGACCAATTTGTGAACTGTGAAAATCCTGTGGTCTGCCCGAATCCCCCAGTACTAATAATAATCGTGTGATCACTAGGGACTAGCTTCAAAATCCGACTTTTAAAGCTCTAGTAATAAACCATAATCAGTGCTTTTGAATTATGTCGATTGTGATACACTTATTCACCTCCGAGGGTGGATGAAGAGTTGAGAAATATCATGGATTGATTGAAGTTAGACATAAACGCTGTTGGATGCAAGCTCATTAGTTTGGAGGTTAAGCGTTCGCGCGTGAAGTTGAAGGTCCCTGGCTCAAGTTCCGGGTCCGGGATCGTGAGTGGACACTGTTGAGGAGTCCCATACTGGACAAAGCACCCATCCAGTGCTTCCAGATTCATCTGTCAAAATTTTGATCTCTAAATGAAACCATAAGGCAACCTTATAAATAGATACACTTCATGAGTTGTTACTTAACTGTAAACTCTGAATAAATGATCAAAATGAAATGAACTGACTTGAACAGGTCCTGATATTATTCAAAATATTCTGAAACCTATAGGCGAGGAAATTGGTTCCAATTAGGTGAAATGCTAAATAGAAAACTAACTACGTACTTCTGCGTGTAGATTGTAGCAGCAATTGTAAACAGTGAGATTTTCAATGAAGGAAGTTCATTGTTGAGATTAAAGAAATGTTCATTTAGATGATTTATCAAGAATCGTTCCATTTTAAAAATTTCTATAATAATATTGACCAATCTTCACGAAACATTTGAGGCGGTAGTAGAAAACAATGTCCCAACTCAAGACTAGCTTGTAGATGTGAATAACTAAAATTATAAATGAAAGAAAAAGTACAACTGATGGAACTAAATCCTATCTAAACTGAAGTTAGTAATAAGGGTTATGTAGGAACTAATTAACTAGGGATAAATTTCTTGAGTAAGTCCCTATACTATCTCACACAGAATCTTTTCAAGTCTATAGTCAAAACAGGTAACTATGTATATAATCAACAATTATAATCTGTTTCTAAAATGTAAATTAATATAATACAGAAACGCGAAGCAGTAAAGTTAATTACAAGAAGAACAATAAACAAACGTCTATTGAACAGTAGCAAGGGCATAACAAGGTTTAGTTATGTTTATATCCCTGGTGCAATTTCATGATTGGTAATTAAATTCAAAACTTCAGAATAATAACTGGTCTGTGATTAATTGAGTGATGTGCATCAAAATCAAATATTATTGGTTCACTCACTTTTCTAGATCGAGATTAACAAGCTTCTGGATTCCAAATCCAACTGTTTAGAGGTAACCATCGTTCTGAATACAAGTGCAATTTCACTGTGTTACCCTTTATAAGGAAGGGGTTAAAACCTTCTAAGTTTCACATTACAGTCTGAATTTGGTTAAGCAATAATTTGAGACAAGGATTCACTGAACACTTGTTTCGTCATAGTATAGATCTCGGTAGTAAACATTTACAACACGGGGCAATTCATGTCAAACGTTGAGCGCTTATTGTTGAAGCGCTAACCTGACATTCAATAGTTTCCACTTCCAATTTCAATCCACTCATGATTATATACAACCATTATTTACCTTTTCTAGTGATATTCATGATGGATTATTCAAATCAATCGTTTAAAAATTACCCAATATTTCTTAATTATCAATCATAGTGTTCTTCTTGATTGCCTAACTTATTGCAATGGAACATGTTTCAATTTTTCTTTTCTTTCTTCTTTTTTTTCTCACACTTTTAATGAACATGTTAACATGTAAAAATAATTTTTAAAATTTATTAATTTCAATAATCCTGCTGCGATACAAATAAAAGAATTAGGTGAAAATGTTTTAATTAACTGTAACTATTCGTTTTTCTTTTTTGAATATTTTGAGCGGGATAAATAAATAGTTAGATGTATAAAAAGCAAACAGACAGGTAATTAGAAATCTATGTAATTCTGAGATGTAAGTACATCCAGCTGAAAAGTTCCAAATAGGACGAAACGCGCGTCTAGCTGGATTCCACTGTTAGCCACTAACCATCTTTGCTTACAATCTATGTAATTCTGTTCATTTAAATATTAAAACTACTGACTCTTTTTATATAAGTAATATAATCTAGTCCAATGTACTTACTTACTTTCTTACGTCTGTTACTCCCAATGGAGCATAGGCTGTCGACCAGCATTCTCCAACCCATTCTGTACTGGGCCTTCCTTTCTAGTTCTATCCAATTTTTGTTCATTCTTCTCCAGTTTGTCTCCATTTCTCGGCGTAATGTGTTCTTAGGTCTTCCTCTTTTCCTTTTGCCTTCAGGATTCCATGTGAGGGCTTGTCTTGTGACGCAGTTGGATGATTTCCTCGGTCCGATTTGTTGTACAATAATAATAAAATAATTGAGTGATTTTTTTCTCTAGATGAACAAAAAGAAGAACTATGGACAAAATAGATTATATGATTTAATTTTAGTATTATTATACTCGTTTTGATGATTGTTAAATATTATTTGAATTCACAAACTGACTTAAACAACTGGTGGAAAGCAAGAATGACTGGATAACTGTTATATCTCAGTATGGGACTACTCAGTGGCAGATGCATCCACTACCCGACCATTGAGAATCAGACTAAGGACCTTCGGTTTTGCGTGAGAATGTTTAAATTCTAGACCATTGATAGGTGATTTGTAGAAATAATTACCAAATCCAAGCCGATACATGGCTTAGAAGTATATACCGGCACAGTCATCAATCTTGTAAGCACCAAAAAAAGAATATATTTAAGTACTCCAAGAGAGTAGTACAACTACATTGTCATTAGTGTTTTGATTATTATAGATGTCATATAAGACTTAGAAGTTAAAAACCAATGGTAAGACTAGATTATCATGTTTCGCTGATGAAGTACGATTTCAGTCCAGTTTCATGATATTTATCATCATCTATAAATTGAAATAAGTGGATGAAAACAAAGAGCACAAACATTATTCTATTGATAATTTGTTACCAGTAAATGTTCTCGAGTTTCTGTTCAGTGATTAACGTTTTACAATTATTAGTAGTGTTAGATGGTTATGAGTAGTCTATAAAAAGCCCCATAACTAGGTCTCGTGCTACCTGACACTCATAAGTAACGTTTATGTGTAATCTTAAGGGAGCATTTACCACCATCCGGGTTTGAAAGTTTACCACATAATTTTACATTCTGAGATGCTACTACTTACCTAGTTAGTCCACGATTAATCTCCTATAGAGCGGAGATGTGTTTACTGTCATTTGATTACTGAATAGTGCTAGATGTGGTGTTTGTCTAGTCCTTTATTTTCCGCATGAGTAGTTAAGTAGCAATATCTCAGACTGTGAAACTAGATAATGTGGATTTGAATCCACAAGTGGTCATTACCTCCGTCAAAACTACAGGTCTTCTTTGTTGATAAATATCAATTGACACAAAGCTTATGTCAATACATGGTTTCCTATTGACTATCTACAACAATCTAACTTCTAAATATAGTGAACTTAATGTTCAGTCACTAAAACTAGTAGACAATTTGATCCATCACCAAAGGACTAGAAAAGTATCGCACTAGTCACTATTCAGTGATTAATCATTTGTAGATAAACAATAATTATAGATTTATGCCTTAAATTATGACCAGCGTTGTCATCTACTAGATTATGAAATCACTTTAGTCACTACTAACCGGTGTATTGTACACTAAATTTAGTGATTAATAATTATGTAAACATTATAAGCAGAGATGGATGGTGGCTAGCAGTAAAATCCAAGACGCATGTTTTGTTCTATTTGGTACTCGACGTTGGTTGAATATACCTACATCCCAGAGTTGATGTTCACCCCCTGAACTTGAATCCAGTACCATTAGCTCTAAACACCATCCGCCTACCTACTGAATCTAGATAGTCACTGACTTTTACAATAGAGGAGAGTTTAATTCATTTTTGTATTGATTGTTTGAATCTCCCCATGGATGTCTAAGAGAAACTGATCAATTTCACTCCTAAACGTCAAAGACAAAATTCAAACAACTAATACAAAAATGAATTGTGTAAACACTTTGATTTCCCATAATTGTTTAGATTTAAAAACGCATTGATTAATTTATTTTCATAGTTGAAATCATGAGTCAATTGAAGCTAGACCACCATGGAAAACCTGGAAGCAATGGACGGCCGTTTTGTCCTATTGTGGTCTATCGGTTGAGTGCTCTGGTGCGAGACTGATAGGTCTTGGGTTCGAATCTCGTGAGTGCGGGATCGTGGATGCGCACTGTTGAGGAGTCCCACAATAGGATGAAACGGCCGTCCAGTGCTTCCAGGTTTTCCATGGTGGTCTAGCTTCAATTGACTCATGATTTCAACTATGAAAATACTGAAATGTCCACGAAAATCCCTTCTGATTAATTTATGTTACAAAAAATTCATTTCAATATGTAATTATGTTCTAATCTTAGCGTAAACATGGATACTGATAATGTTGTCCAAAAAGATTATGAAAGCTTCATTAAAATACAACTAATATTATAAGTTCTTAATATCTTTCTACTTAAGTAGTATATTTGAATATAACATCAAATCTACTAACAAACCTTATTTAATAAAGTAAAATATCCTATGGACAAGAAAATAGAGAACAATCTATGCAATGAGCGTAAATTTCATTCTGATAAACAGTGAAGTCATGGATGTTTTCCTCCTTACTTTTCTAATCGTTTATCTCTTCATTCTACTCATTAACTATATTCATTCAGTAAATTTAATTAGAACTGATCATATTTTGTGTGTATGTGTGCGTGTGCGTATATGTGTGTGTGTAAGTTTTGTTACTGAGGCAATTTGGACGAAAACTATATAAACAAAATTTATAAATGAAATTGACTTATTAAATAATTAAATCACTAGGTAAGTAAAGGAATTAAACTTGAGTAAATTAATTTAGTTTACGTTAAAATGTAACTTTACACAATTCTCAAGTTCAATATTTCGGGGTAAATTTTAATTGAAACACGCATCCATGCACATACAACGGAATGAGTTACTATTTTTATTCAGTTATCTTGTTTGTTTGTTTGTTTTCCCAGTCAGATAAGAAGTTGACAGTTGATTAGTGAACAAAATTAGATAGAAAGTTGATGAACAATGATAAAACAATCAAAGTAATATTGTGGTGGTTTGTTAATTACTCATTAGTGGATAGTTTTAGGAGGGAATTCTTGAATTTTTCATGATAAGCTGCGAATAGTAGAGTTCAGTCACGTCGGTAGTTACCCTCCAAAGGTATTGGAAGACACTTACATGATAATGATCAATATTTGACTTGTTAACTATTTAATACTGGTTAAGTGATCTAAAACGTACATAATTACTGCAAGACTCGCGATCCTATGTGCGAACACTGATGAGGATGTGAACAGTCCTCTACTATGACGAAACAGCTACTTTGTTTCTTGGTTTCTAATGGTCCTTTAAATAAGATCAGTTTGTTGTGGAAATTCAGAATATTAATTACCTCAAGTCATATCATTCATTCGTTAATAGAATGGATATTCCCATCTAAGTAGTTTTTTTCTCATTTCTTTGTTTCTTCAGTATTTTGATCATAGTAATGGATTATTTACAAAAAATCATCAGTTTCTTGCATTTCTATCATATCTCTTAAGGGTTACCTATCCATTTAGGGACAGGTGTATCTATATACGTTATATGCATTTCTAAATATACATTTTTATGTGTGTATAAGATCAGAAAATTATGAGTAAGCGTATGCGTACAATCCGAGGCACACACACACACATGCAATCAGTGGTTGAATGACCACTGCAATTTTTTTTTCCAACTTATTTTCTTACATTTCATTGATTTTGTAAACTAATTAAAACTGGGAAACTTCGTAAAACTCACCTTTATTTTAATTTATAACAGTCAATATGAGGGGAGGGGAGGGGAGGAGGAGGTATAGAGAGGTGTAGAGGTGTAGATTAAATGAAGTAAAGATAGAATAGTAAGATAAGAACCAGTTTCATTGTCTTTCGTTTTCTTTTTATATTTAGTTTAATCAGTTTTTCTGTCATTATCATTTATAAAGAAAAAGATGAAAACTTTAATTTTTTTTCTAAATTAAAAGTTTGTCAGCTTTTACGATAGATGTGAATAAGAAGAACATTGTTAAATATTAAATTCATTTGATATTGTTTGAATTTTCCCATTGATGTTTAGAACTGCAACTGGTCAGTCTCTTATCGACATATGTGCATACTGTGCGTATTGCCTCGATATAGCCTTAATTCACAAGCATCATAAGCAAAGATGGATAGTGGCTAGCAGTGGAATCCAGGATGCGCGTTTCGTTCTATTTGGACTCGTCAGCTGGATGTACCTGCATCTCAGAGTTGGTGTTCACTCTGGATAACGCGATGTCGTTTGAAGCGAAAGGTACTGGGTTTGAGTCCCAGAGTGAATATCAACTCTGAGATGCAGGTACATCTAGCTGACGAGTCCCAAATAGAACGAAGTGGCGCGCGTCCTGGATTCCACTGCTAGCCATTATCCATCTTTGCCTACAATGATTGTTAAATATTGTCTGTAAATTTGTTACCCATCCATTTTTCAATGTTCGATTTCTGTGTGTGTGTGTATGGTATTTAACACTTTTTCCGTTCATTTAGCAGATAAGTGCTTCTTCACTAAGGATTTCATTTCAAGCACTCACTGTCACTTGATTCGATTTAGCCATCCAACATGTTGGGATGCATTACAGTGGCTTGTTCATAGAAGATCGTTTTTTATAAGACTGAAATGAAATCCTCAGTAAAAATTATACTCTTATATGCAACATTGATTCATTAAATGAACGATAAAATGGTTGAAAATACTAAATATATTTCACTTTTATAAAACATTGATAAAGGATCGTTAATCCATCTCACCTAATAGAAGACTGACTTTTGAGGTACATTGAAAGCACTGAATTAGAAGTGAATATTCAATATGTTCAATACATATTCAATGTTCAATATCTGGCCACTTATTAATTCTACTTTCTTCGAAAAATGAATTTTATTAATCAATAGAGCAAAGTCGGATGAATAAATTTGATTTGTAGATTGTTCTGCTCTGTTGTATGATATCACTAAGTGATCATAACAAACCGTGCTGATTATCTGGTTTAGGATTCTCTAGATAATCTTGATCTGTTGGATCGAAGATTTTGGGTGACATTACTGAAAAACTATCACAATAGTATAAGTCCATCCACTTTTCTTTACTCTTCAGATTGTGAATTACTGTTATTGTTTTTTCACACCTTTTATGCCACGGATTCACAATTTCTTTGAAAAGCATATTCTCTATTCTGTTTTATTATTATTATATTATTATTACCGATAATCCTACTAGTTCTGCCATCAGTCAGTCATAAGCAAGGTAGAACTCAACACATGTTTATCGATTCGAGTTCTCGCAGCACATCGTCACAACCAATTGAAATCGTCAGGATAAGTGTCAGAGTAGGAAAAGAAGTGATCTTATCAGCAGTAGTAGTGAGGATGTTTAAGTATAGACAATATGATTCGTGAAAAGGCAATGAAGTTACGGGATAAAAAATACAAATATTTCAAGACGAATTATAAATGCTACGAAATCTGATAGATACAATCTATTTCTATGGTATTAATCTTGATGGTTTAATCTCATTGTGTTTTGATGTAGCACTGTAGCAACTTGTACCAACGTTTATTTGCACCAGCTCCTACAATGCTTGCGAGTAACCAACTGATTGAATGTGATATGTCCTCTCAATATTACAGGCACCTCTTACAGATGAGTACTTAATAGCTTAAAACTTTAATCCAGAGGTTCATGTTGACTACATCCAACCACCAACACCACATTTCACATTACTTTATATTTGTGAATTTTGAACTTGAAACGACGGTATTTGTTATAAATGGAAAGCATCGAAAAAAGAAAGACAGAAATCGCCGTCACCAACATCATCATCATCATCAATTGATTGTTTCTTTTTTATTCGATGCAATCAGTTAATTAGTTATACTGAATTTTACTGGTAGAGTTCAACTCTTTAAGTTGTTGCATTCACTTAATAGGGAAATTAATTTTTCTTTACTGTCTATGACTTCTGATTCATTTATAAGATACACACACTTGTTCCATGAGATTAAAAAACCACTAATGTGAGTGAATAAATACAAAATGACTATGAAGTGTTTTAATTGTCGAAATCAAAAGATAAAACTCAGGTTGAGATCATGAGTCAATGGAAGTTAGACCACCATGGAGAACCTGGATGCACTGAACAGCCGTTTCGTCCTATTGTGAAACTCCTCAACAGTGCGCATCCACGATCCCGCCTCGCGAGATTCCAACCCAGGACCTATCAGTCTCGCGCGCAAGCGCTTATCCTCTCGACCACCGAGCCGTAACCAACGGTGTTAATGTCTAACTTTAATCAATCCACTAAATTGACCAACATGACTCATGATCTCAACTATTGAAATTACTATGATATCCACAAAAACCCTTTCTGATATTTATACATTTGTTCTCCTTGTATTCATTAATAATAAACGGGTATGAAATTGATTAGATCCATAATGAATTTCAGCTAATAGTGTATCAACTTCATGATGTCTTACCCACCGTTTGACCTTGAGATAGGTACAAATACATGATATCTGAGTTCCCTTCGGTGTTCACTTACATATTTATCTAAACAATGACCTGTAATTTCAAGTTGTTCTGCACCTCATGAACACATTTTCAAGATAGTGAACCTTTATATGAAAAATTTTAGAATTTGCAGCTAAACATTATAATTAAGTTCAATCCACAATAGCGAGATTAATTTATGGATGAACCCATTCAATTGAAGATAATCTTGAATTTCGGAGGAAAATTCATTCATCCATATGGCTAAATAGTATTAAGACATTATAACTGTTGTCAGTTCGTAATGAAAACCCTAACTGTAATTCTTAACCCCAACTTGTAATTGTGAATCCCGATTCTAATTTCTCACAGTAATTTATAATCATGTTTAGACCCTCCTTAGTAGATGGATTTTCTCATGGTAACTTTGACTTCACTCAATGTCTGTCCATAAGTTATAGTACCGTAAGATGACTTTGTATGCATACATATATAATCGCAATTCACTTTTATTTATTTCATAATATGTTTTGTATCCAGTATCAAGCAATGCAAAGACATAATGCCGCTTGGCAAGAATCATTACGTTATCGTTTTCCAGAACTTGATCGTCTTGGTGGATTAAAACGTATCACATTGAATGATAATCCAAAAATATGTGATGAAGGCTCTACTCAATTAGCTGATGCATTGATTGATGATTTATGGGTGAAAGCTATTGATTTACAAGCATGTAATCTAAGTGATAGCTCAGCAAGTACATGGTTAGCTGTATTGATTGGATTACGAATACCTAATGGGAATCAATCGATGACACATGATGAAATACATTTGAAATCAAATAGATCATCTACTATAGATGATCAACATCGTGGAAATCATTCTTTAGTTGTTCTTGATTTACGCCGAAATCCTAATATATGTAAGTACGTAATTCTCATTATTTTGACTAAGTTTGAAAATTCCTTTATTTCCCCTACTGTAGATGTATGTATTCTCTCAGTTTTTTTAGTTTTACACCTTGTTGTAATACTTCATGCTTTCAGTATCATGAACCTAGTTGATAATTAATCTTGTAACACAAGCGTTTTGATGGCCATACACGCCGCAGTACGCATTTTAGGGAGAAAAAATAAACTACTTGTAAGTAGTAAAGGTTTGTATCGTCTTCAGCTTTTTTCTTCTTACGCCTGTTACTCCCAATGGAGCATAGGCCGCCGACCAGCATTCTCCAACCCACTCTGCCTGTAGCTCTCCGGGGGCTACTGCCGGTCCCAAGCCCGGGTAAAGAAAGAGGGTTGGGCATGGGGTTAGCGATCCCACCCCTTAGAAAATCAACTCGCTAAAAAACGCTAACCAGAAAGGTTTGAATCGTAAGTATATTTTACCAAACAGTTGACCTAGTTAGTGGTTATTTGGACTCATTGGGTATTTAAAGCGTAAGGTTTAACGTTCAAGTTTCAATGCGGACATCAACACAGTAATATGGCAGATACATCCATCTAACAAGTCCCAAATAAGGTGACACACATGTCCTGAATTCCGCTACTATCTAATATCGAACTTTGCTTAAATATATTCAATTTGAAATGGTGTGAATTATCTTGTTGTTGATATTTTTGACTGAAGTTTGATCGGTCTTGGTTTGTGAATCGCAACCCTTTGTCATTTACCTCGATATATCCATCATTACTAAACTTGGTACAGAATAGATTAAATGTGGCTAGCAGTGGGATCCAGGATAAACGTTTCCTCCTATTTGGAACTCAGTTGTATTTACCTGCATCCTAGAGCTGATACCCATCCTGAAACTCAAACCCAATACCGTTTTTCCATATGCTGACTAAAACAAATCAAATTGTATTAAAATTGTCAATAACGGGATAATCCAAAACATTAAAAATTGAGTTAAATCTCATACCTGTTTCAGAAGTGACAAGCTATATGGACTTAGTAACTAAGTGCATAACGCGATGGCGTTTGAAACGAACAGTGCTGATTTCGAGCCTCGGGGTGAAAATAAACTCACAAATTCAGGTACATTCAGCCGACTAGTATCAAATAGGATGAATTATGCGTTTTGGATTCTACTTCTAGCCACATTCCATCTATTTTATATTATTTTGTGTCATAATGTGTATATCTAGCCAATCTGTTCAGGTTACACATATCTAACAAAAGGTAATAACCAATTGATATCCATACAATCAATAACGGGGAAAAATGAAATTAAACCATATTACTTTTATTCTTTTTATAAAAACATAATCCTTCATCTTTGGAATTGATGAAAAAACATTCAGCCGATTAGTTATCAAAGTCCTTTTTTATTTACTTGAGAATTATTATCAGAAGTAGTTTTTTGTGGGGATTTAGTATTTTCATAGTTGAAAGCATGAGTCAATTGAAGCTAGACCACCATGGAAAACTTGGAAGCACTGGACGGTTGTTTCGTCCTATTGTGGGACTCCTCAACTATGAAAATACTAAATCTCCACAAAAACCCCATCTGATAATAATAATCATATGCTCACTGGTGACTGACTTCGAGAGGTAAATCCAGGAGTTCTAGTGAAAAGCAGTGACCAGTAGAGTTCAAACCACGTCTGTTGTGAGATAGAAAGAAACTCACTGAAGACAATTGGTGAACGGTTGCTCAACTTCGTGGATTGGTTGGAGTTAGACATAAACACCATGGGATGCCGGCTCAGTGGTCTATCGGTTAAGTTCTCTGGCGCGAGACTGGTAAGTCCTGGATTGGAATCTCGTGAGGCGATGTCGTGGATGCGCACTGTTGAGAAGTCCCACAATAGAACGAAACGGCCGTCCATTGCTTCCAGGTTTTCCCTGGTGGTCTAGCTTCAATTGACTCATGTTTTCAACTATGAAAATACTTGAGAGTGATTTAATTTTTTGTATTGCTATAGTACTCTTCTCATCCTTTCTTTCTAGTCTCCTCTTCTTGTTTTTTTTTATTTCATCACTTGATCTTTTTTCTTTGTTTTCAACAAATTAGTCCATAACAAGCTCCTTTGAAGTATTCCTCATCAATTTATTTTTCACTTCTGTAATAAACTTGAAAGAAAAAAAAACAAACTCAATCTGTTGTCACAGCTCATGTCCACCCCGTTTCCTACTATTCCTCAAACTTTATCCATAATTTTATCCTATTTAACTATCCTTACATTAAGTATACTTCATTTTCACTGTTAATCAAGTTTTTGTTTTAGTCTTAACAATAACACAAAAAAAAAACAAACTTGAAGCATAATTAATGAACCACAACAACGATGAACAGATTCAATTACTGGGTTGTTTATCAACGAATTTCCTTTACATACATTTTATAGAAGTGTGGCATGATGCACTTCAGTATTCAATTCACTTGAATGCCATACTTTTTATTTGATTTTCTAAATCAACGATTCAGATAATTAGGAGATTTTGTTGTTAACGTTTATTTTTTGTTGTTGTAAAACGTATCTAGATGAAGTTTGAGCAAGAGATGTTCAGTAAGAATAAATGAAATGAGTTTGTATCATTATAGACACTGAGCGATTTCAGCTTAACAAGTTTATTACTAGATTGGTACCGTTCAACCTGTAAACGTCCACAATCATAGGCCTTAGATTGAGTCTAGACATCTTTAGATTTCACAATGATCACATGACTATTAAGTTATCATACACTGGATCTCGTTTTCGATTTGATTTAGTTCATAAAATAGTGAGTGTTATTGGTGAACATAAACTGATATTGTTTGATATAAGTGACTGACTTCGAGAGGTAAATCCAGGGATTCTAGTGAGAAGCAGTGACCAGTAGAGTTCAAACCAGGTCTGTTGTGAGATAGAAAGAAACTCACTGAAGACAATTGGTGAACGGTTGCTCAACTTCGTGGATTGGTTGGAGTTAGACATAAACACCATGGGATGCCGGCCCAGTGGTCTATCGGTTAAGTTCTCTGGCGCAAGACTGATAGGTCCTAGGTTCGAATCTCGCGAGGCGGGATCGTGAATGTGCACTGTTGAGGAGTCCCACAATAAGACGAAACGACCGCCCAGTGCTTCCAGGTTTTCCATGGTGGTCTAGCTTCAATTGACTCACGCTTCCAACTATGAAAATACTGGAATCTCCACAAAACCGCTTCTGACATAAATGATTAGTTTACTATTATTGCGTGTCAATCTCGTACGTTATATAGAATCATCCTCCTCGTTTGACCTAGGTACCTAGCATTATATTTACCTTCCCGGAAATAAACCAAATACTACATAACTAATCTACTGAGTTTTATAGCAAACTGACTTTAGCTACTTCTTGGAAATGATTGTAATCACGGAGTTTATTTCAAATATAATTTTATATCCGATATCTTTGGCATACTTGGTGTCCAATTTCTATCAAATTTCTCATTCAAATTGTGATGAGAGTCTATGTAAGTTATGTTACAATCAAATTAGATCTTTCCTCGTTGTCATATCTATGCAACATCTTCACTAAGTGTCAGGGATTTGACGGCGCGAATCAGTATCTCTGTTTGCTAAGGTTTCCCATATTCTTGTCAAGTTCAACAAGATATAGAATGCTTCTGGATGTGTTAAGCATGTATCTAGTCTACGAATTGGTTTAAAATTCATACGTTAACGTCTGATTAGTTGTTTTTTCATCGATTTGTTAATGGTAAATACGATTGAGTATTTTCTTAACTCGTTCGATAAATAGTTATCGAATAAGTGTAGCTAAGATCAGTTCATAATGTAAACTATAAATTCTAACGATCTTCACAAAATCCGTATGCTGATAACTATCATTTACTTATGAGTAACTAATTCCAAGAGATACATGTGGATTGTTAGTAAGAAGCCATGACCAGTGGAATTCAGCCATGTCGGCTTTGAGACAGTTACACACCAATGAGATTAGAATCTAACTGCACAATATCATTCATTGACTAAAATCAGACATATAAACCTTTGAACTTCAACTCAGAGGTGTTTGCTACGGAACCTAAAGGTTTTGGGTTCAATCCCTGTTGAGCTAGTGAATATTCACTACTGAGGAGTCCCAAACTGATACAAAAGATTAGGCTATGATGTAGACTATGGAAGTAAAAACGAATTTACCAACTCAATTTTTATTATTTTATTTTCTAACATTTAAAAAATTTCATACTGATATAGTACGTTTGTATTGTCTTCCTATTTCAAACTTGTTTTTCACATATTTTACTCATTCTAAGCTCGTGATCTATTACGTGCTGTAACAGAAAGGGCACTTATCAATTCCGAAGGTAAACAAACTGAAGTAAGTTAGATTATATAAATATAATCATATGCGTTATTACTGTTTTTTAAACGGTTATCCACATGATGCCAGTTCTTGAAGAATCTGCACAAATGTATTGTTTAATTACTGAATGGTGGCCAATTTCATATCTGTCTAGTCCTTTTTAATACTGATCGAATTTTATCGGTCAAGTTTCAATGTGACCGTTATTTTAATTGATTCGATAATGATGATTCCACCTTGTTTTTTGATATTAACGAATTAGAGGTATTCGACACGAAACTATGAAATTCAAGTTAAATTAAAAGACTGGTTAAATGTCTCAATCCTACAGAACACTCGCCGGCCGAATAGATTAGTGGTAACTTTTCATACTGTGAAACTAGGTAACCCAGGTTCGAATCCACTTGACAATATTGTAGTGAATAAGAACACAAGTAGGACAATCAAATATATTTGAACACAAAATTACAGAATCTCTTAGTAAAATCTGAGAACCATATAGTAAATACTTCATTTGCAAAATGTCACTCAATTGTCTCAAACTTGACGGTTCCTTTTGCAAATGTCAATCAATCGTCTCAGACTTCATTTTTCTTTCATTTCCATACCAAATATTCTTTGTCCTCGTTCTCTTTAAATTGATCTTCTTAACCTTCTGTCTTCAGGCATTTAACTTTCAATTGGTAATACATACTACTTATATCTATCGACATCAGTAGCACACACCACAATATCAGTTCCCTGAACATTTCAGAGACAATTTGATAAAGAGCACCAAGTAACAAAGAACCAAGATTTATACACTGTTTCCTACTGTCCATATCCAACAACTTAATATACGCATTAATCTCTGTAAAACGATTTCACTTAATATAAATTCAAATATACATTTAACGCTTTTGAATTATATATTCAAGTTATATCAGTTTGAAGATTGAACTTTAAATCAGCTTATATATTGTTTGTGTTAATATGATATTTCTCATATTCTGTGTATATTTCTAACAGTAATTTATAACCATGTTTAGACCCTACTTAGTAGATGGATTTTCTTGTGGTCACTTTGGCTTCACTCACTGTTCGTTCATAAGTCATAGTCTCATTGAATATACTAACTGTAGCGAACAACAGCACCATGGATAATATTGCAGCTACACATTTACTGCACAAAACAAAGAACCAGTACTTCATCTAGCTTGTCTTCTCTTAACTAATAAACATTAGACAAACAGTACCGACAGTTAACACTAGGGGCTAAATAAATAACGACACAAACAGAAGCACATTGAATGCATAATTGATATGAAAACTTAGTATACAATTGAAATTTACTTAGTATTGTTTGTTTGGATCTTCCCATTGATGTTTTTAGGACTGCAACTGGTCAGTCTCTAATTGGCATATGTGCATACTGTGCGTATTGCCTCGATATAGCCTTAATTCACAAGCATCATAAGCAAAGATGGATAGTGGCTAGCAGTGGAATCCAGGACGCGCGTTTCGTCGTATTTGGGACTCGTCAGCTGGATGTACCTGCATCTCAGAGTTGATGTTCACTCTGGCCGAGTGGATAACGCGATGTCGTTTGAAGCGAAAGGTACTGGGTTTGAGTCCCAGAGTGAACATCAAC
>NC_031501.1:3874062-3888074 GCF_000237925.1 Schistosoma mansoni | reverse complement strand
GAAATACATTTTTTAAAGTTTTTCTTATCTCTATTTACATTTTTGTTACACATAATAGTAATATGTACTCGAAATTCTGAATTGTATATATAACAGATTGTAAATAGCTGGTGAGAAGCTAATGAAATAAAATGAATTCGTAATATTTATATCAATACTAGGAAAAATTTGAATTAATTCCATTGAACAAACTGATGACTGTTTGTGCTTAGAAGCTTAGTAGATAATGCATTAAAAGTTTGAAATGATTGATTTTTAGTCCTAATGTGCACATCAACAAAGTGGTCCAGGTACATGAGGCTGGAAAGTCATAAATGCGGTAAGACACGCATCTTGGATTACGCTGCTATGTTGTACTTTCAAATTGTGAATATAAACAGGTAGCCAATAGATTGCCTTAACACCGCTGTTCCGTTAAGGTGTTTATAGAATTATCAAAACCAAGTGACTATGATAATTCATTTTCTATTATAAACCAATAACGATCCATCATATCGTGCATCTCTCTGCCTTTAAACGATACTGTAAGTTCACTAAAATGGAATTAGACTTGACGCCATGTCATCAATCCCAAATAGGATCAAACGCGAGTCCTGGATTCCACTGCTAGCCACTAGCCATCTTTGCTTACCAGATTGATTTCATTCAAGATACTATGAAAAATTAATCAGTATTGGGCAGCTTTTTTCGTCCTAGTTTAGAACTCTTCATCAGTTCTCTTCGATAGCTCTATCCATTGATCGAACCTAGGATCTTTGGGTTTCTGACGCAGTGTTCAGCGGTATGTACATGAAACTTCAATCAGTTTGTGACATATCACGTCAATTAGATCATATCATTGATGACAACTATTTTGATTCCCGACATATTTGAACTTTATCAATGGCATCTCTTTAACTATTCATAATAATCATTCTTTTTCATATCCTTTACTTTCAACATATCAATCACTTTCATCTGTTGCTTTAACACAATTTAAACAGTTTAGTTGGTTAAAAGCTGGCTCACAAACTCCATCACAATTATGCTCTGGTGTAACAACTTATCCATGGCCAGGTTTAACTAATATGTCAAATCATATTCCTGGCATTGATTTAATAAATCCATACAATAGATCTGTGAAATCATCAAATTCCTATCGAACAAGATCAAGATCAAATAATTCTTTGTATAATCATGAGAAAATTATTCATTCTGATGATAAGAATGTATGTATATATCATAAAAATAATTTATCGGATAGACCACCGTTTATAGTAAGTTCATTTATATTTCTAACATTTTCTAATTAATCAGTCTATTTCTTACTTACGGCACTGGATGGCCGTTTCGTCCCATTATGGGGCTCCTCAGAAGTGCGTATCCACGATCCCAATTCGAACCCAGGACCTATTAGTCTCGCGCGGATCTTGGATGCGCACTGCTGAGGAGTCCCACAATAGGACTAAACGGTTGTCCAGTGCTTCCAGGTTTTCAATGGTGGTCTAGCTTCAATTGACTCATGATTTCAAATATATACAACTACTAAAAATCTCCACAAAACCCCCTTCTGGGAAAATATTTTTGTTGAGAAAAGTTCATGGAGACTAAATTTAAATTTTAAGTTGTATTCATTAAAGGTTGATTTCAGCTGAGATACCAATGAAAACCAGAAATAACTGGATTATTGTTGTGTTATATCATGAATTGATCGAAGGTTCATATGTATGAACGGCTAAGAAGTCTTACACTTGAAAATATTTTTCGTTGGAAGTTATGTTTCCCGCTACGGAATAACAACGAATGAAGGAAAAATTATTGACTGAATTTAAAGCAAGAACTACTTTTTTTGGGTCTTATACTTAATACTAAACAGATTGTTAAGTGCTTCTTATTTTTGAATGGTTATCTTATAATGGCGCACTATTTGACTTCATATAATCGAATAATATTGTTGTTAACGAAATCTATATCCCATATACTTCATATATTTGCTATCGATGTATCTCGTTTCTATAACAACGTAAATATGAGATATCGAATACGAAAGTATTTGAAGAACATATATATTTCAAATATTTGATAATGCGGACAAACGATAAGAGACGCGAAAAAACACAAACGCAACGAAGTGGCAGAAATAGCCAACTCAATATGATAAAGCTTGATTTACTATTTATTGGTCAAACAGAACAATAAAGACACTTCTGTCAAATAAAGTAAGTGATTAACACACATACGCTTATTTAAAAACAGTCACGTCTATAAACGAGTAACTGATATGCTCAAACCATGTGAGGATAATAACTTAAGAAGATCTGTTCAAAAGCCAGAACAACCTATGTAACTGTGACATTGTACTAGATGCTAAAGACTAAACAAGATCACTCTGTAAATAAAATCAGTGAACTTGTTATTTGCTAGAATAATTTCAAACTAGAAGGGTTTAAAGTTACAAGATATGCGCAAAATATAACAAATGTGATACAACACAAATAATGAGATGTGCAATAACACCAACAATTACTTACTTACTTAATTACTTACGCCTGTTACTCCCAATCGAGCATAGGCCGCCGACCACCATTTCCTAACCCACTCTGTCCTGCGCCTTCCTTTCTAGTTCTATCCAGCTTTTGTTTATTCTTCTCATGTCTGTCTTCATTTCTCGGCGTAATATGTTATTTGATCTTTCTCTTCTCCTTCGGCCTTCAGGATTCCATATGAGGGCTTGTCTTGTGACTCAGTCGGGTGTTTTCCTCAATGTGTGTCCTATCCACTTCCAGCGCTTCTTCCTCCTCTGGAATCTGGTTTGTTCTCACCCATAGTAGCTTGTTGCTGATAGTGTCTGGCCAACGGATCCGAAGTATCTTGCGTAGACAACTGTTAATAAAACCTGTATCTTCAGGATGATGGCTTTCGTAGTTCTCCACGTCTCCGCCCCATACAGTAGAACTGTCTTGACATTTGTATTGAAAATTCTGACTTTGGTCTTGGTTGACAATTGTTTTGAGTTCCAGATGTTCTTTAGTTGTAAATACGCTGCTCTTGCTTTGCCGCTAACGAGAAAAACGCTAACACAAACTATTACTACTATTAAAGAAATTCGCCAAACACAAGAGATCTTAAATTATTTTAAGAATTACACAGAGAGCCGGTAAACAGCTGGATTATCAAAAAACAATAGGCGTCGAAAATAAGAAATGCATTCCTTTAGGATTTAAAGAGTGAAGTGATTTTGAGTAGATGTCACAAAGTCCACGTCATCCCTGAGGATTAACCAATAATAAGATAATCTAAGTGTAGTAAGGAATTGAATAAGATAATGTTAATAAGAGATAATTGAACAAAGAACAAATGATGATCAATATAAAGATAGGGATTGTAGGTACAAAATATGTACGTAAAATTATAAAATATATGAGGATACGGGACATATTTGACAATCACTACTTATTTTCATAGTTGAAATCATGAGTCAATTGAAGATGGACCACCATGGAAAACCTGGAAGCACTGGACGGCCGTTTCGTCCTATTTTGGGAGTCCTCAACAGTGCGCATCCAAGACTACTGCTTATATACTGTTTTTATTTAACTAATGAACGTTTTCACACTGATCAGTCGTAATTCTTTCTTGAAGCGGAAGAGGCAATCCGCATAGAATGCACGTATGCCAATAACAGACTGATCTATTGAAGTCCTAAACGTTAATGGGAAGATTCAAACAACCAATATAAAATGAATTTATTTATTTATTAAGATTACAAATAATCGATTTTCTCTTTTGGGATTATTTATAATCCCAGAAATAGTCACCATCCTATAATCTTGAATTTATTCCATGGATTGTGACTGCATCGTCTTTATTATGAAACTTAACTGACAATCAAAAATGGTAGCTCATTACATCATATATGGTTGCTTATTGCTGAGCTCAGGCACTACAGCATGCCTCAGAAGACAGTCAATATCATAGGGAACTCCTACGATGGATTAAACTGCCAAATCTTTCATGAAGGACAACTCACCGAATCATTCGAAGTAAAGACCGGTGTGAGGGCGATGATTGGCAAAGTAAGAGCAGCATATTTACAACTAAAGAACATCTGGAACTCAAAACAATTGTCAACCAAGACCAAAGTCAGAATTTTCAATACAAATGTCAAGACAGTTCTACTGTATGGGGCGGAGACGTGGAGAACTACGAAAGCCATCATCCTGAAGATACAGGTTTTATTAACAGTTGTCTACGCAAGATACTTCGGATCCGTTGGCCAGACACTATCAGCAACAAGCTACTATGGGTGAGAACAAACCAGATTCCAGAGGAGGAAGAAGCGCTGGAAGTGGATAGGACACACATTGAGGAAAACACCCGACTGAGTCACAAGACAAGCCCTCATATGGAATCCTGAAGGCCGAAGGAGAAGAGAAAGATCAAATAACATATTACGCCGAGAAATGAAGACAGACATGAGAAGAATAAACAAAAGCTGGATAGAACTAGAAAGGAAGGCGCAGGACAGAGTGGGTTAGGAAATGGTGGTCGGCGGCCTATGCTCGATTGGGAGTAACAGGCGTAAGTAAGTAAGTAAGTAAATTGCTGAGCTATTCAAAATTATTTGAAAAAATCAGTTAAGTGGACTTATCGAGGTGTTTTTTTCTTCCAAAGACTTCTCCAGTTTACGTCATTTCATGATTACAATCATCTCTCTAATCAAATTAAAATTAATCTTTTGACAAAAACTTTTCAACCTTAACAATAATATTCAAATGATGAACAACAAAAATTGTTCTCATTTTCTCTCTGAGGGATAAATGTCTAATTACTAAAAACAAAAAAACTGATAAAACTGATGGTAAAGAAAAATAGTCAACTTGATTCATCTTCTATCATCAATATTCTTTTCTTCTTCTTCTTCTTCTTCTTCTTTAAAATGGCTGTTACGTACTTCCTTGTCGTAATGAATTTTCGTTGAGTTTAGTTTGATTTTTGAAAAAAAAACCTGACTACCATTCTGTGTTCTCTGAAAGATCCAATGTCTTCAAAGAATGTGTGTAGGTATGTGTATATCTGTTTGTGTGATAAGCATGTGTGTGTGCGCACCTCAGCGAACATAAAGTGAAAAGAGAGAGAATACCAGTCAATGCACAAACAAACACACACACCTTCAAACATACATTTCTGTATCTTCAATAGTATATTACTTTTTTCTTGTTTTTGTGTGCACTAACAATTACATACTAACACAAATGTACATAGTAACATGCATTAACAGTTAAATGTCTTACATGAATCTCAATCTAAACACATCTGTGAATAAGTGTAGCAGGTGAACAGAGATAGTTCAAAGTAAATAAGAAAGACTGGTTAGTATATACAAGTAATTAGGGCTGCATACTAAATCAAATCAAAAGTTCATTATTTACATAATCTATTTATTATTTTTCCCTACCCCCTTCCCCCCCCCAAAAAAAATGTGAGCACATAATTCTTTTGGGAGAAAGATGGTTTCATTTATCATTGAATATTTTTTCAAGAAAGTTATCTATTTTCTAATCACCTTCACAATATGCCATTATTCATTATTGAAATTTGAAATGAATTACAATCAGAAGGGGTTTTTTGTGGAGATTTAGTATTTTCATAGTTGAAAGCGTGAGTCAATTGAAGCTAGACCACCATGGAAAACCTGGAAGCACTGGACAGCCGTTTCGTCCTATTGTGGGACTCCTCAACAGTGCGCGTCCAAGACCTCACCTCACGAGATTCCAACCTAGGACCTACTAGTCTCGCGCCAGAGCACTTAACCGATAAACCACTGAGCCGGCATCCCATGGTGTTTATGTCTATCTCCAACCAATCCACGAAGTTGAGCAACCGTCCACCAATGTCTTCAGTGAGTTTCTTTCTATCTCACAACAGACGTGGTTTGAACTCCACTTGTCACTGCTTCTCACTAGAACTCCGGATTTACCACTCGAAGTCAGTCACTAGTGGATGCGCACTGCTGAGGAGTTCCACAATAGGACAAAACGGCAGCCCAGTGCTTCCAGGTTTTCCCTGGTGGTCTAGCTTCAATTGACTCACGCTTTCAACTATGAATTACTTTCGTTTAAATATTGAATATTGAACCGTTCAATTGACTAAGTGGTATTGTATTGTTATTGTGAAAACTTTTAACGATACCTACCCACAATTTCATAAAGGGATTGAATCCAGGAATATTAAGTTATAGGGTGAATAAAATAACATTTAATCGCAGAGTTATAATTAAAGAACATAAAATTTCAAAGTGGGTTGTTTGTGGAAATTTTTTAGTAATTTTTCTAAATATATTGTTGAAATCATGAGCCAGTGCTCGCGCGCGGGACTGATAGGTCCTAGGTTCCAGTCTCATGAGGCGGGATCGTGAATGCGCACTGCCACTTAGGAGTCCCACAATAGGACGAAACGGCCTTCTAGTGCTTCCAGGTTTTCCATGGTGATCTAGCTTCAATTGACTCATGATTTCAACTATATATATGAAATTTCAAAGTCTAGAAACTTACAATATGGGTGACCCACTGTTTCTAAAGATCAGGAATTGGCTGTGAAATCTGAAGGTTACTATTATTATTATTAATGGCTCTATTCAATATTATAATTTTGGTACAATATAGAATTCTCAGCACAAAGTATTCCAACAAGTTTCCTTTCTTTCTTTATTTATCTGTCCTGACAATAAATATTGAGTGATCACCAGTTAGATGTTAACAGTTCAGGAATCGACACCTGAGAAATGAACATTCCTTTCAATGTATGCTGACATCCATTACAATATCTCTTATTTTAAGTTGTACGGCGAAAGATCGTAAAATTTTCATAAACGCGCTTAAATAGGTTATGCGATTAATCGATATAATGATGTGTTAAAACAAACAAAAGACAGGTAACTTGTCGAGATATGTTGATGTCAGGAAAAGGTAGCCCAGATATTTAAACAGGCCGCCAAATTTTAAAGATAGTTCCGGGTTCGATCCCTATCATGGAGATCGGTACTTACTACTGGAGAGTTACATTACAGGACGAAACAGATAGATGTTCAGTGCTTCATGATTTTCAATGGCACTCAGAAGGAGATCAAATTGTGACGAATAACACCTAGAATAAAGCACACTTGTTAAATAAGTTAGCACGCATCGTAATCCAATAGCTTAGAAGATAACGCGCTAGAAACAATAAATCTGTTGTTCAAAATCCAGTGTTAAACATCACAAGGATGTTGGTTCATTTACTTAATGCATTTATTTGTTAGTTTTTATGATGAATATTTATTTCTACTTTCTCCTCAAACTGTTTTTTTAGCCTGCTGGTGGTCGACCAAGATGTCGTAGTGCGGATCCTGCACATTATCTAGATCATAGAACACATCATAAATGTAATGTAGACTTACATAGAAAGCATAATCGTCATTTACATTGTTCCGATTCTGGGCAGCCTCTAAGTGAACGAGCAGTATGGAAACCACCTGGTGTGGCTAAAACTATTCAGAAAGCATATTATAGCCGACCAACTACTCCATTATCAAGTCGAACAAGTTTTAGTGGAGGAATACCGTGGAGGACTGCTGCAAGAGCATCACGCTCTCGGTAAGATTCATGTATCTATTCATTCTTTTTTATTTTGAATATACCATAAATAACCATCAATCAGTCAACCATAGATAACGTAGCAAGAACCTGTGTTTTAATCCAAGTTATTCCACAACTTATATCAACATAACGAAAGGAAGATCTTAACAATCTTGGAGGCGGAGAGAGACAGGGATGAGGGGAAGTTAAAGCTGAATAGGAGAAGACTGTTCTGTTACATTAATCAATATTGTGACTAGTGAATTTCAAGAAAATCATAATACATTAATATCTTGTCAATCTTTGACATGGAATATATGCTGCAGACAGAAACAATTTTTCAGGAACCTCTTAATATGTAAAATAATGAGACCCATGCTTCAAATTTTAAGATTGAATATCAGTCATAAAATTTTTTATAGCGATCATTGCTCTTTGACAGCTACCCATGAAAACTCGTATAACTTAGTTATGAAAAAAGTACCCAGTTTGACTAGTCACTGAGTTGTGATCAATATCATGTTTATTCAGTTTCCAGTTCTAATCAAATTCTACTGATCGATTTTCAATGTAGTTGTCAGTGTCTAAGTGACTTGACGTCGCGTACAGTACGTTTTGATGTTAAATAGTTTGAAGTACTTACTTACTTACGCCTGTCACCCCTATTGCGGGAGCATAGGCTGCCCACCAGCACTCTCCATAGAACTCTGTCCTGGGCAATCCTTTCCAGTTGATAATGATCCTTTTCATGTCTGCTTCGAATTTTCGACGCAGTGCGTTCTTTGGTGTTCCTCTTTTCCGTCTCCCTCCAGAATTCCAAGTTGGTGCGTGTCTCGTGATGCAGTTTGATAGTTTCCACAATGTATGTCGTATCAACCTCTTTTCTTAATTTCCTCTTCAACTGGAAGTCGGTTTGTTTTCTCCCACATTAAGCTGCTGCTGATGGTACCCGGTCAACAGACGGCATAAAAACCCATAAACCCAGGTTTCAAACTGATTGACCTTTATTTTATTGCAATCACTTATGTTATTTACTTGGTGGGTGCCAACTAGCAAGTAATCTACGTCTAGGGCTTCCTACCGTCTATTTCCAATTACCAAACAGAAACGATTGTATGTAGTTATATTACGCCCTGAAATGTTGATTCACTTAGTTCAGTCTTCTAATTTTGAAAAAAATTCACTGATAAATTTATTTCATCCTTATTCATAGAGGCTAGATAAATATGAAATCTGGTTTTCATTTGAAACACCAATGTTCAATATTAATTAAATCAGATTAAAAAACATACTACCTACTTTCAATCATTGAGAAAAATAGTTATTTCTCTCCAATCCTATAGAAAGTCACTTATGATTTCACGGTAACGTTACTTTACTTACTTACTTACTTACGCCTGTTACTCCCAATGGAGCATAGGCCGCCGACCAGCATTCTCTAACCCACTCTGTACTGGGCCTTCCTCTCTAGTTATATCCAATTTTTGTTCATTCTTCTCATGTTTGTCTTCATTTCTCGGAGTAATGTGTCCTTCGGTCTTCCTCTTTTCCTTTGGCCTTCAGGATTCCATGTGTGGGCTTGTTTTGTGACACAGTTGGGTGATTTCCTCAAAGTGTGTCCTATCCAGTTCCAGTGCTTCTTCCTGATTTCTTCCTCCACTGGAATCTGGTTTGTTCACGGTAACGTATATTAACTATAATCCTGAATAGTGAATTTTAACAAGTACGAAACTCTATTCAAGTTGATCTTCCTACTGCATAATCTCTAACATATCTAGACTTACTTATTACGTTACTTATCCTTCTCATCATGTTGCAGTTTCTAATCAGTTAAGCTCCTTATTACAGTATGAAAGACTTATAAATTTAAACTGTATTGTTATTAGTTAACTGCTTGCCGAGTTGTTCTCCATTTTGACTACAGGGCCAGTGAACAAACGTAGGAAACTACATTCTAAACGAAAAGTCATTTAATGTCACACTCGGCTGTTATCTCACATTTAGTATGTCATTAGTTAGCCGAAGGTCATTCTAACTAGATAAACGATCTAGAGGAGCTAATCAATCCTCGGACTAGATTAATACAATTGCTCTCCTGTCTTACTTTCAGATCTTACGAGCCCCAGATAAACTAAACAAAGATATTTGTTTATTTTTACCGAAATACGAACGTGAATATCTACCATTTATTATCCTGTTTTTTTTCTTCTTAATCATAGAGGTTATCCAAGTTTTCAATGTCCAGGTAAAACATGTCTTGAATCACGTGCTCTACATTTGGATTATAATCTTGTCAATAAACAATCGTCAAATGTCAATAATATAAATCAGAATAACAATAAATCTGTTATTCTTCCATATGCAAAAACCTTGAATAGGGTTGTTGCTGATGGATGTCATTGCCAACATCATCATCAACCACAAACACAACAACAACGTCTTGGACATAACCGACAAAAATCATGTTCAAAGATCAATTCCAGAATAAGTTCCCCAGAATTATCGGGAATGAATTTTCAGCATAAATTAAAACACCTTATGGTAGTTTAATATTTTGTATTATGCATCGAATGGTTTAATTTGTTTGTTCAGTTTAGCGTTTTTTTATAACGAGGTTGTTTTCTATGGGATGGGGTTGCTGACTCCATACCCAACCCTCCTCCTTTACCCGGGCTTGGGACAGACAGTAACCTTAGAAGAGCTACAGGCGAATTCAAATCTGATCGGTTTGTTCATAAATTATAATCTCACCGAACTTCTATTTCCATTCTTGAATAATCGAAAAAGCAGATAAAAGTGATACGCAAACACATGCTATTGGGTACTGATGGACTATAATAACATTATTTCTTTTTGTGTTCTCGGAGGTTGTTGGCTTGTTCAAGTCACCCCCTCCATTTAAGGCTTATTCTCCTTTCTTTTTATTTTGCATTCGCATTATATAAAGTAAATACAAACAATTAAAGCAAACGACGACGAAGCGAAATATTGAACAATATTATGAATGAATATGCTGAATGTTTAACGTTGAAGAGGTTTTTTGTAATATGTGGTATATACGTGCTCATATATTAATGATTAGGTATTTAACTATGATGTTATACCGTAGTGATTTATGTGCTCAACCTAAAGCCACTGTTTATAAATGTATGCAAAGTATTGATAAAATAACGATCGCTCAAATCGAAATGGGTCCAGAAAGCTGCCTTGGGTTTGTCTCGTTATGGTGAAGGCGAAATGTCTACCTTCTAACCAAAGAATAAATATACCGTACAACATTCCATTTTGTTCTTTTTCATGACGACAAAGCATGATCTTTAGGACAGAGTTGAATGGAGAATACTGGTAAGCGGTCTATTCTCTTCCACGAGGCGTAGCAGGTGTAAGCACGTAAGTAATGTATTGGAGAGTTCCATGGTAGTTCCTGTCATACATCAACACATTTAAATCATGAGATGTTAAACAACTTAGTTATACGATCGTTTTATGAAATCTCTCATAACTACTTAAAATAGATCTTAGGTTGAAAGAAATTTAAGCACAGCCAAAAACAGAACACGAAATCAATTCAGAATGTTAATAACTGTTAATTTAATTAATCCATCTTAATAGATCCAGACTGCTTGATTTGATTCTGAGCGATAACTGCGATCAGTAGTTGGAGATGTTGGGTTGTATGACTCAGAACCGTTCACAATAGCGTAGATGTATTCATCCTTTATTATCAACACTTGTTCTCCTTCATATATGCCTTTATAGTCTATCTTCTCAAACTGTATTTTTAATGTTCAGTCTTTCTCATTATCATTGCTTCCACAAATTATTTCAATCTCTTTTGGCAACTTGAACCAGTGTGTCTATCTGCTTGGCTCTATGGTAACTATGACTAACCAACTATTCTCAAATTAAATCTTAAGGTCTTACAGGAAACGGTACTTTATCTCTATATTGTACTTAGGAACCATAAACTATAGATTTGTATCACACAACTTCTCATAAAATATTCATTTGATTTTGCACAATTCCGGACTTTCTTTAGTGTGGTGTTCCAGATAATTGACTACCTAGTTTTACCAAACTTATCTGTTTTATCTTAGGACCCCGAGCACCGTGTACCTGTCCACTACTTTTATCAGAGGTAGAACTCTGAACATTCAGTTATCTTGATAGGCGAGCACATTGCCGAGTTTATTATTATTATTATTGTTATTATTATTGCAATATCTTTTATTTTTACATACTAGACGAAAGTATCACAACTTGAAAAAGATTTACAAACGGAAAAACGAAAATCTGATCGGTTATTGAAAAATCGCCAGGTATGTATGTTTCATACTTTTGTTGTCTTCATCAGTATAACAACATACACTGAATCGCCAGAAAAGTCAATAAATATCTGCAACGAGATTCACTGAAAATATATTCTTTGAATTGCTAAAATATTAAAGTTAGTTTACATATGGGTGGCAGTGGCTAATACTAAATTTTTCTCTTCAGTGTAGAATGATTCATTAACAAGGCACAGATACGTGTGCTAGGTCACGAACTGTAAGTGGAGTCCAGGACGAGAGTTTCGTCGTATTTGGGACTCGTCGTTAGTTGGACGCACCTTCATCCTAGAGTTAACTCAGTAGCTAAGTGGATAACGCGACGGCATTGCAAGCGAACGGTACTGTATTCGAGTTCTGGAGTGGTCATCAACTCTGGGATGCAGGTATATCTAACTAAGGACGATTTCCAAATAGGACGAGACGTGCGTCCTGGACTCCAATGCTAACCACTATCCATCTCTACTTATAATGCTTGTGACAGGGCAATATCGAGGCAATCCGCACAGGATGCACTTATGCCAATAAGAGACTGATCAAGTTCCGTTCTAAACATCAATGGTAAGATTAAAACAAACAATACGAAATGTATTATTGCCACTTCAGTATAAATGGTTTATAGAAGTTGTTTCTTTGCATATTTTATATCATGAGCTGACTTTAGTTAGATAACCAAAGGAGATTAAACTCTGGACCTCCAGGTTTCGTGGAAAGCATTTAACATCTAGGCCACTGAGTTGACATCATATTTTTCGACACTTTTAGCTTAATCCAGTTCGCGATATTTTGAAACTATCTTTCAATTTCATTGGTGGGTAACTACCTCACACTCAGTATGGTTGAACTCCACTGATCATAACTCCTCATTAGAACTCCGGGAATAACCAATTAAAATTAGTCACTAGTAGGCACATGAATATTTTTATTATTTTTTTCCAAATCATCAACTCTTTATGATTAATTATTCAACATGAACTGATTCTGATTCTTTTCTCACTTCGTTCTAATATTAATTTTTAGTTTGTTCAACAAGTGAATAAATCCAAGCATCTATTGAAAATTGATCAAGATTCAATATACCAATTGAGAAACTTCATTTGTCGTTTGACAAATATGATTGAAACTCTTCAGAATTCCAAGTATGTTTAATAGATATATAGATTTAATTTGTGTGTGACATTGAACTGATAAAACCATTGACTTTGAAACCACAACATTAAGTAGGATATCAGCAGTATCTTGAAAGACTCTAAAATGTTGTCAGAATTTTTTCAACATTTCACTTCAGATTATCTATATCGATATCGAACGTTGTTGGTGGAGTCCAATCGTGTTCCAAAAAGATAGTAACCATCTATGTCATTAGTTGGTCGTCGCTTAAAATCACGAATTGACTAAATTCAGAGTTATGAACCATTGAAATCCAACTCAATTACTCAAGTACTAACTACCGATTTTAAAGTATAACATTTCGATAATATCATAGATGGATATTGTCGATGAGTTTCAAGCATAGTACGAAACATTGACTCAGTTCTCCTTTGGTTTTCAGTAGTTTGACAATCTTTCATTAAAACAATATAATCAGACGACATTAATCTTTACAAACTGTCTAATAAAACAGAGCAGGTCAATTTTTTTCGTTTCTCATCTGCTGAAATTGAGAATTTTTATAATTTTCATAACTGTAATCATGAGTCAATTGAAGCTAGACTACCATGGAAAACCTGGAAGAACTGGACAGCCGTTTCGTCCTATTGTGGGACTCCTCAGCAGTGCGCATCCACAATCCCGCACTCGCGAAACTCGAACCCAGGATCTACCAGTCTCGCACCAGAGCACTTAACCGATAGACCGCTAAGCCGGCCGGCATCCAACGGTGTTAATGTCTAACTTCAACCAATCCATGATTTTGATCAACCGTTCACCAATTGTCTTCAGTGAGTTGATATCTCTACAACGGACTTGGTAGAACTCCACTGGTCACTGCTTCCCACTAGAACTCAAGGAAATATCTCTTGAAGTCAGTTACTAGTGTGCATATGATTATAGATCAGAAGGGGTTTTGTGGAGAATTTAGTATTTTCAT
>NC_031501.1:3848800-3873862 GCF_000237925.1 Schistosoma mansoni | reverse complement strand
TTACGTATTTCAGGCCTCTCCATTCTATTAATTGTTATTTTAATTACGATAAATGGTTGTTTATCGAGCTAACACATTCGCACGAACGAAATTCATCATCACTGGTAGCGTTATCTGATGCCTCTTTCGTACTTGACTATACGATACTGAACAAATAATTTATTTTACTCAAAAACCCCCTTCTGAACAATTTTTATAATGTCATAATTTGGTATTATGTTTAAAACTTTCCATACCAAATTCAATAATTCTAGGAATAAATCTAATGCATCCAATGAAGAACTTACCGTTCTACAAGATACATTTGAAGAATTATGCTCTCTTATTAGTCGTATTACAGAAGAAGAAAATGATTTTGATGAAGGAGAGAAACAAATTCAAGATATATTAGAAAATGTCAATAAAAAGCATTCGTCTACTTATTGCAATGAAATAAGTAGTATCAAAAAGAATAAACAAATAAATAAAATAGAAAAATGTATGAATCATACTAAACAATCATTTAAACATAAACCTATTGTAAACAATCATGAAAAATGTAATACTAAACAAGTAAAAGGACATATTCAATGGAAAACAATAGCTAAAACACGTGCTGTACAAACAGAAAGTCCACAGAGTCCACAGAAAAATGACGAAAAGTTAATGGATAATCGAAAATTCATACAACATGTAAGTTCTTTTTAATTCATTTGTATCATTACATAATGTATTTCAAAAAGTTTCCATTTCGTACTTCTTGATCGATCCTGATGACAAATATTAGGTGGACGCCAGTTAGAAGTTAGCAGTCCAGACATTTAAATATTGTACATTCTTTTCACTGCATATTGCCAGAAACGACGATATTTCTAATTGGACCTTTGTAACTTGTACAACGAAAATTTCTACACCTTTCAGAAACGCACATGAATGGGTTATACGATCATTAGCCATAATGATGTATTAGAACAAACAGCCCCCGAATGTCCTGGTACGGCCGAAAATGGGGAGAGTCCGCTCTCCCTCTCGAAATGCTCTCACATGGCCACGCGAATATATAGCCTCTGCCACAGAAGTCCTACTCACTGCCTTCTCGTGGCATTACTGTTATTTACGAAATTGAGAGGACGAAAAGCAAATGTCCGGAGCCTTAACCGGGTTGGTAGACACAGAGGGTTCCCCTAGGGGAGTTGGAAAACCCTGATTCCAAACCAATGGTGCACATGGGCTCCAGTATCCTGAAGCAACAAATGGCGTATGAACCAATCGTTGGTCACCGGCTACCATGGGACTGCATCTCCTTACGATGCTCCACTGCCTTGTGGCTTAGACCTCTAGGTCAAAGGCTCGGGTTTTGGCCCCCTAAGAAAACCACCTGCTTCAGTCTGGGCACCCGGGCAGTATCACAGCCCTCACACAAATAAATGAAATGATGATTTCCACTGACAATCCTATTCACGCTCTTAATAAATGCCAGGCAATTTACATTATTATTATTATTATTATTATTATTATTATTATTGACCATGTCGCTTATTCACTTCCTTTTATTCTCAATTTGTGTATCCTTACTTTTCAACTTATGCAACAGCGTGTGGCGCATACGTATCTGGTGCCCCTTTGTACCAATATGTATGTGTTTACATAAATAATTAATTAATTAAAACAAACAAAATTAGATAAGTTGTTGAAATATTTAGATGGCAGGGAAAGGTTGCTCAGATGTTCAAACAGGCCGCCGTACGATACAATCATATTTCGTTTGAATTATACTAAATCTAATTTCATTGTCTGGGGTTATATCTTAAGATTGATTCGAACGGGTTTGTGATAATTTCTTATTACAAACAATGTAGATTCTCATAATACAAATGAGAATAAACTTGAATTCAATAATATAATAACTGACATACAGAGAAAGATATACTCAATGCCTTAATAATAATCCTCATAAGATGGAACCCAAGAAAACGATAGATATGCGGAAAAAGGTTGATATTCAATGAAGACACGATTGAAGTAGAACAACTCTGTATACATATATCAACAAAACATGATCTTTGAACGCGAGAAAAATGAACATTGAAAAGAGAATGGTTATTCTCACATCTTACATTTATTCACATAAACTAGATAATTTAGGAATAATATATTTGTAAAATCTCAGCGAATGAATTTGTAGTAAATCCAACGTTTCGCCTGGCAATCTGGTCCAAGCTTTTTCAAGGAATTAATTCCTATTTAATGTCTTACATCAACTCGGCGCTCAAATACTGTGAAACTATTCGTTCTAATTTAGACGAGAGTTCTTATATGAACTAGATAAATTGGGATCTTCTTAACCGGTTACTACCAACGTGAACTGAAAGAAAAGTCCTTCACTTAGTATTGTAATTACTGACTGAAAATCTCATAACAGTGAGTCACATAACGCATTTGATTTGTATATTTAGTGAATTCGAACTTATAAATAGTTCCGCTAATCTAGAATAGTGTGTAATTAGGGAACATGATATTCATGGTAATAATTCATTTGGAATAGTGGCTCCTTTGAAACTTATTCGATAGGATTCGCTCACCATCAAAAAACTGGATAAACATGACAGTGCTCTACTACTCACTGATCAACCAATTACATAAATATCTCAGTTCTACAGGAGGTCGGCAGCTACCGTAAAAAATCAATGGTGACGACTGTGAAGCTGAACGATCAGGGTTTAGTTTATACAAGAAGCATCAATTCCCTCAAAATTGTAGGTATCCCTTATTGATAAATATATAAATAAGTCGATGCGCACTGCTGAGGAGTCCCATAATAGGACGAAACGGCCGTCCAGTGCTTCCAGGTTTTCCCTGGTGGTCTAGCTTCAATTGACTCATGATTTCAACTATGAAAATACTAAATTCTCCACAAAAAACCCCATCTGAAATATTAAATAACATAAAACTTAAGCCTAAAATTTTCTGTCAACTTCGTCCGACTTCTGATCTTCTAATGGCATTATAAGCTAATCGTATTTTTAGCATGCAAGTGAATAAACTTAACCAGATAAATAATCAATTCATTCATGATGGCCTATACACACATCCTACTACTGTTACAAGTAACTTTGGGAGGGAAGATAATCACTCTAAGATCTATGTCCGTCATCTATAACTATGCATGGAATGTAATATATCAACAGTTTATAGATATTCAATTAGTATTACTTGTTTGAATCTTCTCATTGATGTTTAATCAAGATCACTCAAGTGACTCCTAATTTCTTGGTTTCCCAAATACATTCAAGTTAAAGAGTAAACTCGAAAGAAACATTCTATTTGACAGTTTTATCATAATTTCTCAGATAACTTCTCTTTATTTTATTATTTAAACCAAATATAGAAATATGAAGTATCCAATCCGCATATTGAATGGATTCCTTCTACATGTACAAATACAACTACTCATACCAATATCAAAGGTACTATGTCGAATTCATATCATGATAATGATAATAATAATATCATCAATAATACCAAAGTAATTCCTCTACATTCAGAAGATGAACAGGAACAAAGTCAAATAACTAGCAACACATCTATAAACAGTAATAATAATAATCTATGGATTAAGAACCATGAAACCATTAATCACAAGAATGGCATTGATGATCATAACAGTAATCTTGAACATCAATATTGTCGTTTAGATAAAAATACTGCTGATCATCATCATCATCACCATCCTCATCATCATTCTTCAATGAATTCTACGGAACAACTAATTGATAATTTAGAAATTTTTAAGAAAAGTTCACAAATAGATCAAATGTTTGCTGAATTGAAAGCAGCTACAATAATTGGTACATTATTATGTTATGATTAGTCTAAAGAGTTTGTGATGATTTATTTGTGAAAATTATATTTGAAATAATCTCAGCGATTGAAACGGAGTTTGATAAGGTGCCTATTTAACAGGCTTGATCGTATTTGCATAAACGACGCTATTGATAATGATGATGATGTTAAGTTGTCAAACAAGACATTAATGGGGAATGGTTATCCACCTAAATCTATCAATAGATGGAAAGTTCATGGCACAGTGAGATCTACTGTAGCCTTGATGGAAAAAAAAGTCTGTCTACATCACCTTACCATTTAGATGTGATTCAAATAGCCTTTTATTGAAACAAAAGCTTAAATCAGTTATCAACAAAACGTATTGTGCAGCGTAGGTCATTGACAAAGAAATAACGAGGTCCATGCTTCATTCAAAACCTAAAAGACATGAAAACGATTGTATCACATCCCACTGCGTTTACCAATTTAAATGTGTGTGTGTGTGTGTGTGTGGTCATACATACATAGGGAGTAGCAATAGTGATCTGAAAATTAGGGTGTGTGAACATGAACCAAAATAGTTGCAGAAATAAATAGAATCAAACGACCCGATAAGAGTAGAGGATAAACATCCATCATCCTCTACTGCCAAACATATGATCGAAACACGCCATAAGATTGATCTTAACTTGGCTTCTGTAATGTTTAAAAGTGTAAAAGGGCGTATACTAAGGTTTATTGAAGCCTTAGCCGTACGAAAACTCAAACCCCTTTTGTGTATTCAAAAACAGTTTGTTCTCACCTTAAACCTACCCTGGTAATATTAGCTTATTATCCAGGTTTCAAATTGTTTTCACATTCTTTCTTATTATCATTAACCTTGTCTATTATTACACCATTTCCAGTATAGTTGACCTTTTATTTTTATATACAAATGTTCTTAACAAATATATTATGTGTGGTCAGATTGTTCGAAATGTATTGCACTAATACATCATCACATAGTTCTGATAAACTTCATCTTCTTATTACACTAACGAAATTTAGCAAAGGGACTAATTACTTTAGATTGAAATTTAAATAATTCCAACGTTTCGTCTAATAAACTTGTCTGAACTTCTACCCTGAAGAAGTTCTAACATCACAGACTGGTTGTTTTTAGACAGCCATTAAAACTAGGAAACCTTTGACAGCTGTTTTGTCCTAGTATGGAACTCTTCAGTAGTTCATATTCACCAAGCTATCAGAGATAATACCTTTAGACATATTGGACTCCAGATCACTGAATCCCTGTCAAACGGTTTGCATTTTAACCTCAGTTAACTAGATATATTGGTGGACCATCATTTAATACTATTGATGACAAGATGCAGCACTGCCTATATGGTTGAACACCGCTAGTCACAGATTTGCTCTAGAACTCCAGGAATAACCTCTGGAAGGCTGGTAGGTTCGAAGACGCTCAGTTCCGAAGATCCTCATAGTACGACAAGATAGTTATTCATTACTTCTTGGTTTTCAATGGTTGGGTTGTCTAACCAATGTCAGTTCGTAACGATGATGATTTTATTTGATCATTTGATTACTGACTTACATTTAACACAATCACTTATTTGTTTCTGTATGATTTCTTTTAGATAATAAACCGATGAATAGGTGTATACCAAAAGTGAAAAGTATTGAAATATGTGATAAAAATGAAGTATCAATACTAAACGATTCAAATAGTTCACCAAGGTAAAAAAAAATCACTTCATTAAATGATCACTTTTTTTAGTTTTCGGTAGACTGTTTTAAGTGTAATTATTTGTAAGAGTTTGTATTTTCTCATTTTTTGATATTCAAGACCGTAATTAATCACTTTTCATTGACATTTACGCATCCTGAATGGACTGCTTCAGTAGTGTCATTTAGTAACAAGATGTAATAAAATTGAAATGTGGCTAACAGTGGAATCTAGGTTGTACGTTTCGTCCTGTTTAGGATTCCTCAGTCTGATGTACCTCCAACTCAATGTTAATGTTTCAGATTGAGATGCAAACCTATTGTCTATCACTTTAAATACCAACGCGTTATCCGTTGAGCTACAAAGTCTAGATAGCTGTCAACATGTTTGACGGGTATGAATATATTTTTTACAGGTTTGTATTTTCCTGTTATCTTTATTGAGGATTTCACTAATAGTTAATATTTAGTATATTAAAATTAAAGAAATGAAATGCACAGTAAGTTGATCAAAGTGTCTTATGAATGAATGTACTCTATTGCAACCAACTGTGCTCCGATTCAACTGAGTTCTCCTAATTTGGATTTTGACTACTGTACAACTCGTAACCAGTAAACTTTCCCTTTCCAAAATGCGTTGTAACTTAAACAGTGGGAAAACTTTAGATGAATCTTGACTTAAACTAGTAAATAACAGCTTGTGGGCTTAGTGCCATATTTTGGTCCGTCCAATGCCACTTTGTTCAGAACCTTCTGCCCTTCTATTCAGCATAGTATGTCGAGATAGGCAGTGCCTGAGCAATAATAACACGTGAACTAACCACCCCTGAGTCGACAAAAAATCAAGGTGTCAGTCGAATTACTCCTGATACTCGGTATCGTACGCTTAACCTCCATCTATCCAAATGCTTGGAGCGCATGTATGTTGGTAGCCTAGACTCTCTAGTAATTTTAGAAGTAACCCATGATATTAATTCATTAATATTGTAACTACTATCAATTATGAATTAACTCCTTCGCTTTTCTATAGCGAGATCGAAGATGTATATGTTGTATTCGTCTTATATTATTATGGCGCTACATGGTTGTTGAGCTACGACGCGAATAGGTTGAAGCTGGAATTGTACTACTGTATGCCAACCCAATGGTTCTAATGGTTAAGTGTTCACTACAAACCTGAAGGCCCTTGGTTTCATATCTACAGAAGTTTTAATTGCTCACTACTAAGGAGTTACATGCTGAGGCAAAACAGCTGTCAGTTGTTTCCTAGTTTTCAATGCTGACGCAACTGAAATCAGTCTGTAATAAGTTTATTTATTTGAACACATAAATATCGGTACAAGGGGGAACCAGATATATATGCATCTGTGATAAGTGCAAACTACAAATTAAAATATGCTCCACAAATCCCCTTTTATCAATAATAATCATGAGCTAACTAGTAATTAGTTTCGAGATGCAATTCCTAGAGTTCTAATGAGAAGAGTCGAATCGCGTTGGTTGAAGGAAAGTTTCCCATCTCAGATAATACAAGATGGTTGTGCGGGATCGTCAATTGATTAGAGTTAGACATTGACACCGTTGTATTCTGGTTCAATGGTCTAGAGATTAAGCGTTCGTGCATGGGACCAAAGATCCTTAGTTTGACTCCAGTGTACGCGATCATAGATACTCACTATTGAGGTGTCCAACATTAGGACTTAACTGTCGTCTTATGCTTCCAATGATGTTCTACATAGATCAGTTCTCAAATTTAGACTATATAGTATATGACCCAATAAAGGTATACTATTGAACACTATTTCTGATGATACTTTTTAAAGTAAATAGTATTCAACATTGAGTTCTCTTTATTCAAATGAGTGATATTTTGATTACTATATCCTGATTACCTGTAGTTTTCCAAATACACTCCTTATTGTTTCTTTTTGATTGTTTTTACCACTATTATTATTTAAGTATCTCCAATGTTTCCAACATTCAAAACATTAACTCTAATAAGAATTCAAACACAATTGAGGATAATGATGAATTGATTGATAAGCAAGTGGATAATACCAATCAAAAAACAACAACAAAGAAACCATTAACTAATCAGAAATCTAATGAATTCAATCATCCATTGAACATTGAAACGAATCACTTGAACAAATGCAGTTTGAATAAATCAAATCAATTTCTTCACAATGAAAGCGTCTACCTCATTGAGAATACAATTTGTAATGATGAAAAAACTATTCAGACAAATAATAATGATAATCACAACATCAATACTACTGATAATAATAATAGTAATATCAGTAGTGATAATAACAGTAATCATGATAAAAGTAATGATAATAGTGTAAACAATTCAGATGATGAGTTATTCAATGAGTTGATCAGGGATAATATCGATTCCCCAATTTCCAATCCCACAGACTATGATGTAAACTCTGTAGATTATGATGACGATGATGATCAGTTATCATCAACCAGTACAAGTTTATTGTTGGACAATTCAAATCCAATTTATCAATCAACAAATAATTCATTAATATCAACTGAAAACTGATCAGCATTACTAACATTCCTATTAGTAGTAATTTGATATCTTACTTCAAAAAAAACCAAGCAAATATTGTGGTGAATTCATGTTTGAATCTCATTTCATTTTTTAAATTGTTTACGTATTGATAATTAAACACCTTCCGGTGATTACAACAATTTTACATGCATACACAGAGATATACACTTTTTGTAATTTTGAGTAAATCAATTGACTGCAGTACAGGTATAATACGTATCTTATGAGCATAAATATAGTGGTGCCCATAACTTCCAACATTTTTGTTTGTTAATCTTTTTGGAATAAAAAACCTCGTTAAATATCACAAACCGTTAATTTTGCATTAGCAGTCTAATATATACTACTTTAAAGTAGTATAATTGATAAACAGAAAAACTACAGTTCAGTTGCTGTGTCGTCGTCCACAACACAGCAGTTTTTTTGAAAATGGGACCTATCGCGGTTCTTTATATGCTTATTGATAGGAATTTCAGGTGCTAAACTTCCGTACATATACCTTGGGATAAATATTAATTTCCCTTAAACTGTAACATCTTAATGACGAGTCTTTTTAGTAGTAGTAAATCTGTCAACTATGAATCACAGCCTCAATTTGAATGTTAGACAACCGTCTAATGATGACTGACTTCTCTGTTGTTTCGCAACTGATATTAGCCCATCATACTATTTATCCTCAAAGTGATTTCATTTACACAAACACTTTTACCCTAATAATTCCGCATCTAAATGAGCTTCTCATCGTTTTTATCCTAATCAATGATCTACAAGATAATTGAGTTTAAAACCATCACTAAAAATAGAAGGAACACACCATTATGAATGATAGTTGTGTAGTACTAAGTAGTTTGAAAGTTCCACCCATTAGATTCTGAGTTATACTGAAAGCAGCAATAAGCTTGCATAGTAGCGAGTTAGGTAATAAATTAAGCCATTTTGGGGTGAGTGAATTAGTATAAGTCTACTGTTAAGCTCCAGATATCCTTTTCTATGAAAAATATACAAGCTGGACTGAACTTAACACGGTTAGTGGTCAAGTTTTGTAGAATGATTGTTGTGTCGATATAATTCTCCAGTCCCATGTGAGAAATCGTGGATGCGCAATATTGAATCCCCATATTAGGCTAAAACGGCCGTCCAGGTTTTCGATGGTGGTTACTGCTGGTCCCAAGCCCGGACAAAGGAGGGTTGGCAACCTATCCCGTAGGCAAAAAACGCTAACCAGTCGAACTAACATTGGTCGACTTAAGAGCTCAATCAAAAGTCAGTATTGAGAATAGCCATATTCACTGATAAAATAAATTTCAACTGTAAGAACTCTGCACTACGTGACGTTTCTACAGGTATCAACGAATGTCAGTGATGATAAAAAACTTCCTAGTTTCTGTGCAGTTCCCAATGTGTTCCAGATTAGATTTATTCAAGTTAACCACTGAGCTTATACTGGTCGGTTAACTAAACTATTTTTGGTTGATAAACAGACATGGAATATCCTGAACTGATGTATTGGTCCAAGTAATAATACTTTGATAAAATCAATGACATTGTTGGACCTTCTGTTTCACTACATACTACTAATCAGCTTGTTTCAAGTACTGGACATTACACTAGAGATCACTTACCTAATGACACGGCTTATCTGACACGAAACGAACCGCTTCCTGAAACTAACAAAAGCCGCCTTTTCTCGATACTCCAGACTATTTACCAACATATATGTTGTTATAATTGTATTTTGCTACTAAACGACCCAGCTATTCCTATTGCTTAGTATTCTTATACGATGACAATCGACAAGACACCAGAATCAGAACACGTTGAACAGGAATGAAATTGTATTCAAAAATAACAATGGTATGTGAACAGCAATCACTAGTTTGAATAACGTTCATATATTTATAGTATATACATAAGAAGCTTCTAGATTTTTCTCCAATAATATGCCCGGGCTGATCGGTTTAGAATTAGCTAATCAGCGCGCAGCAACACCATCATGCATGAAACATGCTTTAATCCAATCTATGTCCCGCTAACATATGTGCGTATCAAACACACACACAGTAAAAATATACACATAAGAGTACACATCCGTATGTTCTAGCACTTTCCGAAGACCCTGATATTAAAATTTCCCACATCTTTAAAAACAGCAATAGCTTGACAATTAATCGATTGAGACAGAACTAGACAAAAAACATCCTTACTATCCGTCAATAAGTTAGTGACCCTCGAGGAAGTCATCCAATTTATGCGTCCAGAAGGAAAGAGCTATCATCTCACAATCTTAAGTCATCTGCGTTCATTAATGATGTACCCGGATATGTAGTTCGGTTCCGCCCATGATAATTACCATTACAAACGACTGAGATGGTTCTAATACGCACGGAATCGACTAAACACTCAAGAAAGACGTGACTGATACACACAATAATCCTCAATAATATGACCCAAGAAAGAAAACTTGGTATTTGGCGAAGACAAACACAATAACCACATGTGACCCTGACACACAAAAAACTAGAGGGCTGAAAGTCCCGGTAACCTACCAGAAACTAACAAAGGTCATAAGGAATTATTATTCATAGTTGTCGTTGCAAGAAGAAACTAAAAATCCTGGGATTTTCCTAGTAATTCTTTAATAATGTTATATTCTAGTATGAATAGTTGTAAACAACTGGCAAAAAATAAAAATGAACTAGCATTATGTTTTAATTGTTGTTCATGCCTTATCCCAATCCCTTTACATGAGATATTAAGTGAAATAAAATTGTAAGTGAAAACCAAAAGTTAACTGTCCTTACATTAAATCATTTAAATGGGTTACAAGGTTATCCACCTTCCATTTCTGTAATTTTTTTTCATTGTCAATGTTCCGTAGAGAAATTGTTAGCCACTAAGAACCAATAGATTTATTTTTAAGTATTAACTTAGTTTTATCGATTGTTGGTAGATAATGACCACTCGATTAGTGTCAATGTAATAACTGAAATCAAACGTTGGAAATGGACGAAACAACTTAGAATTAGTGACAATAACGGCACGTGAATTTACTCTTTGTATTTTGCTAGATATCATGTTTCAGTATTCCTTCATACGTACATAATTCTTTTTCGGCTTCTAAAAGATCAGGCCTCTAGGTCAAAGGCTCCGGGTGTGGCCCCCTAAGAAAACCACCTGCTTTGGTTTGGGCACCTGGGCAGTATCACAGCCTTCACACAAATCAAATGAGATTTGTGTAGCGCATATGTATTCGGTGCGCCTTTGTACCAATATTTATGTGCTCAAATAAATAAATAAATTCTAAGCATAGTTATAAACTAATAAATACGATATATAAGATGAGATTTTTTTCAAAAATAACCCAAGTATAAATAATTAGTCAATAACAGAACACTTATTAAAGACAATTAAGAATGACATTAGTTGATATGAGAGAAGTAACAATATTTCTCTCATGTTAAAAAAAAAGTGGAATGATGATAATAAGATAATTATGATACAAACACTTAAATATTAGATAAATATTATACAGATAAATAAGAGGAATATATATATGTGTGTGAATAAATAATACAATCATTATAAACCACGATTCTTATCAACTAATAATCGTCTTGATATTAATCGATCTTGTTTGCAAATATTTGATAATTCCATTTTATTACGACGAACATTTACAAATGGTTTAGGTATACGAATATCTTGTCGTATAACAGTAGTCAATTTAGGAGGAGTTATTGATAATTGTTTGGAAATACGATGAGGTGTACAAGACAAACGACGTGATTGATTACATTTCAAATCATATGCTTTACGTCGAGCAAATGCACTATCAGCTGGAATTTTAATAGTAGTTTTACGCGATAATGGACTAGAAGCTAACAACAGAAATAGTAAGAATGGGAAAGTGTGAAAAAATTCATTTGAAGTTCTTTTGTTTAGACCAGATCATTTTTTAATAATATAACAACAAATAGTAAGATTTTTGGATTTACCATGATATATTACTACCATTACACGACAAAACGGCCCATTCTTGAAATGATAATACGACCGAATCGGAAAGTCTATCGATACACTATATACGGACTGAGATTAGGACGATATATCAGATACACGATTAGTAATCAACTATAGTGCGGGCTAGAGTATACGCCAGACAATAGATTTATTTAACATAAACCCTAGCAGTTCATTGTGCGTAGTGAGTAGATATCAATATTAGGAGGGAATTCATAAACAGTTAGTAATATGAGTGTATCTCCGCCTTTGCTCAGTGACCAGTTACATCATACTTTCACTGGCTATATACCATTGAGAAAATTGAAAAAGGGAGAATTCGATTCGTCGGAAGATAATTTCTACCATGATGAATGAAGCACATAGGCATCTCTATGTATACGCCATTAACCAGTTGTGGATTGGTATTTATTCCATATCCATTTGTCCTCCTCACTGGTTGTTGTCTCTAGTTGTTTATGACTGACAAAATGTGTTACTAGCTCTGTTTTTTTTTGATTATCTGACGTAGTGAGTCAGTTAGACATTAGTCACACAAGCGCACGTTCGTGGTTAAGACTTGGCTTTCTTTCCTAAGGAACGTGACACAGCAATGTTTAGAAGTGCAGCTTAAATTTCTAAGATTGTTGGGGATGCTAGATCCTTAGAAACCATTTGGTAAGCGTCTTATTTTTGTAACTTTATTTCGGAAACATGAATTTCTCGTTTTCGCCTCAAGAGCACCCGCTTTTACCATCCATTTGTATTTCCTACTTGAAAGGACTTAAAATGCCATTCGTTCGATTCCTCTTTCATTACGCTATTTTGTGATGTTTCCCAAGGACTTTTTATGCTGTATATATACGCTTGATTTGTGTGCTTGTTGGTTCTTGCTTTTAAGTCTTTATGGAATAGTCGATTCCCTCATCTGAATCTGGTCTTCTCCGTCCAGTTTGCAGGGCTGGTGTGCATCGGAATAGTTTAGCTTCTCTTCTCATTGTGTTGCTGATCAGTCGTTCTGTTCGCCGATTTTAGGTGATCTCGTAATCTCTTCGAACGTAGCAAAGATATGTACATTATCTCGAATTTTATTCAAGAAACCTTCCTCATCACTCGAGTAAGCGGCTGAGCTTACATATGAGAGACTTACGTATCAATATCAGAATCGGATACATGATATAGACTCGTCAAGCTGTCAGATCCTACTGTTATTTTTCCATGCTTTTAGGCCCGTAAATCACAAAATATTGCTGAAGCTAGAAATAATACAATGTATTCACTACATTACAAGATATAGTCCTGAATTAATCAAAAATACCTGAATTATAGAGGTAATCATTGGCCCAAGGAAATTCAAAAAATGACAATTACCCTTCAAACAGCAATACAGAATCTTAAATAAATGAACATTATTTGAAACATAAATGAATACTGACATAACTGTGACTGTAGTCGCATAATTATGATGAACACCTGACTAACGAAATTAAAAAAACTGACGCAAATGTAAACTTGACACAATTACAAGTTTACTAACTGTAAGATAGGTCAGGGTACAATACAATGGAATTCCACTCTTCAATTTACCAGATTAGTTCATTGAAATACCTTCTACTTATGTTAGTCCAACAATTTGATCAATGACACTAGGTATACAATTTATTGACTAAATAACGTACAATCTAGGTAACAACAAACAACTTTGCCAATTATGTAACGAATACGAGTAATATAAGATAAATATATTTTATACCACTGAATATAACGGTATAAAATCACTAGCATAAGCTATGTGCTCATATCAGCGGGATTTATTTTCAAACGATTCAAACCTAAGAAATAATGAAAAACACTGCAATTATTTATCACACGTAGGTGTCCACAACACCCATCTCTAACTGGTGTGCAGGTCCCGATAGAGAAATATGAAAATGACCAAAGATGATACATTTATTTCCAACAACCAATCAAAATAAGTTGCAGAACACAAAAAATTGTCTACAATATTATTTTTCTCTGTCGATTGGATTGAGTGATGTGAGCTATACTAAAATGACTAACAAATAAGTAACTACTAAGATTTGGGTGTCTGCCTCATAAATTAAGCATTAGTGTAACAACACAGTGTGCAACACAGTAGCTAGAGACGTTATCAGATATGGCTCAGAATAGAAGCCAGTGGCGATCCTGCTGTAACCTTCTTTTACTTACTTCATAAAGAGTGGTTATAACTTTCTTAGCTGAAAGAGTCTTCTGGTTGTACATTTCAGTTCCCCCATCATTACTCTTCTCTTTTTTCTCATCCTATTTTTTTCTTTTTATTTTATATATACGCATCTTCCCCCTTTCTCTCCCCATTCTCATTGTTTTGTGTGGCGCATATGTATCTGGTGCCCCTTTGTACCAATATGTATGTGTTTAAATAAATAAAAATAAAATAATGTATGAAACCAAAGAGAAAATACACTCGTAAAATACCTGACAAATTATTTGCCTGTTGTTGGTTATTTACAGTTGTACTAATTTCATTAGATGAGAAACGAGAAAAAACTGATTTACTTCGTTTAACCGAATTTGAATTCTTCAATATTGTGGTTTTGTCATTCAAAGGAATTGACTTTTTCTTCTGAAGGCTGAACTTGCGCTCAGGTATATTTGCTTGGGAGATCTCAGATTTGTGGTCAGATGAGTCCGAGACTTTTTTATTGTTGTTAACAAAAGGTGGTGATGCAAATGGTGGTCGAGGTTTACTAGTCAAGTTATGCCGTGAAGCATATGACACCAATGACTCCAATTTTGAGGCGGCCTTGGCATGAATCTTACTGAAGTCTGATGAGTAGTAAACGAAGCAAATAGAATGAAATATTTATGTTATGGTACACACAAATATTTTTAGTATACGAGGTTTGTGAAGATTGTTGTATTTCAATATATTACATCAAGGATTGATTTTAGACAATTACTAAAAACAAGGGAGCCCTGGACAGCTATTTCGTCCTAAGGTGAGACTCTTCAGACGTGTGTACGAGACAATACCTGAAGTTGGATTTGTAGTGGGGTCAAGAGTGGGCACCACTTAGGAATCTCATACTAGGACGGAGTAGCTATCTAATGCTTCCTGGTCTTCGGTGGTTGTCCAACTACAACCGATCAGTGGTGTAATCTATGGGAATACTATTTCGATAATTTACACCAAAAAGTTAATATAATAAGGAGGAAAACACATTTTTGCGAGAATACATTCAGTAAGTCAGTCCAAAAGCTACATCTTACATCTACTTTTAAGACTACCAAACAGATTTTAGTAGACACTTCTTAACAGTATAGTATACTTGACTCGAACTTACTGAAGGGAATTTCCATGGGAAAAGACGTTAAGTAGGAGCAAAATACTATCTTTGAACATGAAAGCATGCATTAAGCAAACGAGATAATGGAAATCTACTCACAACCTCTCCGAGACCTGAGATGTGTCTAAAATCCCTATTTCACTGCTATGGTAATGGGATTAAGGAATATTTGTCATAAATTCCAATTACCCAAATGTTCTTTTTTCTCCTCTACTTTTCTTAATCATATTTATGCAGACCCTGTATCAATCCGTTTTATTTTGTTTTACTTCGAGTGCTTCAGCTTCGAGAAACAATTGATTTAATACCCGTAGTTCACATAAATGAATTAGATAGGGTTTGAAAATAGATTATACTGTTATGTCAACCAATCATAATCAACATAAAGCCTTGAGAAAATATGCAATATATCAGGAACAGATGAAATTAACAACACTAATAGCAGAGAAGACGGTATCTTAGCATAAGCAACACATGTTCCAACTACCATAGTCTATGCGGATTTATAACCTCATCATCTGACTTGCCATCTTGGTCTAGTAATTTATCCCTAACATTAGCGTTGGTCACTCGGTCATTCCACTCACTGCCTTATCAAGGCAAGGGTGTTGTTTACAGAAGTGAGAGGACGAAAAGAGAATATTTGGGGCTTTAGCTGGGTTGGCGGATATGGAGGATCAACCTAGGAGGTTGGAAAACCCTGATTCCAAATCAATTATCAACATGAGCCTCAGGATCCTGAGGGAACAAATAGCGTATGAACCTATTACTGGTCACCAGCTACCATGGAACTGTATCTCCTAAAGTTTTTCTAATGCCTTGTGGATTAGATCTTTAGATCAAAGTCTCGGGGTGTGGCCCCCTAAGAAAACCACCTGCTTCAGTTTGGGCACCTGGGCAGTAGTATTCCAGCCCTCACATAAATCGAATGATGAAGTGTGGCGCATATCTATTTGGTGCCTCCTTGTACCAATGTTTGTGTTTAAATAAATAAATAAATGAGATAAATAATAATAATAGGAGCAATACTTTGAAGACATCCATGATCAAGAAATTGTTATGATACGGAAGATTATGAGCAAGGACCTTTTCTAAATAAAATTTAGGAACGTCGTCTTTATAATGGACTTTAATTTGTTCTTTCCTGATAAAATTTAAGCGAACACGCATGAAACTACGGAGCAATGAGTCTATAAAAGAGTATTATTTCATCACTGGCAACTCCTATAACAAGTACGGATTCATGTGATCAGCAATGAGCCATGCTGTTTATGTGAGCAGTAATGGTAATACTACTCGATTAACCAAAGTGAATTAAAGTGAGTTTTGAACCTATGATTTAGTGTTTGGAAAATAAATGCTTATTCATTCAATTACATCATAATCATAACTGTTACGAGACTATCTTTGGAGCTCATTTTTACGTATGACAAAAAAACCGAACGCAATAAATATGGATTTGGAATTCAAATTACCTGGGATTGTCTTGACAACCGATGGTTTTTTAGCTACGGACAATTTTCGAGATTCTGGGAAATGTTTAAAAAAATAGTAGTGAAATATAAAAGTCAAACAATGAAAGGTTACTCTGCTGATGTTAGTTCTATTGAATGTTTGATCTGGTTGGAATTAACGAAAATAAGTTTCTACCAAAAAAATACGATATTAAATTGTCGCTTTACGGAACTATATAGTTCCCTGAGTGAATGAATAATACCAGAGTTAATAAAAAAAAGTCTGACATGCAGAACGCTACCAAAAAAAGAGAAAATACTAGCAGCTCCTCTTAGGCTTTAACATGATACGGTAATATTTTTCCATTTCATAATAACAGAATAAGCTTGACACAGTGAAGCATCAGGAAATAAATTTACAGACACTAATCTTTTTTAGCAATAAATAAGGGAAAACTATATATTAATAACCAAAAAAATAAGGTCAAAATATCAGCGCATTCAACACGAGTTATATGTTTAACTGTTGATGAAGGGTAACAAATCTGCGGCATGATTGCCGCCAACTTATTACTTGAAGCTACACCTCAGGTCACCGATTTCTAGAGCTCTATTCAGGTAACTAGATTGTGGTGTAATAAACTGATGACCTAATCGGGCTCTGTCAGCTGAAGTACTTGGTTGAAGCCTTAATACATGTGGCACGTTGATTAAAAAGATACCAGATCCAGTGAATGCAACGTGAGGGTGAAGCCGTAAGTAATTTAGGATGTGGGATAACGAAGTAATCTCCAGAGGTAACTATGATTTTCATCAAAAAGATCTTAATCAGCATACTCTACTACGGACCTCACAACAAAACTGACCTCTTTTGTCATAGCAACACAAGCACTCACAACTAAACAGACATAAAGACTTGACTATTTCTAATAACTCCCTTATAGAATGATTACAGAGGTACTTTCCTGTCAATCATGTAGTTGTTTAATTATTAATTGATTTATACGCATAAACATTGGTGCAAGGTAGCATCAAATATATATGCTCCACACTTCATCATTTCATTTGTGTGAGGTCTGGAATACTGCCCGGGTGCTCAAACCGAAGCAAATATCGTGTAGATACACCACACTCCAATGACCGAAACAACATACCATACGTATGAACGGTAGTTTTTAAGTGAGTAAGTGTAGTATTGGGAAATTGTACGACACCACTGAGTAGAGTGATTCACATGCGTTCAAAACCAGGAAATTCTCTTCAAAGGCGAGAAATTACACCAATGCAAACTAATTTCAGAATATCATTAATGGTAAAGTTAAAGATGGATGGTGGTATTGAACATATATGTATGATTGATTGCTGGTTAGAAGTAACAGAAAATAAGTCATGTTCCCTCATGTATCATTAATATAATTCATTTTGGTTCATGGAGCAAGAAAAGTCAAGGACTCGGGACATTCTTAGGATTCCAACTGACAATTATGCTTGAAATATTACCAGTACACCAACTACCAGTGTTCGACTCATCAGTTAAACAAATGGTCAGGAGTGTTGTCTGTTTAGCGAATAGTAGCCATTGATTATTTGTACATGATCAAACTAAATCATTATCTTAGTTAACGTTACCATACGATGATAATCTCTTCTGGTGTACGTGTGTCGTTAAACAATGTATGCTAACCTATGTAATACTTTTAGCTGATGACTGAGATCGTATGTAGAGATGTTACGATTTTATGACTACTAAAAAACTTAATCTCATAGACAGAACTTATATCGCAAGGGAGCGTATTGAGTGGGAACTTAAGACGCATGAATCAACTTTAAACAACTTAGAATTAAAGGTAAGATGTTTACTGCACGACATATACGTGACATTTTAGCTGAGTGACATTACCGGAATATTGCTTGATTGTGTTCTGAATAGTATCCTCCTTGCAACATACCAAAGGAGAAGATAGCTGCAGATATTGAGTAAAATGTATAAAATGAACTGACCTCGTATGTTCGGTTCAAAACACATGAAGCTTCATCGTCGTCTTTTGGTGTAGATGTTATCCCATCATTTTCTTTATTCTCTTGGTCGCCAGCAGGAAGCTTGGGCTTGTCCGTACTTTTGAAAGATGACTCTTTACTCTATCCCGAAAGATGTAGTGGAAAATATAGTAAATCTACTTCAACAGACTCGGAAAGTGCTGTTTCACCATTCTGTGTGCCGGTACTTCCAAATTCCTATGAGCCTAGAGAGGCAAGGCATTATACAAACCTGAATACAAAGTAGAATTTTCAGCTTCTTCTTTAATTCAGAGGCCTGTAGTGATGATAAGATAAATATATTTGAAGTAAACCTTTTTATTAGCCTTGATACCATGCATTTTAGCAAGTCTCTGAAGCTCTGCATAGCGTAAACTATCAACATCTACCGTCATTCTACGCTAAACCCAGTGATTACGGAATCCGCGCCTCTACCGGCAGATACCGTATATTGTTCGTTTCACTATCCAATATTTTCAGTGGAACCAGTACAATCTGAGTAATTTCCTTGTTATAAAAACAATTCGAAAAGCTTATTCAGTTACTCAGCTTCTCTTCGACAAGGCAAAACCGGAGTTTCCCAACTGCTAGGTCCTAATGGCCCGACCATTAACGACGGTGATGCCGCTAACCTTTTGGCTGAACAATACTCCCAGACATTCCAGCTGACCCACATCAACTATACTGACGAAAGCTTCACCTGCACCTGTACAGGACTTTCCGAAGTGAACCTGAGTGCTGACCTGGTGCTCCGTAAACTGCAGCACCTAAGAAAAGACACTTCTCCCGGTCCGGATATGGTTCATTCTGCTGTATTGAGGGAAGCAGCTTCAATCCTGGCGACACCACTTAGCGTGATGTTTGCACACTCGCTAAGCAAAGGCGAACTACCGGAAATTTGGAAGCTGGCTCACATCACACCAATTTTCAAAGGAGGTCGACGCAGTGAACCACCAAGCTACCGACCAGTGGCCCTTCTCTCCATACCTTCCAAAATTATGGAATCCCTAATATAAGACGGTATGCAAGAATACTTATCATCCTTAAAGCTCTTCTCACCTCAACAGCATGGTTTCAGAAAACGTCATTCTTGTATGACCAACCTGCTGACTGTGGTGGATAGATGGACAACCATCCTTGATCGCAAGGGGAAGGTTAACGTCATCTACCTGGACTTCTCAAAAGCTTTTGATAGGGTCAACCACGCATGTCTTATCAAGAAGCTTAGACGATTGGGTATAAAAACCCCTTTGATTGACTGGTTCACTTCATATTTAGAAAATCGACATTTTAAGGTCAGGGTTAACTTCACTCTCTCTCAGGCTATGGAATGTCCTACTGGGGTCCCCCAGGGCTCAATACTAGGACCTCTTCTCTTCTTGATTTACATTATTGATCTTCCTCAACAAGTTTTATTTGACTTATTGCTTTTTGCTGATGATGTGAAACTTTGGAGAGAGATACGTACCCATAAGGATATACTAGTTCTTCAGGAGGATCTGACTCGACTTCAAAGTTGGGCCGACAACAACGGACTTACCTTCAACACTTTCAAGTGCAAAGTAGTCCATCTGCGACATGTTGCGGGCTACAGTCACAACTTAGGTAACTCCTCTCTAGAAGTTTTCCAAGTCGTAAAAGATTTAGGAGTGTTGTATCCTACGACCTGAAGTAGTACACTAACTGTGACAAAAACGCCTTTCAAGCAAACCTTGCACTGGTAACATTGAAGCGCATTTTTGGCTAATTTGACGGTAGAACCTTCTACATAATCTTCAACAGTTTTATTCGTCCTCATTTAGAGTATGGAAACATAGTATTTCCTCCCTCCCTCCAAAAGGATAAGGACACTCTGGTACGTATCCAACGTCGAGCCACGAAATCAGTTTGGGGACTCAAATTCAAACCTTATGAAGAGCGCCTCCAATCACTTAACCTTTACCCGTTAGAGTACAGGCGTCTTAGAGGTGACCTCCTAGTGACTTATAGTTTCCTTAACACTTCTGGTCATCCCCTTAAACATCTTCTTAAGCTTAGTCATAACACTAACCTGAAAGGTAATACCCAGAAACTGGAGACCCAACATAGCAGAACAGACTGCAGACACAACTTCCACTCCGTAAGAGTTGTCAAGTGCTGGAATTCGCTGCCGACTGAGCTAGTCCAAGAGACTTCCCAGGAGTCCTTTAAGAGGAAACTTGACTTATTCTTAAGGACTAAGGATAACATATTATTGTGATTTACCAAATTCTTTTTTTCCTTTTTCCTCTATTATCGTTCATATACCTAGGTCTTTGCCTGGAGGTATTGGTGATCCACTGTTACTAGACACGGAAGCCCGTTAAGCGAAAGCTTCTCCTATTCCGTCCTCAACCATTTGAACCATTTGAAACCCAGTGATTACAGAATCCTCGCCTCTACCGGCAGATACCGTATGTTGTTCGTTTCACTATCCAATATTTTCAGTGGAACCAGTACAATCTGAGTAATTTCCTTGTTATAAAAACTTGACCATACAAAGCAAATTCGGGAATCAATGTACCTTACGAAAAGGTCAGGCTAAATGGCTCAAATGGTTGTGTACGGAATAAAAGAAGCCGACTCTAAACAGGCTTTCGTATCTTTTAGCAGTTGGTCATCAGTGCCTCCAGGTAAGGACTTATATGTAGAGTAGACAAATGTTTGGAAATTATGATGAAATGTTGTCTTGAGTACTTAACAATGTATCATTTTTCTTCTTGAAGGACTTCTGGGAAATCGTTTGGACCACCAAACCCATAAGCCAATTACAGGACTTGCAGGGCTATGGACGAGCCCTACAAACATAACTACGCATAGTGAATAAAAAGTATGCCAACAGTCTAGTTTGCTATTTTATGACCCTAGTTTCTGAGTGCCACCTCTAATTATTGAGTTGAAACTGAATTGTGAGTCATTAAAAGGTCACTTTTGAGTTGTTTTTGCTCTAATGTGTGAAGATCCAGTAAGTTTTGAGTTTGCTTTCCCTAGTTGATCTCGGAGCTCGCTTCTGGATAGGTTCCAGACTGTTCATGTCCTTTTGTAGTCGGGGATAAAACAATACAACCTATCTGAGTAGTTCTCAACAGTGTAAATTGTAACTTCTTTAACAATTTGATCTTGCCTGCAAACCGGCATGCCTCATGTAACAAACTGTTATTTGAGAATAAATTATTATTATTATTACATTTTCGTACTCCAAATGGGACAAAATAAAACTTAAAAATTAGGCCAAAAGTTAAACTTGCCAGAAATATGCTTCAGCATCACTGATGAAAGAATTTCTCTAAAGCTACTTCTACCAGTGATAGCAAGACTTTAGACTGTAAAGCTCCAAGACACATTGATCTCCTTTAACTAGGAAGGGTTTATCTAAGTTAAGTGCGTCATCTACAACACGTCCCACATGGACTGTTGTGCACTTCAAAGTGTCAAGAGTAAGTCCGTTGTCATTCACCCAATTTGATAGCCGGTCAGACCTTTTTGAAGTTTCAGATCATGTTCCTGGCTTCAAACTTTTCTCCAAAGTTTAGTATCGTTAGCGAAAAAAGTGGCTAAGACGATACTAGATGATGGTTATTTACATAAACTGAGAATCCAAGAGATCTTATCACTGAACTCTAGAAGATCCCACTATGGTATTCTGTACCCCGGGAAAATGCAAAGTCTACCGTAACCAGTCTAAGTCAGAGCCAATCTGTGCAACCACAAATCAACAACCAGGAATCAATTTAATGCCTACATATCCACATATTTTCTGCAATATTTTTCAGTAGAAATGTGCAACTTACTGTCTTTCTGGCTCAACCTTCGTATTACCTGAAGTGGATCCTGTAGTTAAAAACGCAACATAAAATTTCTGCGTAGGTAAATAGCTTCCTATAACACATAACTTTGTAGAGATTCGACATTGACTTCGACGTCTTTAGTTTCAATAGTCACCACTAGCGAGAATAATTTTGTCAGGCGTCGTGTTCACATCTAAATACAACCCACGCGAGATACTTCTCTTCCAGATGGTCAAATTGGTTGCCATCTGTTCACCCACCCTTGTCTATCCCCAGATACACGATTCCTCTGGGCCTTTCTTTCTCGTTTGTCTTCCAACTATCTTTCTTGAGACACTGACACAAGAATCGTCCGGTTTGGTCACATCCTTAGTATCTTCACTGTGTTGAAGGGGGTATCTTACTATTAGCGATGGCCATAATAAGTGCTGTAAAGACTATCCTGAACCATTAGCTGTTGCTGTAACCTTTAAATGTGTTTGCTGTTTGATCAACACTTGAACTTTGGAGCAGTAACTTCATTAACTGACATCACTTATGGTATACCAGTTAGCACTAATTTCCGGTACGCCATTTCACGGTCAACTAATGGTCGATATTTCTCATGTAGATATTAAAATGATTTGAGCACATTCCAAACACTCGAATGCATCTTGAATCTCTATTTGTTTTCTACCAAACGACGCAGTTGTTAATTTACTCGATTTATTTTAGTCGGTCGGCAAGAGAGAGTAGGCTGTACCGGTGGGTAAGAACTTCCCAACGAAGTTAGCATAAATGTATTTACGATCTGAAACACTCGTAGGTTGAGATTACTTTGTGTCACGTTTGCTGCTTGGTGTTACGAATGTTCCCAAAGCTTGATGAAGAATAATTAGTCTACCTCATGAGCAAGTAAATTTATAAATACACATCGATGTGGAGCACGTTACATAGGCCGCAAAAAGCGATCGCTTTCCAAACGTATCTCTGAACGCTATCCATCTTGGCTCCTAAAAGGTGAGTGCAAAAAGATAACCAGTTCGATACAAGAGCATTTGATCAATTGCGGACACATTGCTCCAAAAGACTCGTCTTTTAAAATAATCTATAGAGTTAAAGGAACCGGATCAAAGGGGGAGGGTCGAATCGATATTTTATGCACTGCTGAGGCATTGGTAATCCATGAATTCAAGCCTGAACTTTGCGTGCAGAAACGATTTGCCCAACCTCTCACCCTTCCTTGGCCCTAATTCCCTCATTGGGTACGTTTTTGGTTTTTTGGTTTTTTTCTCTGCACTTTTATCTGATTATTATAGGTTTTTTGTTTTTTAAATTACTATTTTACATTTAAACTCTAATCAGTTATTATTATTATTACCTTATACAAGTTTTCTTGATTATTACTCAGATTATTATTATGACCTTTGTGTTTGTCGCTTTTCTTCATATCTGTCAATTGAACTATTATCTTCCTTACCCCATTGATTAGTGTTACGTCCAAATATGAGCTTTGCCCGTTCAAACTATTGAAGTACTGGCCGTCGATATTCTCATATCACGAACCCAAGTAGGCAAGAGAACCAAAACTCCAAATTAGATACCAAGTTTATTCGCAATTCACAAATAATCGACCAAAGTCGTTTTTCAATTTTGTAGGTTCCCGAAGCAAAAACTCCCAAATACCAAACCAATGACAAAAGAAACCAAGATGTCCGCAAAGAACGACATAAACAAACAAGTCCAAAGGTTAAGTAAAACAAACACATCCAAAAACACAGTAAAATTGATGTACAGTAAAAAGGTTTTAATCAGCCAAATGTCTTCAGTTCTCCCGTAACAGATTAGTACGTCACCTCATTTGTTATTTATTGTCGAATCAATTTATAAAGCAATTTTTCCTAGCCTCCTGTAGACATATATTTTCCATATAACTGTATATACGAATGTGCAGCTTAAGTAAATGATTTCGTCGAAAAGAAAATTTTCTTCGCTGAATTCTCTTTTTCTTATTCAATGACATTATGAGTTATTTTAGTTAGACTTGGTCATCCAAACCAATCAGGTTGTTTTATTTACCATATCTTGCTAGTTATTTATACAGTTGACAGACCAAATAAAATGATTTTTTCTCTCTCTTTTCGGCTTATAATTATGCAGAAGTATTTACCTAAAAGGGCGAATGTTAAGTACGTTGGATTACCATATACATTCGGTTGTTGTTTGTTTATATCGAAATCTCGTTATTTTTGTTTGTGTACGTTAGCTGATGTTAGGCAATAAGATAAACTGAGAGTACCGGAGATTGGAACTTTACCCTCTTGATTGTATGTCACGTTATT